>NC_137218.1:5127174-5159674 GCF_949987685.1 Ammodytes marinus
AATGCATTCCTTGACTTTACAGTGACAGTGCAGACCCAGATTCGGAGGGTCTTGCGTCCAGTGTTTCCAGTTGCCAGCGAACCCCGATCTACAAGCCGTTCACGCAGCACCGTCCCCCCGTCGACTGCCCCCCCCACCCCGCCCCGCACAGCGTCACAGACGAGGAACTGCACTACGTCAAGACGTGTCTGCAGCGCTGGAGGACTGAAGTGGAGAACGACATCATTGGTATTCTGACGCACGCACTCATACTTTCACTGTTTCAATTTTGACGTAAAAAAATATATATGTAAAAAAAAACTAAAATAATTGCACTTACATGTTACCCCTACATCTAGCACTTTTTTAAACACGTGGCACTTTGTAATTTGGCTTATTTGAAGCAAATGTACATGAGTGATTCTTGCTGTTCTGAGTTGAATGCACACATTTTACCTTGCTCTCCCAAAATGTCTCCCAAAAAGAGTAACAAAAATTATGAAATAAATTAATTTGGAAGAATAACATTCTTATTTGTGTCTTTTTTTGTTTTGTGTGTGTGTGCGTGTGTGTGTGTGTGTGTGTGTGTGTGTGTGTGTGTGTGTGTGTGTGTGTGTGTGTGTGTGTGTGTCAGAGCTGAAGGCGAGCATTGACAGGCTCAGTCAGATGCTGGAGGGAATGTACACAGACAACAACCTCTGCCAGGTAAGACGTAAACTCATCTCACTTTGACTAGTCAGTGCTTATGTTCGTCAGAATCTTTCAGTTGATGATACAGGCGTGTAAACTGGCATCAGCAGTCTCCATGGGTCACTGACAAGAAAATTGTCTGAGACATTTGAAATTGTGAATTCGTAAATTTCTCATAAAAATGTATTGGGTTTTTTTCACATAGTAGGCCTATATATATATATTTTTTTTTTTAATTTTTGTCTCGGACAATTTTCTTGTCAAGTGACCGATGGAGACTGCTCGTGCCAATTTTCACGCTTGTATCACAAATTGAAAGATTGATTACATTTTTTATTAATTCAAAAACCGTCGGCATTATACATGTCATGTGTGTATGTCTTTGAAAAATATTAAGTCTTTAATAAAGAAAATAAAGAAATTCAAAAACTAATCTTATATAATATAGGTGCCGTACAGACTCCATGCAGTGTGTATAAATGGGTGAATGTGGTGAGAAATGTAAAGCGCTTCGGGGCTGAGAAAATTGGCTAATAAAGCGCTATATAAGTCAAGTCCATTTAACATTTCATTTTTCATGTATTGTGTATGAAAAAAAAAATATTATTTAAATTTTTTTATTAAAAACTCCCACTTATCTCAATAGGTGCCATACAGACTCCATGCAGTGCTTGTGCACGAGGGCCAGGCGTCCGCGGGTCATTACTGGGCGTATATCTACGATCACGCCAACCAGCGCTGGATGAAATACAACGACATGTGCATCACCGAGTCCACCTGGGAGGAGCTGGAGAGGGAGAGCTTTGGAGGCATGACCAACGCGAGCGCCTACTGTCTGATGTACATAGACGACAGGCTACCACAACTCATCACAGGTAGAGAGGGGATTCATCTGTCTGTCTGTCTGTCTGTCTGTCTATCTGCATCAATAATAAATAATGTTCTTATTGGGCAACAGTATTAAGGATCTGTGTTAAAGCTATAGTGTGTCAATTGTTTTGCAATGGCTTGAATTAAACCAACACTATAATTTTAATGTTACTGTTATTCTTTAAGTATTTCTTAACGGCCAAAGTATTCATGCAAACATTTTAGAAATCGGTTCATCCTAGCCTGAGAAAAGGCAGAAAGAGTGTTTTATGGTCTCACTGTATAACCCTACATTTTCCCATGCGTGACATCACACATGGAAAAATGTAGGGTTAGCATTAACAGGACAGCTGGGCCAAGGGAAGACTGAGGGAAGAAAAACCTCATTCATTATATTATAATAGCGATTTTATATTGATAGAACGCTGGTTCCGTATGGGTGAAGTATTCCTTTAAGTATTTTTAACGGCGGTTTATAAACAGACACCACAGACGATGAGACGGGCCAGGTGCTTCACGGTCTGGACTCTCTGCCGTCCGTCCTGAGACGTTACGTCAACGAAGACAATCGCTGGTTCCAGCAGGAGCTGAGCGAGTGGCAGGAGCAGTTCAGCCAGAACGCTGCACCGCAGGGCGAATCTACGGCCACCACCGCCTCCGCAGACCCTCAAAACCCAAACCCTGACCCTAACCCAAACCCTGAGACTGACCGCCATGACCCCATAACACACAGTGAGGATGGTGGGCCACAAACAGAGGAAGCATCTCAGGTAAGTTTAAAATTACATTTAAAAGTAAATTAAAGACCTACTTCACTGGTGGAAATATGAAGGTGTATTGAACTCTGAGATCCTGTGTAGTATACATGTGCCAACATTTTAAAAATCGGTTCATCCTAGCCTGAGAAAAGGCAGAAAGAGTGTTTTATGGTCTCACTGTCTTATCCTACATTTCCCATGTGTGACATCACGCATGGGAAAATGTAGGGTTAGGAATGCTTAGTATGCCTCTAATGGCCAATTTGTAAAATTCAGGCAACTAAGTTTGTTTTATTACGTGTGTTAACCTCATAACCATAACTCTAACCCCTTAATACAGAGGGAGGATGGAGTGGAGCTTACGGATGTAGCCGGACCCTCCACAGAAGAACCAGAGGTCGAAGCGACTTCAGAATCACAACCAGAGCCGGAGGGAGAGAAAGAGAAAGAGACAGAGCCCACAGAGAAACATGAAGGTTTGTTGAGTTTTGTTTTGTTTAATTTATTTTGGTCGTTTTCCAACTTATAGACAATAGAATCAGTCAAGATTTAGATAAACAGTAAACACACATTAAAGGTTCAGTAAGTGATTTGGTCCTTTTAGCTAACGTCCTGTCAGTGACTAGCAGTTAGCAGTCCCCTCCCTCGTCCCTACGTCACCACCACATCAACACACAGACAGCCGTCTTCGTCAGATAGTGCCGCGATGGAGAGCAGTGAGTCATCGTTCACCGGGCACAGAGACCACGCCTCTTTATAGCGCTCTGTCTCCTGATTGGATAAAAACCAGGATGCCCAGATTAGTACTTACTTCTGGGAATATTTTGTGTATTACGTCTTTTCAAACGACACGAAAGGTGTTTTTTTTATTATTTATTGCTTCTGTATACTTCATTGTAAACGGTCCGACGAGCATCGCATACACAATTGACGGTTAAGTAGACAGTATGTAGTGTACACATGTTGAGTATGTAGGAGGGAGGCTTTTCGAACACAGCCCCTCACACAGCTGTCAAGCTTTCTCAAGGCCTTCCAGTGTCCTTGCAGATGGCAAAACAGGTGGAGAGTGTTCTGCCCCCTGGACAGTCGGTTTAATTTCGGCCACATTAGCGCCCTCTGTGGTTAAGTGTGGTACTGCAGTCTATTATTAAACCAGGAAGTAGGCCCACATGTCTTAGAAATTACACCAGTTGTCAGTAGAGATTTCAGCCAAGCCGCATGGTGTATCAATCCGTTGCAATCCTCTGATTTGCCCCATCGTAAGCATTGCCTGTGAGTAGATTCCTATTGTTTAAGATGTGGTCATTCATTTCTGAGGAATATTTTACTCATTAATAGGATTTGTTTATGCTTTTATTAGGTTATAAAACTGCTATGATTTGCTATATATGCTAAGTCATGCTAGTACATTATATCTCAGTAGCATCATGAAGCTCACACTGTACTATGGCGTTATATTTGAGTACATATTTCTGTGTTCTTATGTTTTAAATTAATATTTTGCGTATTTCTTGTTTTTTGGACTAGAAGAATCAGAGTTAACTTCACTGTCGCCATCGCCATTGGAGACGTCTGGCTGTCACCCTGACGACAGCAGCAGTGCAACAGTCACTGACACCATGGCAACAAGCCAGAGCGCCACACAAGCCGAGAAGGAGATTCAGAGTCAGGTGGGCAAGTTCATGACTCCCTGTGTGTGTGTGTGTGTGTGTGTGTGTGTGTGCGTACTGCCTTTAGGGGGGTGACCACATTGACACTTTTGTTAATTCTAGCGCCCCCTTTGGAAAAACTATACAAAAATATCATTCTTTGCCCTGGGGGTGACTAGACGGACACATTTTCGTTGAATTGGGCTCAACTAGAAACACATTTGGAAAGGTTTTAAGTAGCCATTTAAAAAAAAGAAATTTACATTTTTATAATCTTAGCACTGGTGATTTTCCTTTGGCGCTGGAAAAAATATCTTTGGGGGACTCTAAAAATGTCTCTATGCAGGAAAAACCTTGCCTGCTGTCACCCCCACTCACCCCCTACTGTTAAATATGGGTCACACATTCCAGACCACTAAAATAACGTGGGTAAATCTGGGTCAGGGATCTTATTTCACCACTTAACATAGATAGCAACACAGAGCCGGGCTTTAAGGTCAGGCCGGGTGGACGGAAATGTACTGATGGGGTAAAGGTAAGTGAGTAAGTATAACTGTACTTACAGCTCCGGAAAAAATTAAGAGACCAGTCTGGATTTTTCTTCAATCTTCATCTCTACATTACTCAATGGAAATGCTCTTTAATGACAATTTCTTGGGGGGAATTTGGTAGAAATGTTGTCAGTAGTTTGTAGTATAAAACCAAAACGTTCATTCAACTCAAACATATACTTTTACATAGTAATACGAGAGACAATGAACATTTGGAGTCGTCTCTTAATTTTTTCCAGAGCTGTATGTCCTCTGTGTTTCTATGTTTTCAATTTGGAAGTGTAGTGTAAATGGTATTTAGTTTCCCTGCATTTCTACTACATTTCGTGGCAATGAAAATAAAGCTTCTTTGAAAATATTAAATCTTATTCAAATTCTTTCTCTTGTCAGACTCCTGTCCCTGAAGCAGATCTTAGTAACCAGGCAACAACATCGGAACCTCCCAACGTTCCGATTGAGAAGAGTGACACATCACCGTCGGTAACAGCAGACCTGGCCCCGAGAGCTGAAGGTGAGTTAAAAGTGCAGTGTGTAATATGACATCATCAAGAAAGTTCTACAAAGTTCTAGAATGCAACCCCAACCCTTTCGAATAACAACAGAAGCTACAGTGGCCTTCAAGGACAAGAACAATTCAGAATTTTAAACGATGCACCTGATGACATTCCAACTATGACACTTTCAAGATGGCGGCACTAGGCCTTGGTCCAAAATATGCAGAAATATGGACATATATGAGACCCTTTCTAAGGGAAAAAAATAAATAAAATAAAAATGTTCAGCTATTATGCACTAAATGAAACGTACTTATGGATATTTATAATTACTTTCTACAAAATCTGCTAGGAAATAAAACCCAAAATTCTACACACTGCAGGTTTAAGTTAAGTTACTTTATTAGTCAATGGTTGGTTGGTTACATTGAAATTCGTCTTTTCGCATATCCCCTCTCAAGTTACCACACTCCAGTCTCCCGTACTAGTAGAGCAGATAAGTGCTACAATCTTTCAATTCCTGATACAAGCGTGAAAATGGTCATGAGCCGTCTCCATGGGTCACTTCACAAGAAAATTGTCCGAGACAAAAAAAGGAAAAAAAATAAAAAAATTATGAAAAAAACCCCCAATACATTACTATGACAACTTTTCAAATTCACAATTTCAAATGTCTCGAACAATTTTCTTGTCAGTGATCCATGGAGACTAATGCTCATGCCAATTGTCACGCTTGTATCATCAACTGAAAGATTCTGACGAAAATAAGCACTTAGCCGCTCCACTATGGCAACTATGGATGTAACGATGCACGTATCGTACCCAACCGTCACAACACAAGCAATTCAAATGTTCCGGTGGTGAACTGCGATATGTAATTAATTAGGCTATATTGTACTTTCACCCATTTAATTTTAATTGCTGCCACTCTTCACCACTATGTAAATGTTTCAATAGTTTTTTTTCTTCTCTTCACCTGTTGTTGTGTATTTGATGTATTTGCATTGAATATTGTGTATACATTGTTGTTTTTCCTTGGAATTTGTTTGAACTCGACGTCATTGAAAATGAGGGTCACCCCTCAATTGGTCTCTCGAGGATAAATAAAAGTTAAATGAAAATGAAAAAATCCTGGCGTGAATATGCTGAATGTTCAGGCTTGTTTTGATTGCGGTGCGGAACTTACACTTTTATTTATGAAGTATTTTATTAATTGGAGAATTTGCAATGGCCATCCTATCCTCCCTAAGTAACAATATTTTGTGTATCGTTACACCCCTTTAGTAGAAACCCCTGAAGAAGAATCTACCCAGGAAGTGTCTGGGACGGAGCAGGAAGTGGTCCCAGCTCGGAGCAGACAGAGACCGACCGAGGACGTCGTGTCTGAAGTCGACATCCCAAACGTCGGCCGCATCACCGTGAGGGCCGACGCAGACGGGTACAATGAAGAGGTGAGGGTGTGTGTGTCTGTGAGTGTGAGAGAGTGTGTGTGTGTGTGTGTGTGTGTGTGTGTGTGTGTGTTTGTGTGTGTAGGTGTGTGTGTGTGTCTTTGTGTTTGTGTGTGTGTTATAATGTGAAATAAATGTTTGTGTGTGTGTGTGTGTGTGTATGTGTGTTATAATGCAAAATAAAAGTTTGTGTGTGTGTGTCTGTGTGTGTTATAATGTGAAATAAATGTTTGTCTGTGTGTGTGTGTGTCTGTAGGTGTGTTTGTGTGTGTGAAAGAGAGAGAGAGGTGAGTGCAGGGTGCTATAATGTGAAATAAATGTGTGTGTGTGTCCGTGTCTCTGTCTGTGTGTACATTCTGGAATAACGCTGGATTACATTTATTTTTTTCCTCAATATTCTACTCATAATACCCCATGACAACAACTTAGAAAGAGTTTGTTTGAGATTTTTGCTAATTTATTAAAAAATTTAAAACGAATAAATCACTTGTACTTTATAGTGTTTTTGGTAGGTTTGATTGTGTCTTGATTGGCTGCCTAGTATGTGCTATAACTCACTAGGGGTGGGAGGAGAGGTGGCCTAATAAACTAACTTAACTTAAAGGTGCAGTGTGTAATATGACATCATCAAGAAAGTTCTAGAATGCAACGCTCCCTGGGTAACTCCACCCCTTTCGAATGATAACAGAAGCTACAGTGGCCTTCAAGGACAAGAACAATTCTAAATTTTAAACAATGCACCTGATGACATTCCAACTATGACACTTTCATGATGGCGGCACTAGGCCCTGGTCCAAAGTATGGAGAAATATGGACATATATGAGACCCTTTCTAAGGAAAAAAATAATAATTCTAAAAAAAAAAATCAGTTATTATGCACTAAATTAAATGTACTTATGGATATTATAATTACTTTCTAAAAAATCTGCTAGGAAATAAAACCCAAAATTCTACACACTGCAGGTTTAACTATAACTCAGTCCTGTTTCTCCTCAGATGATGTTGACTCCAGCGATGCAGGGCGTCATCATGGCCATCGCCAAAGCTCGACAAATATTCGATACGGAAGGTCCAGAGGCCGGACTCATCAAGGTAAGGGGATTTGTGTGTGTGTGTGTGTGTGTGTGTGTTAAAAATGCATTTTTGGCATGTTTTTAAAGAAGAAAAATAGACAAAAAATCTCAGAAAATTATGTTTTTTCCTGCAGTGTCTTGCCCTTGACCAAATTCCCACAATGTTATTATATTTTATTGTATTTTATTATATTTTATTATATTTTTTAATTTTCTATACAGAACACAAACACACAACCAAAAAAGTGAACACACACATAAAAGACAAAACAAAATAAACAACTTACATGGCGTACTTTACTTAACATGTTTTCTAAGGACATTGTTTATACTAAAGGTTAATGTTGAGCAAGAAATATAAAAGGTGTCATGAAGGCCACTTCAGCGCTGCTATATGGTCGAGGAAAGGCTGACATATCTGCTTACATTTTTCTACTTTTCCTGAGATCTCGTTTGATGTTTTTTTTAAAATGATTATTCCTCCCCCTAGGCGTTCCACGAGGAGTATGCCCGTTTATACGAGCTATCTACGGAGGAGACGACTCCCCAGGACGACCCGCGGCTGCACCATTCTCTGGTTTACTTCTTCCAGAACAAAGCCCCCAAACGCATCATAGAGAGAACGCTGCTGGAACAGTTCACCGACCGGAACCTCAGCTTTGACGAGAGGTACGTTATGCCTTTAATAAACAGTCTATAAACAAGTCCTGTTTGGTTTGCACAGTGGGTTATAGCCCCACATTCATTCGCTTTTCTAATGTCTATTCTATACTTGATGTATTTTAATCTTGATGTATTTTATACCCCTGTGAAACACTTTGAATGGCCTTGTGTCTGAATTGTGCTATATAAATAAATAAACTTGCCTTGTCTTACCTTACACATACACAGAAAAATGGCCCTTAGACATTAGTTTATTATAGTGGATCAGTTTTCAAAATGTATAAAGAATATAAATACTGATAGGCTATTGAGAGGTACGTACACTTTATATACAGTCTATGGTACATACACATACACAGTGAGAAATATAAGTGAGAGAGAAGGATCCACTATACTACTATAGCTTTGACGAGAGGTATGTATGCCTTTTATATTTGTTTGTTTATTTATTAGGGACAGTGCATATTCATGAACAGCTGTAACATTTACAGCTGTAAAAATGCCAGATTTTAGCAAAAATGCTAGATTTCATCTGTTGTCCCTGGCATGCAAATAAATACAGGTTAAAAAAAAGAATACATAGACAAAGGCACAAATAACACAAGAAAATAAAAGAGTTTAAAGGTGGTCACAGACTTGGTTTTCTTTTATCCACTGTTTGAGGTGTGTTTTGAAGGTTGAATAATTTTGTGAGTCTCTTATTGTGAGTGGGATATACAGTTTATGGTACATTTATGAAAAAAAATAGGTATACAGGAAGGCAATTGTCAAAAGATTTCCCAAAAGATGATGATTTACTAAACCATTCAGCATTCTGCACTGAACAACTTTTTTCAAGGAAACATTTTCCCGCCAAGTTTTCATGATAATCAATCAAATTTTTGTATTTTTGTGTGCAACCAGTTATTAGTCTTTCAATAGAATCTGAGTTCACGGTTTAGAAACAGGCACATTTGTAATATTAATAATAATATTTTTTTTAAACATAACTTTGCTGTGATAAGAAGGTGATGAAGGTTAAAATCAAGTGGATCACAGTTTTAGTGTGTCTAAGCAATCCAGAAAAAACATCTGTAACAGTGATTAAGAAGACATACAGCAGTGGTTCTCAAAGTGTGGGGCGCGATCGGGGACCGGTGGGGCTTGAAAATATCCCCACCTCCAAAGTGGGGAATCACAAAGAAAGTTTGAGAACCACTGACATACAGTAAAGAGTAAACCATATGCATGTGTATATCACCCTCTAGTGTCCATGACAGGCATTGCAACATAGTCTGAATGCTCATGTATTTTCATTTTCATTTCATTTAACTTTTATTTATCCTCGTATCAATCCTATTGTTGTTTATTTTCACACAGGGCCATCAGTATCATGAGAGAAGCCCGAACGAAGCTACGCCTCATCAAACCAGACGACATGGACATGGATGAATATCTGGTACTGACTAACAAATGGGTTCAACTCTGAGTTATTGGTCAATTGGTGTAATTTTTTGTGATACGCTTTTTGTGTTTTTAGGGGTTTATCTGAATCAGAATCAGAAAGGATTTTATTGCCAAGAAGGGTTTTACACCAACAAGGAATTTGTCTTGGTGAATAAGGTGCATACAGTTAGACAATAAACAATGAACGAACAGTGACTGTAATATATACAATATAACACAATATATAAACAAGTGATAAGTTATCTGTCCTATATTTCTAATAATTTGTTACTATTTTAAACTGTTTGGTAAAATAAGAATAGTGTCTAAACGTAGGGTTAAGTTTGATATATTCAGTTTTTATCTTATTATCGACAACATCTATTAAAGGTTCAGTGTGTAGAATTGAAAGAAATTGAGGACAGTGGTGGATAATGCCATCTTTAGTAACTATAGCTTCTTGTCCTTGAAGGCCACCGTAGCTTCTGTAAATTCTCCAAAAAGGGAAGGGGTCAGCAAGGGAGCGTCGGCATCTACAATCTCACCACAAGATGCTGCCAAAATACTCCAAATAGTACACACTGTGCCTTTAATTTAACTGCACACACAGCAGAAGAAGTGACTATGTTGTTGTTTGTGTTTCACAGCAGTGGCACGATGACTACAAGCTCTTCAGAACGGTGTTTGTTTACCTGCTGACAGGGCTGGAGCACTACCAGCATGGGAAGTAAGTGTTCAACATTCACCAGCACACACAGACACACACACACACACAGACACACACACACACACACACACACACCCGGTGAGATTTCAAAGCAAGACACACCAAGGATATACATAAATAAATACTACATAGGGTTAATACTCTACATGTGATTTGTACAAACACATGTCAAGACAACGAGGCAGGTCAATAAAAATGTAAATAGAAAAAACGTTGAAGAATTCAAAAGTTTGAGCGCAGAACGAATGAATGATTTGCCAAAGCGAGAATTCACCTGCAAAGACATGAGTCGATCTTTAAACACTTCAAACAGAGGTATAGGGCCGTGGTTCTCACAGGCTACAGGGAGAAAGGGGTTTGTATAAAACATAAATTCAAATCATTTACATTGTGTGTGTGTGTGTGTGTCAGGATGCGTGAGGCTCTGACGTATCTGGCTCATGCGTACGAGACCAACAGCAACCTGCTGAAGAACGGAGAGAAACGAGGAATGGAGAAATCCCTCATCGGAAACTACAGGAGGAAATGTCTCACTGTGAGTTCAAGTTCAACTTTGCAAAGATTTATTTTTATTAAGAGATGCTAAGAACAATGTTTCAGGTTTCATTCATGTATTTTGAAAAAATTAGTAAAACTCAAATTCTCAAGTTTCATCTCTGTCTCTCTGACCTGTTGTTATAAACCAGAGACACAACACAAATGCAAAAATACCCACTCCCCGATCCCCAAACCACCACGCACAGACTTTTCTAAAGTAAAATAAATTCAACTGAGCAATAAGGAAAAAACAACAAAGCTTCAGGGCGAGTTGATGCCAAAAACCTATTCTGAAAACAAAAAAAACGAGCAACCCCGAACCTCAACAGTGAACGAAAACATGAGACAAACTCTGTAAAATAAATGGCAACTCACCCCTACCGGACATAATTAACTACAATAACTAACACGTAATAAATAATAATAATGGTTCGGGAATCTGCGAGCGAGTGCTGCTGCTGTCAATCATGCCACCAGCTGAGTGACTCCGGCGGAGCCTTTGAATGCCCGGAGGCTGATAGTGAGCCAATCAGCTTCCGCCACTTATGAAGCCAATCACCAGCACCTGCACCTGTACAGAAAAGCTCATTCACACGCAGAGGTCTCACTCCCACAAACCACTCAGGAAAAACAAAAGGAAAACAGCAAAGAACTAAACAAAACTAACAACATAGGCCAGGGCCGTAACACCTGTCAATAAAAAAAAGCATGACATTTGTTTTAAAATGTTGACGATAATTTCTCCTATCCCCTACACCTCTTCCCCCCAGGCCCTGAATGCGTCTGCGTCGCGGCTCTTCTGTAGCGGAGTGGAGCAGAGCGTTTCGGAGGCCGTGAGTCTGATGGACGAGGTCATCATCCCGTGTCTGCACCTCATGAGCCGAGACCGACACCTGTCACCTGACGACCACGACGCCATGGAGACCATACGCAGCAACTGGTGCTCCTGTTTAGGGCAGGATATGGAGGGTGAGATTAACAGCTGCCTGCTTCAGCGTTTACTTTCCTGTTACTTCAAAATTGGGGGCGGGACCTGATAAGCCTTTGGCTTCTTCCGTCTCCCTTCGGACAACACAAAGTATGATGTATGAATATTTGCAAGAGAAAATTGTGTATTGTGTGGAATTGTCCGAAAGAATAATTAATTAATTAATTAATAAATAAATAAATAAATAAATAAATAAATAAATAAATAAAATAAAAGCCAACTCACGTTTGTCCAGTGAAATGCTAATGTGAAGCCGCAGCCTTAATGCTCTATTTGTTTAACAGTAACTTAACTGCTGCGCGCTGATCTAAATCTAAATTGCACACACACACACACACACACACACAGCTATGTCAGCTATATGAACGTTATTGTTGTCTGGAGGGTGTGATTAAGATAAATGAATTAATTTATCAAATTAAAAAATATTACAAAAGTTTATGGCATTACGTTGGTTTAGGAAGTATTCTGATCCTTCAAATTCTACCAAACGTTTGTGCTACAAACTCGTATTGTACAGTCACTATAAATGAAACACTTTCTAACATTTAATTATGGCTCTGTCAACACCTAAACTAACAAACTAAACTAAAATACACTCAGAATAACCCTCTATTTCTCCTCTTCCTCTCCCTTCCTTCCAGCATTCATGTTTGAATAAATAAATAAATAAAATAAAATAAACTCTTCCCTTCTTTTCCCTTCTCCTTCCAGCGTCCTTGCAGGTGAAGCTTGGAGAGTTCTTGCCCCGTGTGTTGGAGGGTTCAGGTGAAGCCATCGCGCTCAAAGACCCTCCGAACGTCCCCCCTACGCCCGCACACGAGCTGTGTGATCGCCTCGCAGCCGTCATCGAGTCCATACACAAAACATCTGTAGTCGCTGTGCAGTAAAACAGACAGACAATGAAAATGAAAAGCAACACCACAAAAAAATGCAATTAATTTGAACCTCTTATCAACTTTTAGATTATTTTTAACAATAGTGGGATGGCATAGCTTATACCCTATTGTTTATGTTGTTATAAAAGGGCTGTGCTGATGAAAGACTGGGGCTTAGAAATTGTAATAACCTTCAGAATAGTGCTGAGAATGATTATGGAAAGTTTAGTTGATGTAAGTGCTTCAGAAGTTGAGATTGTTGGTCCAGAGAATAATGTTGAGATAGTGTCCGTTAAAGATGGTTGTATAGGAGAAATATACAGACGCAAGCAGACAAGGTTTAGTCAAGTAAACACCTAAATGTACATGTTGGACCTTTTATTTATACTAGTATGAAAGAGGAAATGTTATGGAAGCAAAATAGACAAACATCTCAAAATTGCTTGAAAACAACAACACAATTAAAATAGTGCCAAATCTACATGAAGTGACTGTATTGGTAGGAAATGTTGTTCTCTTGCTTAATAGTAACACATACTGTTTATGAGCTTTTTGTTAATATATGTTTTATATTTACTTTGTATTTTTTCAATTCAGAATTCTAGGACAATTTTACATAGGTGAAGTTAGATTGGAAGATATATTTAGTACTATATTATGCATAGGGCAGTGCTTTCTGTAGAACTGCTATATGTATGCTCGATTTTCAAGTGGCACGTTTGACTGCACTCTGCTGAACAGAATTGCCTTTTTGAATGCTTCTTTGTAAACTATGTAAAACAAAACCTTTGAAAGGAAAGAATTGGGACATACATTTAAATCCCAAATGCATAGTAGTATGATGAATTTAATCCTGAAAATTGGGATTTTTCAGTAACATGGGGATATTCTGACAGCCATGAATTGATGCTGATTTCACTGCTTTTTCACTTGTAGTCTGTGATGATGAAACTCAATAAATATTTTAAATACTCAATGTACTCCTTTGATTATTGACTGTTCTGTAAGAGATCATTAAGGCAAATTCGGTTTTTATAAACTAGCCTATATAGCCCATAGCTGTTTTGTCGGGTTCACAATGAAGATAAATATATATATTTTTTTAAATGTGGACTAAATTAATGTTAGGTGTCAAGTTCACACATGTCAACAGTCAATACATATACGCTACGCATCAATAAATCAGAGATCGTGTGCGTTCGCTCATTTTTTTGGGGGGGTCATATTGTCATATGTAAAAAAAAAAAAAAAAGTTAGATGTAAAAAAATAATATATATTTATATATAGGGGAAGGTGGGGTGATTTGTGCATTTTGGAAGTTGCAAAACCCCTTGTTTCTAGAAAACCGTGGAAGAAATTGGAAATGTGACCACATATTTAAGAAGAGCCATCCATTTGACTCATCCTGTAAAGAAGGGAGACACAAGGAATAAGATATAAGCACATTTAAGCTCAAAAAACTGTGTTTTGCCTTTCAAAGTAAAATTTCCATGATCAAGGTTTTTTGATTATTGTGTCTGAACAATTATAGACACGTTTGAAAACATTTGACACATGTTTTAGTGCTTTGGTATGCTACACTTTGAGTCTATATAGTTAGCACAATGTCAACCCTAAATTGCTGCATCATGCCTATTATCCAAAATTCTGGGGATGGGGTGATTTGTGCGCAAGGGCCTGGGTGAGTTATAAGTAAGTAAGTAAGTAAAATGTATTTATAAAAGCACATTTATGACAGTTTGCACTGTCCAAAGTGCTGTACATAGTGCATTCAGTAGGTAAACAATGAAGGTACAATAACAATAACCAAAATAAAAGACGTAAAGCCCATACATCCACATAAACACAGATAGTAGTGCAGAGGTAAGATAGTTAATGGGGAGGAAACACCAGGGTGTACATATGGGTTTTGAGCCTTGATTTAAAGGCAGAAATGTAGGGGGAATCACATTTGTCAGGTGGCAGTTGGTTCCACAAGCACGGAGCAACTAGTGCAAAGTACATTTCTGAGAGTTGTGCCAGTGGCATGGCTGTATACGCTGGTCACCAAAAGAAAGTGATTGTCTACAGTAGCTCAGAAGAGAGTGACATCTCAATTCCACTTAACGACACCACTGATGAGAGTTCAGATGGCCAGAAAGATGATGATGGTGACTTTGTCATTGTGACACAATGACGCACAAATCACCCCACGTAGTGGGGTGATTTGTGCGTCAAGACAACTTTTTTTCCGAAAGCTATATTTCTTAAACAGTTTATTCCAGATCCAAAGTTTTTATTGCCAGGGATGCACAACATCCTGAAATATATGTACATATTTGAGTTGGAGACATAACTGTCAAGGCCTCACTTTAAAATCACTTTGAGTAAAAAGTTGCACAAATCACCCCACCTTCCCCTATACATATATATATATATGACTGAAGTAAAAATGTACACAAAAAATAAAATGACTAATTTGCCACAGCGCCTCTGAGCACATAGCTGACTGGAATTAAATTGTTGCGTTGTGGATCCATAACCTTTTAAACAATTCCCTGAGATTGCTAACTTAAAGAGGAAAGCTAACGAACAAATTAATTTAACTGTAAAAATGCTAAGCTTACATTTTTGGAAGAAAACAGTAGCAACAGTTTACAATGTATGTAGGCTACATAATCAAAATTATTTGCTAGCCAGAGGAGATAGCTTATAGTTAGTCTCGCGAAGCCAGACCAAACTACAGCAAGTAGCTTATAGTTAACAGAGCATACTAACATGTGCTCAACAAACATTTTGCCCTGGTCATTAGCACGGCTGCCGTCAGTATAAAAAGCCCAAGGAAGTACCACATAAGGCGAGCTTGCTGTGTGTCAATGTGTGAAAAGTAAAATTATAATTAAAAGATGAATTACTTACCTGGATAAAGGTTATTTCATGGGATAGTTATGAGCTCCATTCTCTGTGCTGGTGGCTTCCTGTGTGTGCTGCTTTCAGGGGAAGAGAGCCGCGCGATTTTCTCCCATTATTATCTATTCACCTGCAGTGACCTGACTTTGAACTACTAGCCTACTTCATTACCTGGAGTTAACTACTACAAACATTGTTTACATTTTATTGTTTTAAAGGTCCCATATTATGCTAAATGCACTTTTTAAATGTGTTCTAACATATCCATGGGTCCACGGTATGCCTAGAGACTGCCAAAATATTTAAAAAAATAACAATCTCTCCTTTTCTCACTCTCCCCCTTTCTGAAACCCCCACCCCTCCCCCCCAATATACTCCAGTCAGAATTCTCCTCGTTTCTGACCTCACAAACTGGAAAGCCAGAAGCTTCCACTGTGCAGCCCACACCCCTATTTCTTATTGGTCCACGGCCCTGACAGACAGAGGGCGAGGCGTATCTGGCTTCGCTTCCGGACAGGGGGCGGGGGGAGCTCAAAGATTGTATATTTACGAGGGGAGCTGCAGCTCTTTTTAAAAAAATAGGCCATTGTGAGATTAGCTGAACATCAGCATAGTACAATAAATTATCTGAAAGTTTTTTTCAGCAAACAATTAAAGAAAAACGTATTAGGGACCACTAAGACCATATAATATGGTGTATAATAGTACCGAAAAGTGTATAATATGGGAGCTTTAAGTTTTTGAGACTTAATTAAACGCCGCACTTGTGTGTCTGATTTGGGTTTGACGCTCCGTTGCACGCTTCTCAGAGATAGTGCTTGAAATAGACTTGTTGCTGATTTGGTAAAAGTCGTAGGTTAAAGGAATACTTCACCCATATGGAACCAGCGTTCTATCATTATAAAATCACTATTATAATATAATGAATGAGGTTTTTCTTTCCTCAGTCTTCCCTTGGCCCAGCTGTCCTGTTAATCCTAACCCTTACTGTGATGTCACATGAAGGAAAATGTAGGGTTAGACAGTGAGACCATAAAACACTCTTTCTGCCTTTTCTCAGGCTAGGATGATGATTTTTGCACATTTATACTACATAGGATCTCCGAGTTCAATACACCTTCATGTTCCAACCGGTGAAGTAGGTCTTTAAGAGCCCCCATGCGTCCCACCAATTCCAAACCACCTCTGGTTCATGTGGCAGCGATGTCGGTGGACGTGATGCTGCCACAGGTTGTATTATGGACAGGTTTAGATCCCCCCACACACACACACACATACACACACTGAAGACAAGGCACATTGCAATTTGAAATTTCTTTTTACTTAAAAAAGATCAAAATAAAGATGAACAATTGAACCAAAATCAGACGCCATTTTACACTTCTTCTTCAGCTTCTTCTTCTTCGTCGGATGAACGGCGGCAGGACAAAAAGTTTATTATTATGTCCTGACACATTTCAGCCGGTATTTCTCCCCCCTGCCAAACTTCCCTGGAACCAGAGAATGAAGGAAAAACATTTTAGAAAAACCAAAACTGCATTGTCGGCCATTTTTGCTTTTCGCTGAAGTTGTGGCGTCTTGTTTTCGTTTTCGTAGATTGTCCTTTCGTTTGTCCCGAAGAAATGAGAAAGGAACAAATTCAGTAAAATACATTTCTGCTACAGTGTGTCCAGCTTTCCCCCTGGGAGGGTCCACAGTGTTTTCAACAAGGAAGGGCTCGGAAAATTCCACTTTGTAGCAGCCGATAACTTAATAATTCATCAGTTTTTAATGTAATAAAAGTCAATAATGTATTCAAATAACCAAATAACTTTTTTTAAGTTTGTGTGGTCAGGTCTTTAAAGTAGCTACGAGGAACTTTTAAATATTTCTGAAACAGTCTCGTTTTTTCTCTGATGATCATAAATGACATTTAACGGCAAAGAAAAGAAAAAGGAAATCATACAATTTTTAAAAAAGTGATTGTGTTTTTTATTAAAGAAATGTTACTTCATAATAATCGGCTTTTATTTCATTGAAACTTGAAAAATGCTCAAGTTATTTATTGGCAGTTATTACGTTATCGACCGTTATTAAACTATCGGCTGCTACACACATACAAACATACCAACCGCTTCACCAGCTCGAAATGGCATTATTCAAATCGCCCCCCCCCCCCCCCCCCCGCCCACACACACACACACACATACATACATAATGCTCTAAAAAGATCTACCCAGATAATACTTTGACTGTCGACATTTGAAAACCAGGAGACGGACAGTTTCTTTTTAATTATTCTCAGTACAAAAAATAGATCAAACAATGAAAATAGTATATTGTTATTTTGACTGCAGACTTGATTCTGGTCTACGTGTGTCTGCACAGTGAGGGGCGTGTGGTTTAAAGGAATACTTCACCCATACTGAACCGGCGTTCTATTATTATAAAACAGCTATTATAATATAATGAATGAGGTTTTTCTTCCCTCAGTCTTCCCTTGGCCCAGCTGTCCGGTTAATCCTAACCCTACATTTTTTAAACCATGTGTGATGTCACAAATGTAGGGTTTGACAGTGAGACCATAAAACACTCTTTCTGCCTTTTCTCAGGCTAGGATGAGCCGATTTCTCAAATGTTTGCACATTTATACTACATATGATCTCAGAGTTCAATACACCTTCATATTTCCACCGGTGAAGTAGGTCTTTAAGGGGTTGGGGGGGTTGGAGCTACGTACTGTAACATTCATTGTTGAATAATATATTAATAATGACATTTGTATGCAACAGGTATCGGAATATTTGGGCAGTCGATACCGATGGCGATACCACCTTTCACATTGAGAGCTTGAATGATTCCTATATAAGACAGTTAAAGGTGCAGTGTGTAGAATTTATTGGAATTTTTCTTGGTAGAAATTAAGTATAATATTAATTTTTTCTTTAAATAAGTGCTTGAAAATAAAAGTTGTCGTTTCTTTATTTCCTTAAAATTTGCCGTCTTTTGTAACTAGCTTCTTGTCCTTGAAGGCCACCGTAGCTTCTGTCAATTCTCCCGAAGGAAGGGGTTAGCAAGGGGAGCGCTGCAATCTGGAATCTCACTTATTGATGCCACTAAATATTCCGATATTACACACTGCACCTTTAAATATTAAACATATAACAAATTTAAAACACATTTTGCCTTCCACGTGGCATCGTCTTTTTCATTATTGCAATGAATAAAATCTTTAAATATGACTTCTATAAAAAAAAAAAAAATGAACTGTCTGTCCGTCCACTACAGTATCCGCTATGTACATCTGTTTTAAAAAGCAAGCATGTTACACAGTCGCCCCTATGTACACACAGCTAAATTCTTCATTATTGTTTTTCCACGTAATATACATTATTTACTTATTTTCACAGTTTTCCTATGTGTTGCTCATATATTCAATACCAATAGAATAAATTTGTCCGCTATTATGAATACAAATATTTTTTATCCTCTGTGTCTTCGCGGCACACGTCCCTCGTTGATATCTTAGCGAGAGTCGTCCGTCTCATAAACGTCCGTGTAGCAAATACCGTTCACTTCGAAAACAATCTTGATTGTGGTTCAGTTTTTGTATTATTAACCCCCACCACCACCAAAAAAAAAAAAACGCTCAGTTCGTTTTTTTTTTTTTTTTTTTTTTTAAGTTTTCAAGTTTACAGTTTCCTGGTCGTTGTCTGTATGTATCACATAAATTATGATGATATTATTCCTTTTTCTTCCGTCACCGGAGCGATGTTAAAACGGTTGAATATCTCCAGTTGATTCCGATGTTCTTTTGATTCAAACGTAACACTTCAAGCTCCGCTCCACAGTGAAAAGAAAATCGATTTTGTTCTGTACTTTTTCCACGTAGATAAATCCTCCAACCACAGCCAGCCATACCCTCTTAACAGCGGTAGTTGTTGCCCACTGAAGGTGCACCATTGTCGGGTTGTGTGAATCCTGTTGAGTCCTTGGTGAGTTTTTGTGGTTGTTTTCGTTGTTGTTCGCTGTTCAACTATTGTTATTTTTCTTCCTTCTTGCTATTTGGAATAAGGCACTTGAGAGGTATTTGGTTTTCAGGGCATCTCAGAGGAGACCAGGGCCAGTCCGGAGCCCTGGCGGAGAGGGGGGCCCGCGTGCACCGCTTTGGGACAGTCCGGGGTCAAGACGCGCCCGTTCTCTCCCACGCTGCCGGTAATGGACAGACGAGCCTTGTTCCTCATGGCTTCTGTGAAGGTCAGCTGAGGAGAGAGAGGAGACAGAGAGAGAGGGAAGGTTTGTGTGTTGAGATGGAGGAAGTGAGAATAAGAAAATAATGTACAGTTGCAGATTGATTGGAGTTTTAGGCCTAATTTGGTAGGTGTGTATTGAGATGGATAATTTTAATGTTAAAATAATGTTTTTTTTAAGAGTTTCAGATTGGAGCTTTATACTGTGAGAGGAGACAGAGAGAGGGAAAGGTTTGTGTATGGAGGAGTTAACAATCCGATTTTTTTTTTTTTTTACAGTTTCAGATTGGAGTCTTGAGACTGCTGTGATATAAAACTAAACTCTGCAGCAGTAAAGGCAGATTAAATTGTGTTCATCTTTCAGATATATTTGGTTTCATTGATCATGCTTCATGTTTTTCTTCTTACTTTCTCTCCAGTCTCCTATCTATCATAATGTTGCATCTATCTATATATAATCTATCTCTTTCTGTCAAAGCTGTAGAGGACGCTGTGATCTTATATTTATCGGAACAATTATCGTTGTTTTTCATTAGCCACTGCAGTTTAACTCAACAGCTGACATTTTTTTTTAATTTTTTTTTAAATATTTTTTCTTTTCATTTTTATGCTTTATTGATAGTGTAGAGACAGAGTTGAAATGGGTCAGAGAGGGGAGTGACATGCAGAGAACGACCGCGGGCTGGAATCGAACCCGGGTCCGCTGCTGGCCGAGGCTCATGGTGGGGACGCCCTACCAACTGAGCTAAGGGCGCCCCTGACATTTACTTCTCTCTCCAAAACACTTCAGTAGAACTAAAACTCCAATCTGTCAAAACAACATTCTAAAATCACAACACAGCTTTATGGTTAAATACTCACAGTAGCCTAGCAACCACAGTGTCAACAATAAACACCTTTCATAGCCATTCAGTAGTGTCAAGCCGGCCCCAGAGTAAACATGTAAATCCATTTAGCGACAGAGTTATTACACACAGTGAGTGATAGAGAGGTGCAGACAAGTGGGACAGGGAAGCTGACTAAGCATACAGTGAAAGCCATAATGAAACATTGTGTTTGAGTGGCGATGGGGGACACATAACCACATTGGACAGATATATATATACATAGAGATAGATATGCACAGTTTGAAAAGGATATCTCAAAAGCTATTGGTTAAGGGCCTAGGGGAAATATACAGAGTAAATTGCGCACATCAATACAATCAGTTAAGCTCGAGGGGTTTGTTAACTTAGGTCTACCTACGCCTCAACATGTATAGAGTGTTTGAATATGGTTTTATTATGTAGCCTAGTGCTCCCTGTGTGTGTGCTTAGGGCGGTTTTCGGCTTTCTCATTACATTTGCTCCATGGATGCACATTGATGGTCTGGTCTATTGCAACTGACAGACTTGGGACAGTGATATTCCTAAGGTCCATACCATGTACTTTTCAGGGTTGAAGTGTGTGTGTGTGTGTGTGTGTGTGTCTGTGTCTGTGTGTGTCAAGTGTGTGTGTGTGTCAAGTGTGTGTGTGTGTGTGCGTGTGTGTGTGTGTCTGTGTGTGTGTGTGTCAAGTGTGTGTGTGTGTGCGTCAAGCGTGCGTGTGTGTGTGTGTGTGTGTGTGTGTGGGTGCGTGTGCCAATGTCTGCAGCCCACACAGGCTACTAAGGAGTTCAGTCGGCGACGTCATGTTAGAGCAATGACATCACTTCCGGTCACATTGATAGTGAAGCTTGAACGCCACATGATAAAACATAGAGGTGGGAAGCATTTAGCCACTGGTCCTAGTAGCCGTGTGTGTGTGTGTGTGTGTGTGTGCGTTTGCGTGCGTTTGTAGCCGTGTGTGTGTGTATTTCTGTCTATCTGTGTGTGTGTGTGTGTGTGTGCGTTTGCGTGCGTTTGTGCGTCTGTGTGTGTGTGTGTCTATCTGTCTGTCTGTGTGTGTGTGTGTGTGTGTGTCTTTCTGTCTATCTGTGTGTGTGTGTGTGCGTTTGCGTGCGTTTGTGCGTCTGTGTGTGTCTGTCTGTCTGTGTGTGTGTGTGTGTCTGTCTGTGTGTGTGTGTGTCTGTCTGTCTGTGCGTGCATGCGTCTGTGTGTGTCTGTCTGTGTGTGTGTGTGTGTGTGTGTGTGTGTGTGTGTGTGTGTGTGTCAGGACGCCACATGACCACATGATAGGACATAGCGGTGGGAAGCATTTTGCCACTGGTCACGACACTCACTCACTTAGCTTAGCTTTAGCATGGCACAGCTAGCACGATGACACCACACATTTTTTTAAACATATTTCTTTTCACTTACAATCTCCGTGGAGGGAGCTACAGTGTTTTAGGAAGGTGGCAAAGGCCTGTTGCTTGTGTGGGACCCTCTACGAGAAAAACACCCCAATTTACATTTTATCAGCTTCCCCGTCGCTGCCAAACCCATTGAAACAATCGCTAAACTCGGCTAAATTCGGGATGCTTGGGACGCTACGAATCGGGCTATGGTTTTGGCTAGTAGTGGGTTCGGGGCTATGGTGGTGGTTGTCTGTATGGCAGGGGTAGCAGTTGTGGGGTAGATAACGGGGGTTTTGGGGTTGGATTTGGGGGTGGGACAGGGGTTGGGGTTGGGGTTGGGATAGGGCCTCCACCTTCATTCTCTTGGCCTCGTTGCGCGACTTGTAGCAGAATTCGATGAGGGCCACCAGCATGGCCAGACCGAGACCCCCCACCAGGATGTAGAAGACCCCCGCCACGTTACTCAGACTGAGCGCCTGGGAAGACTTGTCCTGTGGTCGACGGGTAGATGGTTGGGACAGACAGGAGGGAAAAGAACACACACAGAAAACATAGTCAGCGCTGGTTTTAGCAGAGGCAGCGTGTGTGTGTGTGTGTGTGTGTGTGTGTGTGTGTGTGTGTGTGTGTGCGTGCGTGCGTTGTTTTAGCATAAGCAGCAAAAAGTGTATTGAAATACTCAAGACATTTATAAATTGGTAAGACAGGGCAATGTGGAGAAATCTCATAATAACTTCATCAGAATCATGCACACATAAACAAATTAACACAGATTGACACACACACACGCACAAACACACACACACGCTTGACACACGCACGCAAGCACGAACACATACACACACACACACACACACTCCACACTTATCATTTAATTCCTACTCTTCCTCTGGCGTCTGGCACAGCTGTATGGAGCCATTCATGCAACATTATTAAGTAGAGCTCCGGTGTCTGTGAGTTCTGACATTCAGCTTGGAACCTGCTTTTATTCTAATATATACAGCTGATCCTTTCTAATATCACCTACGTCTTTATAGGGGCATTGAACTTATTATTACCTTAACGATCGCTTGTCATGCTTGGTGTCATTTATAGGTGATAGCCCTGTTTGTGTGTGTGTGTGTGTGTGTGTGTGTGCGTGTGTGTGTGTGTATGTGTCTGTGTGAGTATGTTTCTGTCTGTGTGTATTTGTGTGAGTGTGAGTGTCTGTCTGTGTGTGTGTATTTGTGTGTGTGTGTGTGTGTGTGTGTGTGTGTGTGTGTATGTGTCTGTGTGTGAGTATGTTTCTGTCTGTGTGTATGTGTGTGTGTCTGTGTGTGTGTGTCTTGCATATAAGTATCTTAATAAGTTGACATGACCGATGTGGAAAGGTACATGCTCTTTCCATGCTCTAGCCTAGCGCATCAATTTCTAATGCATTCAAATATTCTACAACACCGCCAGGCTTACAACAGCACTGACAGCTAGTGTGGCATCCAGTTATAATAATGTCTCCGCATGCCCTTAGGTGACAACCAATAAGAATCCTTCGTCTGTAGGTAGCATCACATAGCTTTAGCCGCTGTTAAACTGTGAGCTCTGTGCCATGCTTTGTATCTGTCATGCTGTGTGTGTCCCTCTGGCTAGGCCCTAAGTCTTTACCTGCAAGTCTGTCTGTCTGTCTGTCTGTCTGTCTGTCTGTCTGTCCGTCCGTCTGTCTCTCTCTCTGTCTTTCTTTCTCAGAGTATTATTTGTGTGCAAAGGCGTAGGTTTCGTTTAATTTTTTTTGGGGGGAGGGGATATTTTAAGTAAGGGATAGTCCCCAAAATAGTTTGGCCTTTTTGTATTTAGTCTCCTGTAAAACTTTCAGCAAATTAAATAGAAATCACAAGTTTTTTTGGGATGTTTTTTCTGGAATCAGGTATATCTATGTATATCTATCAACAACAGATCTATTCTAGAATAAGACCATGGTGGAAGGCTGGCAACATTAAGATGGAATGGTCCACTATGGGGTGTCTGAAATCATTGGGAAATACAGAATATAGTTACAGGTAAGAATGATATACTATACATTTTTCGGACCCCCTAAATGGTTATTTGTACCTAATTTGGGGAGACTGGAGTTGTCTTTCATAGTTTTTTTAGGGGAACACATTTAACCTCTTTTTAATATTGAGGATCCCTCTTGTGACATTTTAAAGGGGGGACGTAACCCCTTGCATCCCCCCCGAAATCTACGCCTCTGTGTTGTGCATTATATCAGCCGTATCTGCTGTAATAACATTTAGTTATTAATAGTAACAGGACAGTAACATCCAGCGGTTATAAGAGTATAGTTATATGTGCGTATGGGAGGGGGGATAAGGGTCCCGGGCTGGTGGGGGGGGGGGGGACTGACCTTACTTCCCGAGTCCTTGGGTCCACACTCCCCTTTATCGTACCACCATTTGTTTTTCAGTTTGTCTAAGACTCCTGCTTCACTCAGTTTCAATACGGCAAGGTTTACAGGCGTTCTTCAATTCACCAAGGGGGGGTTGGGGGAAGTAGGTGGGTAGTAGGGTATATGGGGGGGAGGAAATAACATAAATAACATCATAGGACATGTTATTTTATGTTATTCAAATCAGAAGAAGCCCAAATAAGAGCAGCGAGGTACTCTTTATGAAAGGGACGCAGACGGTGAAATAGGCCCCCTCATACTTCACGCTTATACATGTCTCTTTGCTCATTGGGCGAGATATATTTTGGGGTTAATTGGGTGATTAGCTAAAGTTAGGTTGAACTTTATTGTGCCGGTTGGATAATTCGACTTGGGCACAGTGCTTGATTGCTTCATAAAACAACATACTACAGGCTACAACCAATAACAAAACAAAACGATAATTTTAACATTGACAACATGTTGCTTAGTAGTGTTAAGTTATAGTGCACTTTGCTGTATTGCATTGATACAATATTAAAGGGGTTAAGGGGTCGAGCTAACAGACGTATTTGCGTTGGGAGGGGGGGAGGGCACAACCGGCTGCATCACTTTCCGGGAACGGGTGCATACTGCCGGGACCTTTCTTACACAAAGCACAGAGGCTTGTACTGTCGACACAGAAATATTGGCTCTAGAACATGTATCTAATGCTTGGAGAAATATTAAGTGGCATTGTAAAGGGTGAATCATAAAACTTGTACGTATACTAGCCTACTATACTCAAAATAACTCAACAGTTTAAAAAATTCAATAACAAAATGTGTTTCTTCTTGAAAATAAATATGCATTCCTCCTAAATGCAACTACAGTAGTGGAGTGGCACTTCTGTAAACTTAAAACCCCGAACATAAATTCTGCTTGTGCATCCATCCAGGAAAAATAGATAAAAAATCAACGATGCCTGGTTTGGCATGGCAGGGGGCCAATCTAGGCATCGCGGGCCGCAATGGCTAAACCCTGCAGTCTAATAATAATTGGCTTTGGCTCCGAAATTCTTTTTTTCACTAACATTTTATCTATTTTTACGTAGCGAATATTTTAGTTTCGACAGTAGTAGCTCTCCTTTCAATATTAAAACACCTACAGTACATATAATAATAATCATCCATCATCGACCCGGCAGATGCTCCTGTTGCCGACACACAAAAAAACACATTTCTTTCGTTACCCGTAAAACAACGACATCATCACATCAAGGGCACAAACAAACGTTAGCTTAGCGACATTAGCGGCTAACCTTCTCGCCACCGCCGCCGCTGCCACACTCTCCTTTGTCGTACCACCACTTGTTTTTCAATTTGTCCAACAGGCCTTGCTCATTGAGTTTTAACACTGCCAGGTTAACGGCGCTTCTTTGGAAACGATAAAAACATATTTGGTGAGTGGGGGGTTGGGGTGGGTGGGGGGGTGTGAGTAGTATGCATTTCATTTCAGTCCAAATAAGGGGTTAAGGGGGGTTAGGGAGGAGGGAAGGAGGGGTAGCAGTTTAGAGTTTAAGAGAGGGACAAGGGTGGAACAGTGCATTATAATATAAATCCCAAACCCAGCAACCACAACACACACACTGGACACAAATCTCTCTCTTTAAATGTGCTGCCTTATACTTCAGAAGTTATGCACTATATCTTTAAGGCTTAAAGCTATAGTACGTAACTTATGTCGCCCCCACGAGGAATTCTGAGTAATTACAAAACTACTATCGGTGCATCGCCATCTACATGAGGTAAAGCCTTCTGTGATGGCACATGGATTTTATACCTTCTGCTGTACAGTACGTCCAGGTTTTTTTCTTAGCAGTAGAATCAACAAGTGAAACATTTCTTGGGCTCTTCTTGGGATTTTCCTTAATCTTTTTTTGTTTATTTATGTAAAGTCATAGATATACTGAATGCAATCGGTGACGCGGTTTGCATATAAACATAGCATTCATTGCTTGGTGGATCTTAAAGGTGGAAAGGTTGGGAACTGGTGATTATCGTAACTAAATAACCTGAATTTATTTTGAGACATTCTTTGATTGAATTTAACTCAAGAATGCATGCAGATATGTTGCACTTCTAATTTAAAATTATAGCCAATAGCAATGTTACTCTAGTGTTCCATGTCAGATTTATTGTTACATAATTATTTTCCACCGTAATGTGGAAAACATTGGAGAGATAATTCTTGATTGAGACATTCCACAGTTCTTTTCTGTCTCTTTGGCATAGAAACAAACTGATTTTGAAACATTAAAACATTGGCAGAAAAATTGTTGGCATTCGGCACCGCCAGTCCCAAAATATTGAGAGCTGGCGCATTGAGAAAAACAGACACCTTTTAAATAATTCTTAGCCATTTCACACATGTATATTCTACACTGTATTTATGCCAATGCCAATTTAAAAGCTCACGGGATTTTCGAGCATTAAGCTGTTCTGTGAAAATTGTGATTGACCTGCATACAAGGTCCACAAAAGGTTTTTTAAAATTAATGATGTAATTTGTGTATTTTGAATTTCATGGGTTTCTTTTGAAGGCTGTTGTATGAGTGATGTCTGAGAGAGATTTGAGAGAGAGAGAGAGAGAGAGAGAGAGAGGGATGGAGGAAGGGAGGGAGGGAGGGAGAGGGAGGTAGAGGGAGAGAGTGTGAGAGAGAGAGATTTGCCTCAGTGTGCGTTTTGATCCTTTTAATTTATTTGCATCATTATGAAAATTAAAAATAAATAAACATAAAATGGAGTATACACACAGAAAGCAACACAGCTGATTTGTGCAGTGATCATTTAGCTTATGATGTTTGTGGAGCCATTTGAAATAACAGCCTTGAACCAACCATACTGCCTTTGTAAGAGCCCGAAATATAACAACGACCCGAAATGTACTTTGTACAGGTGCGTTTCTCCAGGATGCCCCATTAAATATAAAAACGCAGAAAGACATTTTTTTTATATATATAAAAACGTCATTTTCTACAATGTTCTACAGCCTACTGCACCTCCACTGGAATAAACTAAAGCACAAGGCCATCATGTAGCAGTTCTCCATTGGTTTACAGATGTGTTCGCACTAACACATACCTGTGAAGTCTGTTTGCCTCCAGTACATTTATCCGTTCCTCTCAGTGAGACCTTGCCAGACGGCTTTTGATCGATGGGCGTGTGGATTGAATGTGCAAGTGCTCTCCACAGAAACACACAGTAATGACACTATTCTCTGGCAGGTCTGTAAATTCCTCCACACATTCCCTGCGTTCCAAATCACATACTCTTTCTTTTTACTACACTATATACTAAAGTACAGAAGAGTTTTAGGGCCACGGGAGAGAAAAAAAAAATCAGATAAGGAAGATTTTTTTTCATTATGTCGAGAAATGTCAAGAATAAAGACGAATACTCCAAATTGCTGTTGGAGTTAGTGGGGGCATTTATGTATTTTCAGCATACTACAATTGACGTGCATGTATTGGGACATCCTCAATCTTTTTCTGGCATACTAAATAGTAGGGAAGTATTGGGATTGGAACGCAGGGTGTATGTGTGGGAAGGCAAGTGTAATAGCCTCGCAAAGTTACCCAGGGCTGCACATTCAAATAGCTCCCAAAACACTTATTCCAGTAGCGTATAGCTGAAAAGAAATGAACCAGTGTACTGTGAAGGAAAAGCTGAAGTAGCATTAGCAACAAAAAAACATCTCGAATACATACTGTACATCATTAAAAAATTTGCATTAAAACAATAGCATTTTTCTGAATTTGATTAGTCAAGTTTACTCGAGCTTTTGAGCACATGCCATTCAATCATTTCGGCCAAAACAGCAAAACACCAACAAGCACATTGACTTACCCTGAGTTGAGATCTGTAAAGAGAATAGATTAGGTAACCACCCCTGTATCAATACAATGGCCCACCGGTAGTCCAGGCAAAATAGCGTTTTATAACAGATTAACAGATGAATTTTTTTCAGCTCAGATAATTTCTATGAGGTGTCCAGAACAACATACTATAAGTCCTAAGAAATCCTAGTTGACGAAATATGTTTAATTCTCATAAATCTGAGATGTGTGCCAACAAGGCGAGACAACAATACTTTCACACTTAGTTCTATGTTTGGCCCCAAAATGCTTTACTTTGCCTGGCCTATACCCCCTCCCCCCCACCTCACATGCATGCAACAAACACGAATGTAAAAAAAGCAGCTACTTCTGCCCAAAAACATACACATACAAACGCCCCACCCGCCCAAACCAAGCATTAAACCGAGACAGATTTAAAGGTGCAGTGTGTAATATTGGAATATTTGTTGGCATCATGTGGTGAAGGTTCTAGAATGCAACACTTTCTTGTTGCACACCTTCCTTTTTGAATAATTTACAGAAGCTACGGTGGCCTTCAAGGACAAGAAGAAGCTAGTTACTAAAGATGGCATCATCCACCACTGCCTCAAGTCTGTCCACAATATCAAGTGATGAGGTGAAGGTGTATTTAGTTATTTATTCTATAGTACTTATTCTTCTTGGTCTTCCAACAGGTGCATTTCCCCAGGACGCCCACTATATATAAAAATGCATATGACCATTAAGTGTGTCCTTTCTGTGGTACTGTAGAAACATGGTAGTGCAATATGGCGTCCTCCATGTAGGAGTGACTCACTCCTATGTAGATATAAAATGCTCATTCTAAATAAAATAAAAAATTCTCAAGCAATTATTCACTAATTAAAACATTATTAATACTTAACTACCGAGTATTTTCAACAAAAAAAATGCCAATAAAATCTACACACTGCACCTTTAAATAACAATACAATATAAAAAGGCAGCACACCAGGGAAGGTGGAATACCATAACAACACGTATACACAACATATTGTTACACTATTCCACCCACCTTAACTGTGAGCCCTTGGGTGTCGCCACGCCGTAGCCTTTAGAATCCAGGTTCCCGCCCACTTTCATAGTGTCGCAGGGCTTTCGCTGTTCTGTGTATTCGTTCATGGTGGATTCCAGTAAGAAGGCGTATTTCCCTTTGGACTTGCGGACCTTGGCCACGCCCTCGGCCGTTGTTTTAGTGAAGACAGTGGGCTCGGCAGACTTCATGTAGCCCCACATCTTCTCGTAGACGGCGATTTTTGAACGCTGTGGAAGGGTTTTTGAGGGTTTAAAAGTAGGTGTGGTGTGAGAGATTAAGAAGGATGGGGAGAACATATCCGCATAGAAAATACATGGCAGATTGGTACACAAGTTTGACCATATATTTACTAAAAAAACATGCCAAGGAACATTAGGTGCAACGCTCCCCCTAACGCTAACGCTAACCCCTCCCTGTTCGAGAATTTAGTAGAAGCTACGGTGGCCTTCAAGGACAAGAAGCTATAGTTACTAAAGATGGCATCATCCAACACTGCCTCAAGTCTTTCCACAATATCAAGTGATGAGGTGAAGATGTATTTAGTTATTCCATAGTACTTCTTCTTCTTGGTCTTCCAACAGGTGCATTTCTGCCAGACACCAACTATAAAAACATGTAAGACTGTTAAGTTTGTCCATTCTGTATTGTAATTTGTCCTTTGTGCTCAAATGTTACCACTATATATATATATATATTTTTTTAATCACTTATTAAATTTTCTATATATTTCAATCAAATAATGTTTGGCGTTCTCTCTGTGTGAATTTCTCCTTCAAAATCAATAACGTTTTACCTCATGTTATCTGTTAACATCCACCCTGACCTTGACTTGCTTGCGGTACAAACACCTGTAACTTCCTTCACTGCCCTTGGAGACCTGCTATGCTCCCTAATGTCCCTGTACATGTTTAGGAAAAGTGCACAATCATCCTTTTTTCTCTGTAATAATAATAATATAATAATATGTTGGCTCTGTATGGGCCCTCCTACCTGTCTGGGAGTAACTAACCCTTACACTGTAAAAATGAAAAACTTAGGACAACTCAACATTTCAAGGCAGCTGTCTTCATGTCATTTTTGAGATTTGAGGCTATAACTCTTCAGTTTTGTCTACATTTTGAGCCAACTAATTATCTTTTGTAAATATAAAATCTTTGATATTTAATACGCATAAAAACATACAAACTAGGATCGCTACATACTAACAATTTCAAACGATAACAGTTGTGCCGACTAATTCTCTGTCATACAGATAACAAACAAAACCAAGTCGTTGATTGTTGATGTTGATTCAAATAGAAAATATTGTTAAAAATGTCTGAAAAACTTTCTGCACAAATAATAAGTTTGAACAACTTTAACTGTTTGAAAATCTTAGTATGTTGAACCCAAAAATTGTACTTACCTGTTGCCTACACATGAACGATAAGTTATCTCAACAAAAGTTAATTAAGTGGCCAAAATGTAGGCAGTTTTCATTCAAACTTAAGACTATTGCATTTGTTGTGTTGCATGTCTTTTAAATGGACCTTGAGTCTAATAATTTTTTTTTAACCTTTATTTATACAGGTAAATCCCATTGAGACCAAAGACTCTTTTGCAAGGGAGACCTGTTTTCCTTTCCCACGTTACCATTCACACACCGATAGCAGGCTAACTATCGACATTCACACGAGGCAAGGTGGGTGAAGTGTCTTGCCCAAGGACACAACAACCATGACACAGGTGGCAGGGCGGGGATCGAACCTCCAACCCTTTGATCATCAGCCGACCCGCTCTACCACCTGAGCCACAGTCGCCCCAATAAAAGTTAATGATGATTATGACTATTAGTTTTAGCCTCAAATCTAAAAAAATCTATTGAAGACAGCTGCCTTGACATTTTGAATTCCCCAAACTTTTTTTCATGTTTCCACTGTAGCCCATACTCACCCTGAAGAACTCTTTGGTGGAGCCAGAGTCTAGAGTCCCGTATGCGATGTCCGTTTGTTTGGCCAGATCCTCTGCGCTCTCTATGGGGGAAACCATCCGTTCCACTGTCAGGAAGGCGGCCAGGTTAGCGGTGTAGGACGAGATGATTATGAGAGTGAAGAACCACCACACACCACCTACGATCCGGCCCGATAGAGACCTAGAGAGGAGGGAGGAAGGAGGAAGGAAGGGGGGAGGGGGATAGTGGTAGTGGTGGGAAATGGGTGGATGTATAACAGGGAGAAGTTTGGAAGGATTTGTAGGCCAAAGGGGTGGATTTAAAAATAAAAATAAAGGGATGTTGTATATGTGTGTTGTGTTTATTTGTGAATACATTTTTTTTTTATTAAATAAAAATTAAAGGGATTATAGGAGTGGTGTAGAAGGGAAAGGATGAGTAGGAGGAGGAGGGAGGAGAGAAAGAGAGAAAACAGTCACTCAGTTAGTGTTGGTAAATGCATTGAGAGTTATAGACAATCAGACAGAATGAAGTATGGCTGTGTAAAGAGAGCATGGAGGGACGAGCCACCACTGTGGATAGGATACCAAAACTACTGATGAACAGTGTTGGAGAAGCTACTTTATAAGCTTTGAAAACTACCAATGACTTCACACTGGAAGTAAGCAATTAATGAATGTATTTTGGTCCATGACAGCAAAGCATAGTACATACATTATAGTTATATCCACAGAACATTGGCTGGAAAGGTGTAAGCCGAAGCCAAGGCTTATTATGCCTTTACAACAATTAGCTTAAATATCAAAAAATAAATAAAAATAAAAACCTGAAAAATTGCAAAAAATTATTTAACTACTTGAATCACAATGCAGATATAAATGTAGTTGAAACACCAGCAAACTACTGCAAAACACAACTAAACTAACATGGAGTTCACCACTCCAACACTACTGTTTAACGGCCACAAGGTGGAGCTCTGACCCCACTCAAACCTTCCACCATAGCCGTGTGTGTGTAGCCCTCATTAGTGCAGATTGCCTCATAAAGAAATCACCACATGCTTCTGTTGACCAGCTTTGATACTAGAAAAGGTTGAATGCTGCTGTCCCTCCC
>NC_137218.1:5167174-5177174 GCF_949987685.1 Ammodytes marinus
TGTGTGTGTGTGTGTGTGTGTGTGTGTGTGTGTTGTGTGTGTCAGTCTCAATCCTATTCTTACCTCTCCCTGTCCCCTTACCCTAACCCTAACCACCCAGCTGTGATGCCTGCACCTAAACAACCTATTTGGTGCAATATAAACCTGGTAACATTGGGATGACCCCCACTACACTGGCTCTTGACTTTGAGGCTATGGACCACCACTGAAGGCTGCCATGCTGGGTAAAATCAGACACACACACACACACACACACACACACACACACACACACACACACACACACACACACACACACACACACACACACACACACACACACACACACACACACACACAAAAGTGAAATTTGACCCTGTGGCAAGTGACTGTAATTTGCAAGAATATTGCGACAAAATCACCGAAGTGTGACCAAGGACAAGCACTGGTGACACCACGCAATAAGCTGAGCAGAAAGGCAGTGTGTCTGTCGGATATAACAACAGCTAATTGGCATCGAATTAATAAAATAATGAGAGAGAGAGAGAGAGAGAGAGAGAGAGAGGGAGAGAGAGAGAGAGAGAGAGAGAGAGAGAGAGAGAGGGAGAGGGAGAGAGAGAGAGGGAGGGAGGAAGGGAGGGAGAGAGAGAGAGAGAGAGAAACAGAGAGAGAGAGAGAGGGAAACAGAGAGAGAGAGGGATAGAGACAGATAGAGAGAGGAGAGAGAGAAAAAGGGAGAGAGAGAGAGAGAGAGAGAGGGGAGAGAGAGAGAGAGAGAGGGGGGAAGAGATAGAGAGAGACACACACAGAAAGGGGGAGCTATATAGAGAGAGAGACTTGAAAGTAATTTTTTTTTTCCTTTTTTCAAAGATGCAGCTGTTGTTTGTTGGGCCTATAATCCACCACTCAAATCAGACAAAGTAACGCTCTGTCTGCATTAGCTGTCGGGATATATTTTCACATCAGTGTTCAAAGCGCTCCGAGTTAATCAGGACTAATCAAGCCAATCACGTCGCTCGCATTAACTCGCCGTGGCAACAGTGAGTGACTCAAGATAATTCATCTCAATGAAACCACCTGACAACAACCTGGAACAGCCGGGAACAATTACACCTCCGAGGAGCACCTTGATATTTGACACCGAAGTCCCTTGAGAAAATGTCTTAAAGAAACAGTGTGTAACTTTTTTAATATATAAATAAATGCCGGCTACGGTCAAGGCATCCGTGGAACACCTTGATATTTAGATTGATATTCATCGATGCAGCGATCAGATTGAATTTCCAGGAAAATAAAGCTAAAAGTCTTAAAGCTAAAGTTCGTAACTTTTTTTAAATATAAATTAATGTCTGTTACATTCAAGCCATCGCCAAACTAGTGGACACACAATTGATCAAGCCTATCAGCTCCACAAAACTCTCTCTTTATTTCTCAGTATGGCAGCGTTTACAAACTAGTGTTGCCCCCCGACACTGGTGCAGGAGCTCAGAAAAATCCCAAGAAGAGCCCAAGAAATGTTTCAGTTGTTGATTCTACTGCTGAGAAAACACCTGGACGTACAGCAGAAGGAATAAAATCCATGTGCAATCACCGATGGCTTTACCTCATGTAGATGCACCAACAGTGTTGTTGTGATTACTCAGAATTCCTCATGGGGGGCAACAGAAGTTACGCACTCTAGCTCTAAATTCCACTCATCTGGGATGTGTGTGTGTAGTCATTGTGATAGACTATCATGTCACCATTTTATTTTCTCCTGTTTCCAGGGAGACGTTGCCATCGGAGACCGAGATATTAATCACTGAATTAATTATTATGGTTCTGCCTAGAGGGGGCAGGAGGGGGGGATTGACCCTTATTAAGAGAGGGAGAGAGAGAGAGAGAGATGGAGAGAGAGGGAGAGAGAGACAGAGAGAGATAGAGAGAGAGAGAGAGATGAAGAGACAGAGAGAGAGGGACAAAGAGACAGAGAGGGAAAGAGTGACAGAGAGAGAGAGAGAGAGAGACAGAGAGAGAGGGGAAAAGAGAGACAGGCAGAGAGAGAGACAGACAGACAGACAGACAGACAGACAGACAGACAGACAGACAGACAGACAGACAGACAGACAGAGGGAGAGAGAGACCGAGAGAGAGACTCTCTATCGTTTCACCTTCGAGCTGTGTCACGAAATGAGCAAAGGAAAAAAAATGAATTCATAATAGAAGTGAAGAGATCATATAATTTATTGCTTCTAACTGGAGCCCCTTAAGCGCTACGGCTCAAATCATATCGTTTCACATGACATTAAATCTCATTCGTTATCGTTTCTGTCTAACCGTCTGTGCAAATTGGAACCTGGCCCTTCGAATCGACGCCCCCACATCTCCATAAAAAAAAATGGGCTGTATTCCAAACGTAGACACTTGTCTTGGATCAGGAGCTGTAGCAGAAAACTTGAGGTCTGCTGCAACTCTCAGCTCCTTTGAATCAAATATGAAGACTTGTCCACATTCCCAAATTGGAACCTGGCCCTTAGTATCTACGCCCCCCACATCTCCATAAAAAAAGTGGCTAGATTCCAAACGTAGACACTTTTTGGATCATAATCTGGAACACACTCTCAGAAAACTTGAGGTCTGCTGCAACTCTCAGCTCCTTTTAAATCAAATCTGAAGACTTTTCTGTTTCCCTTTTACCCTGCAATTTTTAATTTAATTTAAATGTTGTATTTCTCATACGCTTTTCTAATGTGTATTCTATACTTGATTGTATTTTAATCTTGCCCCTGTAAAGCACTTTGAATTTTGAATGGCCTTGTGTCTGAATTGTGCTATAGAAATAAACTTGTCTACCCTACCTTTGCAAACTATTGCAATACAGTCTCTCTGTCTGTCCGACTCTATCTGTCTGTCTGTGTCTTTCTCTCTCTCTCTCTCTCTCTCTCTCTCTCTGTCCCTCTCTCTCTCTCTCTCTCTCTCTCTGTCTCTCTCTCTCTCTCTCTGTCCCTCTGTCTCTCTCTCTCTTTCTGTACGTCACTTTGTTTACGTCTATTTTATCTATTTATTCGTATCTATTTTTTAATGCTAACCTTTAGCTTCGTAGCAACGCTCTGAGCTATACACCTACAATAACAACAACAACGCTTGCTCAAGAAAACCAATTAAAATGTCGACATTGCCAAACACATATTCTGGTTGTTAGGGCCAGTGTTGTTCTTCCCTCTGTGTTGTACAGTGCCAAAGCTGCTTGTATCTGTCGGGCTTATTGGCCAAACAAAAACACACACACGCACGGACACACACACAGTCAGACACAGCCACAGCCACACACACACACACACACACACACACACACACACACACACACAGTCAGCCACAGCCACACACACACACACACACACACACACACACACACACACACACACACACACACACACACACACACACAGTCAGACAAACTCTCCCTCTCGCACGCACGCACGCACGCACACACACAGTCAGACAAACTAACACACTCTCTCTCTCGCACACACACACACACACACACACACACACACACACACACACACACACACACACACACACACACACACACACACACACACACACACACACAATCTTGTTGACCCAGTTTACCAACTCCTCAAAGGCAGTGTAGATTTTAAGGCAGGGGTTATTTAGTGGGGAAAACATCCATGTTTAATGTAATAGATAACACAGCTTTGTATATTCTTCTTTTGGCCAGTGGCTGCCCTCTTTTCTATCCCTGTGACTATAATGTGTGAGTGTGTGTGTGTGTGTGTGTGTGTGTGTGTGTGTGTGTGTGTGTGTGCTATACTTTTATTCAACATTTGTTTTGGTCTTTGAAAAATGAGTTTGTTTTCCTTAAATTTCAAGCCACTGGCCAATCTTGTTCCAGAACTGGATTATTGTACAATTAAAACGCTCAGAGGCCCAAAGATTATAGTTCTACAAAGTTGGTTTGTTTAGAGTTGCAAGACAAAACAGCAAGGAGCCCCAAGCAAGAAACACGGACAGATTTTTTTCTGTGTGTCTGTCTGTGTGTCTGTGTGTCTGTGTGTCTGTGTGTCTGTGTGTCTGTCTGTCTGTCTGTCTGTCTGTCTGTCTGTTTATCCTTCCATCCATCCAGTCTTGATTAATTTATTGAACATGCTCTGTATGACAAAACATGTATTGGAATTTGGTAGAAATGTTGTCAGTAGTTTATATTATAAAACCAAAATGTTCATTCTACTCAAACATATGTCTATAAACAGTAAAACTAGACACTGAACATTTGCAGTGGTCTCTTGATTATTTCCAGAGCTGTATATACAACCCATAAACTACTTATGTAATCCTTTAGTATTTGACCACCACTCAGCCTCCTAAAAAACTTTCAGAGGCTGTGTATCGCGTGTGAACGGACTATAGAGTTGTTACCGCTGTCCACTGTGTGTGTCCTATGTGTGTGTGTGTGTGTATGTGTGTGTGTGTGTGTGTGTATCGCGTGTGAATGGACTATAGAGTTGTTACCGCTGTCCACTCGTATAAAGTGACTGTAACACATGAGCTAACACACAGCGAGAACACAAACCCTCGTCCCAAACTCATCTAATTCACCTTTTGGCCTTGTCACTATAATGCTATACGCCTTCTAATCTCCCCAGTGTGAGGGGGATTTGCATGTTGCTATGTCAGGCTAAAAACTAGGGTAGAGTGTGTGTGTGTGTGTGTGTGTGTGTGTGTGTGTGTGTGTGTGTGTGTGTGTGTGTGCGTGTGTGTGTGTATGTGTGTGTGTGTGAGTGTGTGCGTGCATGTGTGTGCGTGAGTGTGAGGAGTGTGTGTGTGTGTGTGAGTTTCCGTGTGGCTGTGTCTGTATCCATGTGCGTGCGTGTATCCCTGTGAGTTTGTGTGTGTGTGTGTGCGTGTGTGTGTGTGCGTGTGCGTGTGTGTGTGAGTATGTGCGTGTGCTTGTCCAAGTGAGTGTGTGTGTGTGCGTGAGTGAATACTGTGTGTGTGTGTGTGTGTGTGTGTGTGTGTGAAAGCGCCCGTTAGCCCGTTGATGGATCGGGGTAAAGCTAGGCCCAGGGGATTAGCAGTAGTGACAGGTGAAATGCAGCGGGGACCATAGCCACACATAGAGAGGGTTGGAATGTAGACTTTTCTTCATTCTGATGCATTGTTGTGTGCGTGTGTGTGTGTGTGTGTGTGTGTGTGTGTGTGTGTGTGTGTGTGTGTGTGTGTATGTGTGTGTGTGTATGGTGTGTGTGTGTGTGTGGGGGCTTTAAGTCCTTATCTGCAGTACACAGGCAGTAGAGATGTGGTGGGGTGGTCGGCAAACATTGTGATCAAAGCGAGTGTATTCTTTAAAGGTGGAGTCAGTGATTCTGGAGAACGCTTGTTGTCACAATCGCTGCCTGTCTGTACTGTGTGTGTGCTCAAAAAGGAATATGATGTTAATACACAGCCTAGGCTCTGTAAACGGGCATAATTTTAGCTATGGTTGGGACTTTTGTTTGCATACCCCTTTTTCAGCGCACACTCAGTACAGACAGGTAGCGTATTTTCAGGAGATATTCACTGATTTGGACAAAAAGTGATTTGGACAAAAAGCGTTCTCCAGAATCACTGACTCCACCTTTAAATGAGTGGCCTTCATCACTGCAGTCCCAGGCCCCACCCACTATATAGTCTCATATATTGGTTTGCTTATGACAAATAAACCTCTTGAATCTTGAAATCTTACGTGATATTTCCTACAAATTGTACGGCGCTTTTAATGTACCTCGGGATCCGCCATCTTGTGAGTTCCCCTGGTGTGGAAGAGGCTGAAACATACAGGCTGGTTTGGTCCTTTCATTTTCATCTCATCAAATCTTACCAACTCTATTATCATACAGTAACAAGATCCATAAGGGCTTTAATTAATGCAGATTAAAATAAGTCTTATGTGGGCGACTTAAAATAACTATCAGTATATAGAAGCAATTTTAGCAGCATCTTGAAATATCCCAATCTCCAACAGCTAATGGCGTTTTTTCCGTTACATGGTAACCGGCTCGACTCTACTCTACTTTTACTCTACATCTACTCTATTCTTCATCTACTCTATTCTACATCTACTTTTCGTTAGCCTAATAGCATAATTGCCTAAGTCACATTTCAATGGTTATAGAGTAGGGTGAAGTAGATGTAGAATAGAGTAGATGTAGAGTAAAAGTAAAGTAGAGTAAATATGATTTAGGCAACTATGCTATGAGGCTAACAATTTTCACTATGTAAAAGTACCTCAAATCTGGAACCTACTTTATTGCTACCGACTTCTCCGAGGTTCCAAAAAATAAACTAATTCCAGAAAAGGACCCTGGTTCCAAAGCTGAGTAGAGTAGGTACCATGTAGTGGAAAAGCGCCGTTAAGGTCTAAACCCCATAACAGCAAATGTGAACAGAGAGAATGCCAGTGTACAAGGACGGACAGAAAGCTTGATCTTTGCTAGACAAACAAAGACGAACCAGCAGCCCCCCTAAAGGCTGTAGCAGACATAGCCACACACACACTTGACCATATACTGTACAAGCATCGATGTATCAACCCCTTACCCTCCTACCAAAGGTTTCACACTATGGAGCAGAACCACCGTCCCACAGCAAAAATACACAGACACACAAACGAGTGCAAAGCCGAGAATGCCCAAACTGACGTACAAATAGACACGTTGCTAAGAAGCTGACGACACAGTGGATGCAAGGACAAGACAGAGAAGAACAACATTGGCCGCAGAATAGAGACAAAAAATCAATACTAGCAGACAGATGCACGCACGCACGCACACACGCACGCACGCACGCACGCACGCACGCACGCACACACGCACACACACACACACACACACACACACACACACACACACACACGCACACACACGCACACACACACACACACACACACTAACTCTCTCTCTCTTTCACACAAACATACCACGTAAACACAACAGGTGAGATGCCAATGTGCACGTACAGTTGCACACAGAGCAACAGTAGCTTACACCACAAAGCAATCATACTTCAATACTTAACACCTCTATATTATATTATATTTATATTGTATTAGGCTTCTGACCTACAGTCCCCATGCAAATTAACACTGATATGCAGCAGGTTAAGTCCAGTAACTTAAATACAAACAGGCTTCAATTGCTATGATGAACTACAGTGTATCCTTAGTGGCAGATGGAAAACCTCATATTTCAAACTATCATTAAGTGAGGAAGTTGTAGTGAAGTTGAAGGAGTATGTTTCAGCATTTGAAAAAAATAAATATATATATATAATTTGTTTGATTAAATAATTGAATAATGAGGATTGCTCATCATTATTATATACTGTACAACAAACATAAAACAGTACAGCTCTGGAAAAAATTAAGAGACCAGTCTGGATTTTTCTTCAATCTTCATCTCTACATTACTTATTGGAAAATGCTCTTTAATGACAAAAAACGTATTGGAATTGTGTAGCAATGTTGTCAGTAGTTTATATTATAAAACCAAAATGTTCATTCTACTCAAACATATGCCTATAAATAGTCAAACGAGAGACACTGAATATTTGGAGTGGTCTCTTCATTGTTTCCAGAGCTGTGTAGTCATCAGTATACTGTATAGTCAGAGTAGTTATGGTGGAGATGTATCATATAGAAATCATGTCCTAGTTCAAGTGGATTGTTGGTGACAAGCGGCAACAACAATTCACCTTGGAGTCTTTAAAAAAAAAGTGTTTCCATGATTTATGATAGAGGCTGGAGACTTAATGTGAACGTCAGTTGTTACTTAAAGGAATACTTCACCAATACGGAACCGGCGTTCTATCATTATAAAATCACTATTAAAACATAATGAATGAGGTTTTTCTTCCCTCAGTCTTCCCTTGGCCCAGCTGTCCTGTTAACCCTAAACCTACATTTTTACTAGTGTGATGTCACACTAGTAAAATGTAGGGTTAGACAGTGAGACCATAAAAAAACTCTTTCTGCCTTTTCTCAGGCTAGGTTGAACCAATTTAAAAAAAAATTGCACATTTTTACTACATAGGATCTCAGAGTTCAATACACCTTCATATCTCCACCGGTGAAGTAGGTCTTTAAGCTAAGGACACACTACAGGAGTGGGAAACTATTCAAAAACATACTCTTACTAACTATCAGTTGAAGATTATTTTCTGCCTAGTGTTGCACGGATAAACTCAATCTGACAAACTAGTGACAGCCAGGTTTTAGAGCGTCCTCAATGTCTGAACAACAAGCTGATTTTTTCTTCCCACAGGAGCGTGTTAAGACTTGTCCGCTTGTAGTTTGTGTCAATCATACGCGTCTGAAATATTGATGGAGGTCTGAAATGGATTGGCAGGTGAAGGATTTCAGCACTGGTTACATTCACAATCAGACATGAAGTCTCCTGGTTATAACCGGCCTATAAAAGTCATGTAATGTGTCCTCGGCGGGAAAACAAAATAACTAATGTGTCACTATTAGGCATGCATCCAAAATGTGAAGTTGTGCAAACTAATTCTCTGTCATACAGATAACAAACTAAAAAGTCAGTCAAAATGTTGATTAAAAAATTAAACGGTGTAAAAACTTTTTAAAAACAAGTTGGCACAATTGTTATTGTTTGAATTTTTTAGGATCTACAACTTAGAACGTGAAGTTGCAGAATATGATAGGTTATCGCAACGAAATATAATGAGTCAACTCAAATGTAGGCAGTTATCCTTCAAACTCCTTCAAGCTTTTAGCCTCAAAACTCGACTGAAAACAATAACCTTCAAATTTTGAGTTTTCCGCAACTTTTTCAGTAAAATAAAAGTGCGTCTTAAACAGCATATACAAACATATTAAAACATACGTATACTATATCATAATGCTTCTTACCTTGGTGAGTAAAACAAGATTATTTTTTTCTAGAAAAGGCCGTTTATAACCAGGGGACTTCATGTCTGATTGTGAATGTAACCAGTGCTGAAATCCCTCACCTGCCAATCCATTTCAGACCTCCATCAATATTTCAGACACGTATGAGTCAGTGCGTTTACATGCAGACTCATAATCGGGTAACTAAACGAATAAGACTTCAACAGGACTTTTAAACTGCATGTAAACACCTTTATCCGATCTACTTCGCACACAAATCGGCGCAATAACAGACAAGAGAAGTCGGATAAGAAAACCTAGCATAGTGGAGACAGCCATGCATTGGACATTTATCCGATTTCCGAAAGGCCATGTATACTCAGACAAGTGACATGGTCCGTCTAGTCTAGTTGTGCCATGTAACCGCACTGATTGACACAAACTACAAGCGGACAAGTCTTAACACACACCTGTGGGAAGCAACAATCAGGTTGTTTTTCAGACATTGAAGACAGTTGCCTTAAATTCGAGTGAGTCTTTTCTGATGCCATACTTCACAATGCACATGTTATCAGTGTGATGGAAACCAAGCTGAGACTTTGTCGTAGAAAAAAAAAATCTTGTTTTACTCTTTTAAGATGAAATTCGAAAAATTAGTACACACACTAAAACAAACTTAAAGTTCCTCTAAGCACCGTTAAACTAATACACACATACTTATTAAAACACACACACACACACACACACACACACAAACACACACACACACACACACACACACACACACACACACACACACACACACACACACACACACACACACACACACACACTCAATCACAGCCCCTCTTACCTGGGCGAGATGTCACACCCCTGCTGCATGAAAGCTCCCAGAGAGAACCAGAGAGAGTTAAAGATCCCGAACTCGTTGGGGGGCTGGTCGCTGGGCTGTCCGTCGGTGCCCTCCTCGGGCTCCTCCGTGTGCCACTCGTACGGGCTGAAGCGACTGACCAGGAACAGCACCACGCTCACCCCTATGTAGGCGAACACGATGCACATCCAGATCTCGTAGGCCAACGGGTCCAGGAAGGAGAAGACGCCCGGCTTGGACTTTTGGGGCTTTTTGATCAT
>NC_137218.1:5182174-5192174 GCF_949987685.1 Ammodytes marinus
CTTGACTTTCATGTCTCATTTCTGGCAGTTACCAGCTGTTGGAAATCTGAAATAAACCCATGTTTCATTCAAAAGCACAAGCTGTTGCCATGACGATTAATTGTTAGTTCTAACAGATTAGAGGAAGACACAGTATTGTCTCTTAAATTACCACTATGAATCTTACTGGCAGCGCACGATTAAAGTCTGAATGGGTTGAGTGAGTCAGCGTAGATGAAAAGATCATTTTGGTAGAAAATAGTGTTTTAGGAGGAGCTGGTTTGAGGAATCTACGGAGGCATATTAGGGCCAAAAATTAAAGGAGGAAGTTTGCTTTTTTCACTATACACTATGAGAAATACATTTAAATATCGAGAAGAAAGTTGAAATACAATTTTGTGAATTCATTTGAAATGTTGAGAATAAATGTGACAGTTCCAGACTGTGGTAAAGTTGGAAATATATTGATGGATTGGAACTTCCTGGATCAATAACTTATTAGCAAAACATTACTGAAACATAAACGATGCATCTTTGCTAGCGTCTTAAGGCAGAACATTTGCTCGAAGTTCGAATCTCGCAATATCTTTCCAATCTTATTGCGGTCTTGAACTTTCGACATCTCAACTTTCTTCACAAAGTGCAAAAAAAAAAAAAAAAAAAACTTCCTCCACTAATTTTCTCTTTCTCCAGTGACCTCTCTTAAACTCTTCCATATGAACCGCTTCCTTTAAACTTATCTGTCCGCTGCCTAAATGTAAATTTTTGTATGGTCTTTTTGTATGGTCTAACCCATTTTTTTTCTCAATCTCTTCCATAACAACCACTTCCTTCCATCCAAAATGTTAAAAATCCTCCGTCCTCCTTACCCCGTACACCAGCTCCCCGACCATCCCGTTCCAGATCTTGGTCTCTGGGTCTCTGGCTCCGTACTTCCCGTCCGGTACGATGGAGATCTTGTATTTGATGCCGATGTGTTTGGCGATCTCCGAGGCCAAGTCCACGCAGTAGCCTTCGTACTGGTCGTTCCCCTCGTACATCTCCCAGTTCTTCTTAAGCATCACGTACGGGCCTTCCTAAAACACACACACACACACACACACACACACACACACACACACACACACACACACACACACATGCACGCACGCACGCACGCACACACACACACACACACACACACGCACACACACACACACACACACACACACCGTCAGACCTACACATAAGTAAGTGCCTTCTTAAAACACACACAACAACAACTGAGGATAATTTAGTGTATAACAGAACAAGTGAATGCATGTGTAATCATAACGAGTGTTAATGTGAATGTATGACACACAGAGACTTAAAGGTAAAGTCAGCGATTCTGGACACAAAACACAAAATCTCTTTTGGTCAAAATCAGTGAATATCTCCTCACGATCCACTACATGTCCGTACTGTGTGTGCACTGAAAATAAATCTAGCGTTGATGCAAAACCTAGGCTCTGTAAACTGGTATGTAAACAGAGGGGCCCCACTGTAGCTAGCTTCATGCCCGTTTACAGAGCCTAGGCTGTGTATTAATAACACCAGATTTGTATTCAGAACACACACACACAGAGCACGGACAGGTAGCATATCATGAACAAATATTCACTGATTATGACAAAAGTGATTTTGACAACAAAAGTGCTCCAGAATCACTGACTCCACCTTTAAAGAGAAGAGAGCAAAGTACTACTGAGCGTAAACAGAGGCAGACGTACAGTAAAGCTGAATGGAAGTGAGAAATGGAATGCAATGACTTAATGTCTAAAACAAGCCAATCTGTAGTCGACTCCCAACACTTAAAATAATCAGAGCTATAGCTGGCTAGTGGCTACATCTGTCTACATACACTGTGGTTGGATATGCATCACTAGATACGCTGTTGCTGAGTGTGTGTTCTACATGGAAACCTTGTCGGGTTCTGCGTTCAATATTTCAAAACAAATGACTCCGGTCATGTACGGCAGGTCGGCAGCCTTATTGCATGTTAAGAAACGGGAGCAATTTATTCCTGAGATGTTTTTGCCTTGACATTGCCCCGGGCCATCGCTAGGTAACCATCGCTAGGTAAAAGAAAATGTTAATGTAATATGCAACATAATGATGACACACATGATGAGTTACTGTACGTGTCAAAAAAAAGATTGGTCCCGCACAAGAAATGTCAAAATAAATATTGTATATTTCAGAGGGGTGGACACTACAGGTGAGTAAGGTACACATTTCAACGTATAGATATCATCGTAAGACTTGATTACTTACCTAAAAATAATTTTTTTTTTTGCATTAAAAATCTAAAATGTTTGAATAAATATCCACATTTTGCAAATTCTAACTTATGTGTGCATCTCTTAAAAAAAACTAAAATCTAGATGTTTGGATGAAGCAAGAGTTTATTACATTTTTCACAACATATTAGCGTCCAACATATTTACAGAAAAGATTTTGGATACAACCCTTTTTTTCTATTCATGAATCAAAAATGACTATGTACAGCTGTTGAAAATGTAGTTTCATCATGTTTTTAAGAACAAAATGCATCATAAATCAGACAATTAACAACATATACATTCACATAATTGTATTACCTTAATCACAAAATCATCATAGAAGGCGTTTTGCCAGTAACTATAAAACATCTACAGCTCTGGAAAAAAATAAAAGACCGGTCTGGATTTTTCTTCAATCTTCATCTCTATATTACTTATTGAAAATGCTCTTAATGACCAAAAATGTATTTGGAATTTGGTAGAAATGTTGTCAGTAGTCTATATTATACAACCAAAATGTTCATTCTACTCAAACATATGCCTCTAAAGAGTAAAACAAGGGACACTGAACATTTGGAGTGGTCTCTTTTTTTCCAGAGCTGTATTTTGTATTTAAGCACACTGCAGTTATTGCGAGCTCTGATCATAATAAATATGCAGTGTCAGATTAACTTGCTATGGAAAGCCCTGGGGCAAAGCTCAGCTGTACAAACACACACACACACACACACACACACACACACACACACACGCGCACACACACACACACACACACACACACACACACACACACACACACACACACACACACACACACACACACACACACACACACACACACACACACACACACACACACACACACACACACACCCACACACACACACAGCAGATTCAACATGGCAACTTCATTAGATTTTCGCTTTCAGCTTAAGAAACCAAAACCAGAAAACCTCATATACTGAGTTCAGCCCTTCTACCCTGGGTGATTGTTAATGCTTTGTATGAGATTGTTTGTGGTAATTAGATTAAATTAAATGTAAAATATAGCAGCCCTCAACAAAAGGCCAAGATAAAACACCCCAGTCCCACTCTGTTTATATATTCTGTATGCGTGTTATTTGTTTCTGTCTATTGTCTGTCGGCGTGCGGCCCATAAATGTACCTGTGACGTGAAGAAGAATTTCCCCTTGAGGACAATAAAGTCTAAAGTCTAAAAAAAATTAATTTCGGAATATGCAAACATGTACCAACATATCAAGGGCAATTTATTTATTTATTTATTTATTTATTTATTTATTTCAACTATTTATTTATTTCAACTATTTATTTTCATTTGTTCAGCATTTCTTCCCCAGCAATAGCCAGTCAATTAATCTACATTTTATAATTACTTCTTTATTTGTTAGTTCCCATTGTAAACGGTGGACACAGCATTTAAATATTTATTTTTTCCATTAATTAAGCAATCACAGGGAAAAGGCAATATGCATTTGTCACCACATTTAGAGCTGACAGCTATAATCGTAAATACATTTCTGCATTTATTCCAGACAAGGTTGAAATACTGCAGAGTATTTGAACAACAACAGTGTGTGCCTGTTAGATAAAGACTTGTATAGGCGACAGGGACTGCAAAACTAAAAACTGCTTATCAAGTTAACAACCCGCTCTGTGTCCTGCTGTTGTGTGGGAAATGACCTACGCCGTGCACTGCATTTAAATCACATTGCAGTGGCTCACAGCAAGACGGAAAAAAGCCCAATTATTGACTGCGGTTTTTTATCCAAACAGGACACATTATTTTGGATGGCCAGTAGACATATGCAGCCGTTTGCCACCTCAGGACTTCAGGGATTTGTATTTTTTATTTTTTTAACCTTTATTTGTACAGGTAAATCCCATTGAGACCGAAGACTCTTTTACAAGGGAGACCTGTTTTCCATTCCCACGTTACAATTCACACACACATTCATACACCGATAGCAGCAGGCTAACTATCGAACATTCACATTAAGAGTCAGCATAAGACCATCCAAGACTGCACTACTCTTCAATGGAGTTGTCTCTTTTATCAAACAGATACAAATAGCATTCTTTGCACTGATGGTCTCGTTTGCAGTTACATGTAATTTATGATCATCAGAGGAACAATTAGACTGTTTCAGAAATATTTAAAAGTTCCTTTGTACTTGAACCCTTAGTAAAGATTTTGATTATCGTTACAGTCAAACACACCCCTACTCCTCCCCATGAGTTCCTCTATCAATGTCTAAACAATAACCCTATTACATCAGGACCTTGTCTGTATCATTGGCCTCTGGCAGACTGACTGTGTGCCAGATCTAAAGTGCATCGAGGAGTTTAGGGCCAAGGAACATTTTATTGAATCTCTCAGTCTCGTCTCCGGCCGATAAGACCAGAGTCAAACTTTGTCCTTGTCTAATGGAGATACACTGTTGATGTCACATTATTGAGACACCATTGAAAAGCATTAAACTAAAGAATAAACAATAGATCGCCTATTTAGACTATCTAGACTATAAATGAAAGTGTATAGCGACGATTTAAAAATAAAGCCAAAACAGGACTACAGAAAAATTCTAATAAAAACTACAAATTGGTTGAATGATGCTCTTGACGCCATTTTGGAGAACCAAGGCCCTGGATTCTCTGTCTGCATTTAAAACTTAAATCCTATCTATAACAATCACAACCAAATTATTCTGTTGATGTTCTTTTAGCAAACACACTTCACATGCTTCTGTAAAAATTAAAGTAAAGAGTAATTTGTTTTCAACTTTCTGTAGTGGTAAAAAGCTAAATGTATTAATTGAAATTCAAAGTTAGATGACACAAGGGAAGCTGATTTCTCTGCCTTGCTTACAATACAAGCCAAGCAGATCTAGCATATACAGCTCTGGAAAAAAATATGAGACCAGTTTGGATTTTTCTCAAATCTTCATCTCTATATATGACTTATTGAAAATGCTCTTAATGACAAAAAATGTATTGTGAATTTGGTAGAAATGTTGTCAGTAGTTTATATTATAAAACCAAAATGTTAATTTTACTCAAACATACGCCTTTAAATAGTAAAACGAGAGACACTGAACATTTGGAGTGGTCTCTTAATTTTTTCCAGAGCTGCAGAGATTAGCCTATAGCTTCAAAACAAAATTTCATGATGTTTTTGATCGGCTCTTTTTATATCTGCCCCTCCTTGCAAGTTCCTTACGACACCGCAAGACAGGCTAGACATAATAAAACACTTCATTAAATTCACGTTAGACAAACATAACTCTCCCCAACATTAAAAAGCGTGAGTGGTGAGAGGCAGAAAGCCATAATATCATGCTGCATAAAAGCCTGATGGACAAGAAGCTGAGATGGTTATGAGAGCATTAGTCATTGAGTGTGTAAGTGCTGTTACACGCTACAGCAGGTATTAGACGGCAGATTTAAAGCAAGCAGGAATTCAGTAAGACATACGGTATGTTCACATTCTACTACTGCGTCAGTTTAAAGTCAAGAGTATAACACAGATATTTGCAAAACATTACAAATTCCAGGGTTCCCATCCACACATTTTTAACAAGGAAATAAAAAAAAAGATTTGAATTACTTTTTCCATGATATTTTTTGCACAATTTCCATATCCTTATTTTAAGTAGCTTGAAGTATACAGGCCTGTTAAACAATCATATCGATCAATAGTGGGGCTTACTTAGTTGTCTTAGTGTTACTGAGGTTCTAGAGTCATGTGTTAGAAGTCTATTCGTCATTTGAAAGCCATACATTATTAAAAACGCATCTTCCTAGGCATTTCTGACGATATGCAAACTGCTAACTTATAGTTTGATAACGTTACTCACTCTTTAATAAAAAACTGCCAACTAGTGAAGTTAATAGACAATAGTGATTCAAGCAACTATTTCAATTTGCGTTAGACGTGTTTTGGGATTTGTATGTAACTGTTTCAAACACTAGCAAAAATGTGTGTGAATTGAATTTTTCAGTTAATTTTAAACCATTTCCAAGGACTAAAAAATGTAATTTATATATATATATTATTTTTATATAACTATTCCAGTAATGTCATAAACCTTAGGAACCCTGAAATTCAAAACCAGTTAGACATACAGTAATGTAAGTTCACAAACTGCCGCCTATCTTTGTGGAAAATTTACATATTCAAACTTCAAGCTGTGACTGGCCACACAAAGACACAGCGGGCAAGACAATGTATGGATTTAAAACACACACACACAAACATAATGTGTAGAGCTGGAGATCCTGCTTATATACTAGTGAACAGACACTGTGCTTTTTTCTTGGGTCCCATTTTACTGTAGCCTCAATGGGGTGTCTGTCCATCCACAAGCACTGTCCTTAAAATAGAAAATAGTCTTTGTCCTCCTTCTATTTGCATTTCATTTTCCTCTCGATGGGACTCCATTACGGCTCTGAGTGGCTCCATTTGGTGTTCAGTTTCTCCATTAACATACAGTAGAGGTGCAGTGTGTGTGTGTGTCTCTCTCTCTCTCTCTCTCTCTCCTGTGTCTTTTACGGGCACCATTTTGGATCTTGAGGCTGCCGTTGTTGTTGTGTCCATCACCATTATAAGAGGGCTCTTTCATATCCTGCTTCATTCGTCCATTCTGGGGGTTTCAGTTTCTTAAAATGGGGTTCCTCATCAGGGGCTGAAAAGAGGGAGGATTGTGCTGAGCTGTGACTGTCCATTTCCCAACGCAGTTCCCTCCTTTCAAAGTGATGCTAAGCTAAATGTACGCTAAGTGATGATAATTATACGCTCAATATATGGCTGCTTTACACTATTGTTATAGTATAGCCATGTCAGAGTCAGTGCTAAACATGCCATGCAGACGCCATTCATTTCAGTCATGTGCAAAATGATTGATTTGGTAGCGCTGTGGAAATATTTTAAGAAGTTTTTTGTGAAAATGGAAGTGAGAAAAGTCTCTCTGCTTATTTTAGCTGTTTATATGTTGACTCAATCAACGAAAATCTAGTTGGTTCTGGAGTCGCATGGTGGTCTACTGAAGCTTTAGTAACACTTTACAATAAATGTACATTTATCAACTGTTACTTAATGCTTATTTGTGCTACTTACTGTTAGTAAATGCTTGTGAGGCATTAGGTAACTGTTAATGCTAAGTTATTAATGGTTAGTAAATGCTTGGTTAAACATTAACTATTTTTGGGGGGCGCCCTTAGCTCAGTTGGTAAGGCGTCCCCCCCATGGGCCTCGGCCAGCAGCGGACCCGGGTTCAATTCCAGCCCGCGGTTGTGCTCTGCATGTCACTCCTCTCTCTGCCCCTTTTCAACTCTGTCTCTACACTATCAATAAAGCATAAAAATGCCAAAAAAATATGTTTAAAACAAAATAAAAAAATAAACTATTTTTAGTTAACCTAGAATTTGTTAAGCATTATCTAAGCATAACCATTAGTTATTGTTTACTTAATGAACATTACGCATTAACGAAGCAGTTATTAATGGTTAGTTATTACTTAGTTGATGCTTTTTAAGCCTTAACTAAGCATTTAGTAACAGTTAATTAATGTAATATAAGTGTTACAGAAGTTTCTAGTAGAGTAATAAAACAATAAACCATCTTCTGATAATGCTGTACCTTTTAAACAAACACATTTGAGATCCCTTAAAGGGATATTGTAAAGTAATGTAATATCAGAGTATTTAGCGGCATTTAGTGGTGAGATTCTAGATTGCGACACTCCTTTTCACAGAATTTACAGAAGCTACGGTGGCCTTCAAGGACAAGAAGCTATAGTTACTAAAGATGGCATCATCCACCACTGCCTCAAGTCTTTCCACAATATCAAGTGATGAGGTGAAGATGTATTTAGTTATTTATTCTATAGTACTTCTTCTTCTTCTTGGTCTTCCAACAGGTGCATTTCCCCAGGACGTTAGGCCATTTAGTTTTCATGCTATTTTACACTTATTAAAACAAACTTTTGAATATTATATTCCTATTTCTACCAAATCTGTTTTGAAAAATACCAATAAAATCTACACACTGCCCCTTTAACTGTGGTCACTCATAGTACACAACATAAGGGCCTTTAAGAACAGGAAAAGTGCTGAAATCTGAGCATTGCATTTTGAAAATACACCTTGAAAATGTTTACCAGTCGAACATGGAATACTTTAACTAGAAATCCTGTAAGTTAATCAGTGAAACGTTAACGGATTTTTGTGATACATAATTTTTTCGGCTAGATGACGTTAGATTATTTTGTCACACCAGGCATCGTGTTTGCAGCTCCGGTAGGAATGCTATTTGAGGGATAATTGGTGTCGCAACCTTTTTGTAGGATGCATTTTCAAGCGCTTCGATATATAAATTAAATACATTATTATTTATCCGGGTGAGAAGTGTGCAAAAAATAGCAGGGAAGCTTTTACTCTATGCTCTAAAAACGCTAGCAACCAATCTTTACTACTAATTATTTTTCAAATAAAAAAAATTAAAAAATCAAACTCTAGTATAGGATTCTGCACAATGTCATACAATATGCCTATAACTTATATCCACACACATTATACAAAACAGCATCGAATAAGAACAATTTGCCCAGAAATGCAATGCAATCAACAGTGACAGACAGTGTTTAAAATGCTAAATACAAAGAGTACTGTGGTAATTGTGGGTTGTAGTGAGTAAATACAGGTTTAGATGTAGGGAGGAAGGATCTCTCCATATCCCTCAAGTGCTATTTTCAGTTTCAGCAGCGCTACATAATTAAGTCCCAATGGCATTATACAGTATATAAATTGGTAAGTATAGAGTGAGTGAGTGTGTGTGTGTGAGTGTGAGTGTGTGAGTGAGTGAGTGAGTGAGTGAGTGAGTGAGTGAGTGAGTGAGTGAGTGAGTGAGTGAGTGAGTGAGTGAGTGAGTGAGTGAGTGAGGGAGGGAGGGAGGGAGGGAGAGAGTAGGTGAGAGAGTGTGTGAGGGAATGAGTGAGTGAGTGAGTGAGAGAGAGAGTGAGTGAGTAACTGACTGAGCAACTGACTGAGTGACTGACTGACTGACTGAGTGTGTCTGTAGTTTTGCATGCCGCGCCTCTTACCATGATAGTAGTGACGACTACAGTTCTGTTCTCGATGCCGCCCGTGTCGTTTGGGAGCAGCGGAGAGTCCTGGATCAAAACCAGTTTGTCCGCATCGTTCCAGTAACCCATCTGTAGGGAAAACACAACAACCTGAGACTGTGTCGTTTCTGTTTGTACAAGCCGTATAAAGCTACAAGCCGTTTAAAGCTCTATGCGTAACTTTGGCTGTGGTCTTTGAATCTAGTTTAGTTTAGTTTTTAGTTTTTTTATTTGTGCAAATAAACAAGATTAAAAATGGCAAGAAGATGTGCATAGACATACATAAATGCATGGGTGGGACAAAAGAAACCCCGAAGGGCTTATGAAGGATGTCCACCTGACATTAAAATACAATAAGGTAAAGAAATAAAGTAAAATAAAAAAAAATAAAATAAAAGACAAACAAAAATATCTAGCCTGGTAACACTTTAGAATAAGCCTACATTCATTAACTGTTCATTAATGCTTAGCTAATGCATTTAACGGCTAGGCTACACAAATTAGTTAAGAGTTAATGTTTAGTATACAGTTAATTAATGTACCCTTATTGTAAAGTGTTACTGAAACTCCCTACAGCAA
>NC_137218.1:5202174-5204674 GCF_949987685.1 Ammodytes marinus
CAGGTTTATGTCCTTAAAGCCCTTAGAGGGGAAAGACAAGATGGTAGAGGGTTAGGGGCTACATACAGGGTGAGGGGCTACACACTGACTGTTCTTTAAATGATGGGGGAATTTTTTTATTTTTATTGGACCACCCCAATCCACCAGACATGCAGACATGCACCCAGACAGACAGACAGACAGACAGACAGACATGCACACAGACATGCACACAGACAGACAGACACACACAAACACACACACACACACACACACACACACACACACACACACACACACACACACACACACACACACACACTCACTCTCTCTCTTTTTCTGCATGACCCACACGACAATCTTTTGACAGCTATAGTCAGCGCTGGTGATTTGATTGAATTATATCATTAGTGTGTATTAACACCAGGTTTACTTTCAGCGCACACACAGTACAGACAGGTAGCAGATCGTGAGGAGATGTTCACAAATGTTGATCAAATAATGATTTTAACTAAAAAGCATTCTCCAGAATCGCTGGCTCAAACTTAAACTTTGTTAACAATACTACAGTGGATTTGATCAAATCACTCTCCTGTATAATCAATGAGATCTTTTTTTTTTTTTTTTTTTTGCATAAAAAAATGTGTAGGATGTTGTAAATGTCAAAAAGTAACTCAGATTAATAAATGATCCTACAATAAAGTATACAAAATATAATCCAACTTATTACAAATTCCATTTTAGGATTCTCAGATGCAGTTGAACATTACAGCAGCCTGTGTGAGACTTTGCCAGTTTCCATGGTTATAAACTTCAAGTCCCTGATCCCCTAACCCGACTATATTTCAGAACAGTTCTTAAAGGAAAGTACATTTTACATTTTACCGAGTCCATCCTTAACACTATCCCCACACGCCCATACACTATGTACGCTGAATAATAAAAGCCCTGATGAAATACTTGAGCTGGGGCAACAAAAAAAATGCATTGAGCCGAGGCAAACTGAATTTAATCAAGTATCTTCCAACACTTGAGGTCTTTCTGTGCAAAATCTGTATCAGAGAATCCTGCTAGCCTCACTGTCTACACTACAATGAAATACAACAATGAAATATATGGAAAAAATGTCATTTAAAGGCAACTGTATTCACTAGATGTACTGTATATGTTTTGAGGCTGTAACTAAAGTTTTTTTTACAGTTGTGAAAACTATGTCATACAGATAACAAACTAAACCAAGTCGCTCATAATGGAAATACATTAAACAGTGTTGAAACTATCTGAGAACTTTCTGAACAAAAATAATGAGTTGCCACAAACTTTTATACGTTTTAGGATTCTTACTATGTAGAACTCAATGCTTGAAGTGACATTACATATTGTTAGCCTAACAGCATAATTGCCTAAATCATATTTACTCTACTCTACTTTTACTCTACATCTACTCTACTCTACATCTACTTTTCGTTAGCCTAACTGCATAATTGCCCAAGTCATATTTTAAGGGTTATAGGGTAGGGTAAAGTAGATGTAGAGTAGATGTAGAATAGAGTAGATGTAGAGTAAAAGTAGAGTAGAGTAAATATGATTTAGGCAATTATGCTATGAGGCTAATGAATTGAATGATAAGTTATCTCAACTCAAATGGAGGAAGTTTTCCTTAAAATGTAAGAGTTTTAATTGGCCTTAAAAGTCAAAAATCTAGTGAAGAGAGTTGAATTGAGTTTTGCTTACTTCAAGATAACTGGGACACAGTCTACAGCTCTGGAAAAAATGAAGAGACCAGTCTGGATTTTTCTTAAATCTTCATCTCTACATCACTTAATGGAAATGCTCTTTAATGACAATATTTTTCGAGAGAATTTGGTAGAAATTTTGTCAGTAGTTTATGGAATAAAACAAAAATGTTCATTCTACTCAAACATATGCCTGTAAAGAGTAAAACGAGAGACACTGAACATTTGGTGTGGTCTCTTAATTGTTTCCAGAGCTGTATACATCAATACCACAACACAGAACAAATGGACTTTAACCACAGGTAGCGGCGGTGAGAAAGTATGAGAAAGTAATTGGATAAATACAATGAAGAAATACGCAAACAAATAAACAAACAAACAGACAGACAGACAACAAGACAGACAAAGAGACAGGCAGACAGACAGACAGACAGACAGACAGACAACAAGACAGACAGACAGACAGACAGACAGACAGACAGACAGACAGACAGACAGACAGACACACAGACAGACAGACAGACAGACAGACAGACAGACAGACGGACAGACAGACAGACAGACAGACAGACAGACAAAGAGACAGACAGACAGACAGACAGACAGGCAGACAGACAGACAGACAGACAGACAGACAGACAGACAGACAGACAGACAGACAGACAGACACTCACCAGGTTGGCCATGATGTAATGGTATCCTTTCACATGTTTCCCCACACTCACGATCTGAGGAGGAGGAGGAGCAAAACACTCAACGTTAATCTGATTGGATGACAGCGTAGC
>NC_137218.1:5209674-5212174 GCF_949987685.1 Ammodytes marinus
CACACACACACACACACACACACACACACACACACACACACACACACACACACACACACACACACACACACACACACACACACACACTGCAACAAACAAACAAACAAACAAACAAACAAACAAACAAACAAACAAACACATGTTTTACAAATGCACCAAACAACTCAGACACGTCCTCAGCTACTGAAGGAAGATCTGGTTTATGCATTTTTCATACATTTTAGACCCAGATTTTCATGATGATATCTATAACTTATTTAATTTTATCCTATTCACCTGCAGAGCCATGCCTACATTACAAGTCATAGTTACCCGGTCTGAGCTCATTTTATTTCCATACCTTAAACCTGCAGTGTGTAGAATTTGGGGTTTTATTTCCTAGCAGATTTTGTAGAAAGTAATTATAATATCCATAAGTACATTTAATCTATTGCATAATAGCTGAAAAAAATGTTTTGAATGATTTATTTTTCCCTTAGAAAGGGTCTCATATATGTCCATATTTCTGCATATCTTGGACCAAGGCCTAGTGCAGCCATCTTGAAAGTGTCATAGTTGGAATGTCATCAGGTGCATTGTTTAAAATTTAGAATTGTTCTTGTCCTTGAAGGCCACTGTAGCTTCTGTTATTATTCGAAAGGGGTGGGGTTACCCAGGGAGTGTTGCATTCTAGAACTTTGTAGAACTTTCTTGATGATGTCATATTACACACTGCACCTTTAACACTTACTTAACGGTATCTTTTGTGCACCTGCTAAGGGACTGCAGACATATAGCAGACTGTGGCAAAATCTGATACAAAAAACCTTTTCTTATTGCTTGAAATGAAGGTTTTTGTACATAGCCCCAGATCAATAAACATACAACTCCGGAAAACTGATTTTTAAATCTTCATCTCTACATGACTTATTGAAAATGCTCTTAATGACAATAAATGTATTGTGAATTTGGTAGAAATGTTGTCAGTAGTTTATAGTATAAAACCAAAATGTTCATTCTACTCAAACATATACCAATACATAGTAAAACGAGAGACACTGAACATTTGGAGTGGTCGCTTATTTTTTTATCCGTAGCTGTATTACACTTTGTACCATTGTGTGCAGGGTTTGGGTTGGGCTTAAAACAAACTCCCCGTGCTAGATGAAGCTACTTTGCTAGTATTGACTGTATCGACTGAGGACATTTCAGCCACAAACGTGCAGCGTGTTTCGGGCTCAGTGTTAGCGCTGGTGTGAAGAGAGAGAGAGAGTGTGAGAGAGAGGGAGAGAGGGAGAGAGAGAGAGAGAGAGGGAGAGAGTGTGTGAGAGAGAGAAAGAGAGAGAGAGAGAGGGAGAGAGACAGAGAGAGAGAGTGTGTGAGAGAGAGAAAGAGAGAGAGACAGAGAGAGGGAGAGAGACAGAGAGAGAGGGAGAGAGAAAGAGAGACAGAGACAGAGACAGAGACAGAGACAGACAGACAGACAGACAGACAGACAGACAGACAGACAGACAGACAGACAGACAGACAGACAGACAGGGAGAGAGAGGGAGAGGGAGAGAGAGAGAGAGAGAGAGAGAGTGTGTGTGAGAGCCGGTGTGTTGAAATCCTTTTGGTTTTGGTTCTAGAGTCAATCTTCTGGAGGGCAGAGGTCTCTGGCAGAGAGATAGTGGGGTGTCTAACCTACGTCGTAAAAGAAGATGAAATATTGGAATTGCCTTTTATGCTCCAAGCCAGCTACAGTATATATATATATTGAGACTAAAGAGGGGTTACTAGCTGGCTCCCTCTTTCCTCTAGGCCATCCTACCACCCATTAAAACACTGATAGTGAAAGATAGCATGACCAAAAAGGCTTAGAGCAAGGCTAACCACCCACCCAAAATATAACTCTGTACCTCTTGTGAATATTCAAGCAATCATACATTTTAGTTGAAAAAATAATCCATTCCTTTTCAAATGTTCTATATAATATTTTTTCAAATACATCTCATAATTAAAATAAGGTCAAACCCACGGCCAGTGTGCTTTATAGAATAATAATTTTAAAATGGCTGTTCAAAGTCCTTAGAATAAAAATATGATTAAAACGAGACTGAATGTATTTGTTTGAATCAATCTCAACTCAAGGTTCAGTTTTGATGAGCAGTGTGTGTGTGTGTGTGTGTGTGTGTGTGTGTGTGTATGTGTATGTGTCTGTGTGTGTGTGTGTGTTTGTGTGTGTGTGTGTGTGTGGAGATTGTCACTTCTTACATCCAAAGCGCTTGTAAGACTTCAGAAATATGATCAACTTTATCGGGCAAGTTTAAACCTGCAGTGTGTAGAATTTTGGGATTTATTTCATAGCAGACTTGGTAGAAAATAATTATAATATCCATAAGTACGTTTAATTTAGTGCATAATAGCTGATTTTCTTTTTTAGAATTATTTCATTTTTTTCCTTAGAAAGGGTCTCATATATGTCCATATTTCTCCATATTTTGGACCAAGGCCTAGTGCCGCCATTTTTGAAGTGTCATAG
>NC_137218.1:5219674-5222174 GCF_949987685.1 Ammodytes marinus
TAGATAGATAGATAGATAGATAGACAGACAGACAGACACATAGATAGATACATAGATAGACAAATAAACAGATATTATCCCCCGTCACTTACCTCTGTCTGTGTCGTAGAGGAAGACAAACTTGTTCCAGTCGTAGTGGTCTAGCAGAGAGAGCAGCGCCCCGCGGATGGAGGGCCGAAGCTGCAGGGTGAACTGGCTCTCTCCCTCCGTGGGGAAGGATGGAGTGATGAGGGAGATGTGTAGCGCGCTGCAGAAAGACGTCAGCGTGTGCACCGAACGCTTGTCGTACAGACCGAAGATCGCAAACACACCGCGGGAATACTGCGAACAAACTGGGGAGAGAGAGAGGGGAAGAAATTAATTTGTTAATATGATGATAATAATAATAATAATAATAATAATAATAATAATAATAATAATAATAATAATAATAATAATACTAATAATAATAATAATAATAATAATAATAATAATAATAATAACAATAATAATAATAATAATAATAATAATGGATTGGATTTATATAGCGCTCTTAATCACACTCAAAGCACTTTGCAGAGTTCCAGGTTCCATTCATTCACACACAATCATACCGGTATATATAAACACAGCGGGAATACTGCGAATAAACTGGGGAGAGAAAGAGGGGAAAACATTTATTTATTAATATATAAAAATAAGGGATTAACGTACAATGAAAGCAGCCAAATTAAAAAGGAACTGGAAAACGACTCATAATCACCATTAAAAGGTGGAGTTTTATTGCTATTTGTACAAAAAAGCAAGTTGTTTTTCTTCTATTATTCTCAAATCAAAAATCTGCATGCACACACACACACACACACACACACACACACACACACACACACACACACACACACACACACACACACACACACACACACACACACACACACACACACACACACACACACACACACACACACACAGGCATCCCCCCCCCCACACACACACACACACAAAACTAGGAAAATGTCAAGCTGTGAATCAGTTCATCTTTTATGAAGCACATTTGCCCCGTGATAATTTAATTGTGTGAAGTAGGAGCGAAACAACAACACACACAATGACGGCTCATCTCCGGAGAAAGACTATTTTTCTTAATACGACACAATGTGTTGACAGAAAAACTAGTCCCGGGGCACGGGAAGGGGGTCGTTTCCAGTTTGCTGTTTGAATCATGTTTGGAATAAGCGCCTGGTTAAAACGAGCACTGTTTTTTTTTTGTGGCATTTTCAAGCTTTATTAGATAGTACAGAGTTGAAATGGGGAGACAGAGAGAGAGCGAGGGGGATGACCTGCAGTAAAGGTCCACGGGTCAGATTTGAACCCGAGACCACTGCAACGAAGGCCGGAGCCAATATGGTACGCGCTCTATCCACTACACCACCAGAGCACCCCCCACGAGCAGTGTTTTTAATTTGACTTTTATTTTGTTATATAGGCCTAACAATTTGAACAATGAATTTGAGAGCATCCACCTCAATCCCATTGTGCTTTTAGCAATGACAATAAAGATACATTCTGGTTCTGATACAAATGCATCTTAACTTTTCTTTTTTTTGGGGGGCATTTTATGCTTTATTGATAGTGTAGAGACAGAGTTGAAATGGGGCAGAGAGGGGACGCCCTACCAACGCCCTACCAACTGAGCTAAGGGCGCCCCCTACTAGATGCATTTTAATCTTGATGAATTTCATGCCCCTGTCAAGCACTTTGAATGGCCTTTTGTCTGAATAAACTTGCCTGTTTTGAATGACAACAATAAGTGGTGGCTTTGCAATGCGGTGCAAAAGTCACCGTGTGTGTTTCAATGCTTTAAGAGACCAAATAACAAAACCGTTATCGCTCTGATTATCACTTTAGATCCTTTCAAGAGAAAAACGGCTGAATGCAGTAAACACACATCAAAACCAAATGCATCCCTTTCATCTCTATAAGCTGTGTGTGTGTGTGTGTGTGTGTGTGTGTGTGTGTGTGTGTGTGTGTGTGTGTGTGTGTGTGTGTGTGTGTGTGTGTGTGTGTGTGTGTGTGTGTGTGTGTGTGTGTGTGTCTTCCCTCATTCAAATAGCAGAACAAACATTACCTAGCGGCGCTTTGAATGATTCTCGTCTGTGTTGTGGATATATTCTAGACAGAGGACGCAACACAGCTGCTTCTATTGTGTTTCATTGGTCCGGCTTTAAATTGCATTTTTTTTTCTCAATTGCTGGAACACATTTGCCCATTAAGGAATTTACGTTTTTCCGAACAATTGACAGACAGGGTAAACTGAAAGAATGTTGCCGAAATGAAAAACGGGCAAGGCAAGGCAAGGCAAGTTTATTTATATAGCACAATTCAGACACAAGGCCACTCAAAGTGTTTTACAGGGGCAAGATTAAAATACATAAAACACATTAGAAGACATTTAAAAGCGAATGAAAAGAAGTAGTTAAATAAAATAAAAAGTACAGGTTAAAATGGAAACAGAAAAGTC
>NC_137218.1:5227174-5232174 GCF_949987685.1 Ammodytes marinus
TTGGGAGACACACAGAGTCACAGAGCGAAGAGACAGCGGCGGCCGAGAGCAGCGAGCCATCAGAGTCAAACTGTATCAAAGCTGGTCTGCTCTGTGTGACCTAGTGCTGATGTGACAGCATAGTGCTGACAGACAGGCAGTGAGGGGGCGGCCTACGTGTGTGTGTGTGTGTGTGTGTGTGTGTGTGTGTGTGTGTGTGTGTGTGTGTGTGTGTGCGTGCGAGCGTGTGTGTGTGTGCACAGGCCTTTTGCACTGGTCCATTTAGACCCACAACCAGCACTGACCCTGAAACAGCAGCATCCGCCATGGCCTTACACTCCACTGCACAAACAGGTCAGAACACACACACACACACACACACACACACACACACACACACACACACACACACACTAAAGCGCTCACACACACACACACACACACACACACACACACACACACACACACACACTAAAACGCTCTCTCACACACGCGTATGCATGCACGTACGCAACGCATAGACACACACACACACACTGCTCTGATCAATGGGTCAGACAGTCTGCGTGTGACACACTAACAGAGCAATGCAACAGGAGATGTGCTGTCAAATAGCATCATGGTTGTAGTTAACAGAAACTCATTCTGAGTGAATTTGTGTGTGTGTGTGTGTGTGTGTGTGTGTATGTGTGTGTGTGTGTGTGTGTGTGTGTGTGTGTGTGTGTGTGTGTGTGTGTGTGTGTGTGTGTGTGTGTGTGTGTGTGTGAATTTGTCTAAAGTGCATCTTCTGTTTGAATCATCCGAAGCTACTGTGAAGAAAGTATTCAGATAATTTACCTAAATGTGCTCCGAGGAACTTTCAGTGTTTTGTTAATTCTTGCGCCCCCTTTGGACAAAGGCGGAAGTGTTTTTACTACACCAGCTGTAGTTCCTGGGTGAGCGTATACCCATGACAAAGGCATTAAGAAAAACTATATAAAAATAGCATTCTTTGCACTGATGGTCTCGTTTGCTGTTACATGTCAGATACGATCATCAGAGGAAAATGGAGTTTCAGAAAGAGCTAAGCTTACACCTAACAGATAAACCAACCATCCAGTCCTGTTGATAAGCAGCAGGGCTTTGGGTCAGCTAAACTGCTTCGTCATCAGAGCTCAGTATAAATCAGCGCATGCTCGGATACAGTCTAGTGCCAGTGACACAGTTTAAAAGCGCACACACGCTCGCACACACGTACGCAAGCGCGCAAGCACACACACTAAAACACATGCGCACACACACACAGACACACACACACACACAAACGCAAACATGGACGGCCGCATGCACACACTCACAAACTCTCTCTCTCTCACAACACACCCACCCACACTCACACACACGCACCCCCCCCACCCTCCCCCCCCCCCCCCCACACACACACACAGGTGTCAGGCCCCTCCCACACACACAGGCCTGACCTCTTCCCCATGATATATCGACCCAATCCGCACTGAACCAACCTCCATTATTAACCACTTGTTTTAGAGACAAAATGTCACACTAACTCTAACCCCTCTAAGCCAATGAAATCGATCTACTGAATTTTCGAGTTATGGCAAATTCTTTTTCATCTCAAATTGTTCACAGGCGAAACATTGCGACCTGTTTGAGTCTACAGTATTACATTACAGTAATTGAGCATATTTTTAGCCCTAGTTATTTATGACATCCTGGAAACTGTAACTCTGCAAGATCCATAAAAGCCTTTCCATGGTGTTGTAAATTATCTTGTTTGTAATATCACTAAAACAATTCCTATAAATAGCTATCCTCCTATACATTTTGTTTTGGTATATTTTGCAAAAGTAAAATCGACTATACAAACCACAAACTTAAGTGTAGGACATTTTCAAGTAAGATTTTGTTAAGATCATTTTTTTGGGGGGTAATTTTTATTCTTTATTAGACCGTTTGGAGAGACAGAGGTGAACTGGGGCAGAGAGGGGAACGACATGCAGAGAACGACCACGGGCTGTAATCTAACCCGTGGTCTGCTGTGAAGAGGACTGAGCCTCTATAGGGGAAAGGGGCTCTAACCACTGCACCAAGAGCGCACTATAGCATTTTTTAAAGAGTCATTTATTGGTGGAATTTTCAGTCATTATCAGCTCTTAAAGTGTGTGTAACAGCTGTAATCGACTCCTCTTGGACTCACAAAGAAAGCCAGAATCCACAAACACACACACACACACACACAGCCAGCATCATGAGTCGATGTCTTCCATTGAAAAGGGCATGGAGAGGATGAGGCCCCTTTGTGTGTGTAACAGTTTCAACAAAGGCCAAATCAATACAGCGCTGTGTGTGTGTGTGTGAGCAAGCCAGATACAAAGAGTCACTATTTTACCATGCGCACACACAGCCACATGCAGAGGGGAGGGCAACCATTTTGGATGGGATCAAAACAGCAAGAAGTTTCCACTCTTAAACCTGCAGTGTGTAGAATTTTGGGTTTTATTTCCTAGCAGATTTTGTAGAAAGTAATTATAATATCCATAAGTAGGGGTGTAACGGTACATGCATTTGTACCGTACCGTGACGGTACAGGCACGTATTTGGTGTTACAGAGGTGGACCGCGGTCCGTTCGTGGCGTACATAGCGTTATATGGCGAATGTACAGGCTTGTTTTGCTGTGTGGAACTTAAAACTTGTCGTCGGAGTTCCCCCCGGACCATTTAGCCTCCGGCTCGGCTCGCACGTGCGCAGTAGCAGCCAGGATTGAGAGTCTCTTATGTCCATGGTGAGCATGAGGGTCAGGGAGTGTTGCTAACTTAGCAACTTTGTCACTATATTTAGCGACTTTTCAGACCCCTCTGGCGACTCTTTTTTCAAAATAAGCGACCAATCTAGCCGCTTCTTCTGGTGTTATTGGCGACTTTTGGAGACCCTGGCTGTCGCTAAAGCATGTATTGCTCTTAACTTCTAAACGAGCAGCGGGTGACTCCGCGGCCACTCCCCCCGTCCCAGAGCACTGACAGGCGGCCGAGTTCTCACGCAGCAGTCAGAGCAAGAGATAAACAGCTCTCCACTCTAGTGTTCCGTTTGCATCACTATTAGCAGTTATAGTAACCCTCGTTTACAGTCTATCAGTAGTGCAAATAAAGATGTTATACAGTGCTATCGAACAGAGAGCGAACTGCATGACGAAAGTCAACAGGAAACCGGAGCTTGCAGGCGCCCCCCTGTTATTCAAATCCCGTTTGAGAGATAACTTAAGATTCCAGGTGAATTATGAAAACAGTGATATACGTTTGGAACAATGTCGGTTGTTTCACTGCGATCGCCTATGCGGCAACACGTCGAACATGCATTTTAGAAGGCACCAAAATAAATAAATAATAAAAAAAAAAAATACGGGGCGATAGTGTATTACAGAACAGTTAGTGGCGTTCGGAGCGCAGAATCTAGGTCTACTATAGGCTACTGACGAAAATCACACAACACATTGCATCTATTTATTAACAATATTTATGAATTTAGGCTATATTTTGCTGCTCCAACTCAAATTCAGCCCAGCCAGGCGATAGTTAAGTTTCAGTTTCGTTTTCATCTCCGTGGTATACAGCCGTTTGGACCAGCTGATCGGCTCCCGACAGCGGGAGTCAGTCTGCCTTCCAGTTGTACTGGGAAGTCGGATCTATGGTGCCAGTGATAACTGAACTAAATGATAAAATAAAGCGATCTTCTCCTTCCTATATCTGTCTATCTTTATCCCTCCACTGCACACTCAGTCACTACTATCCATGCTAAAAGGAAGCAGGATTATAACCTCATTTAGCACATTATTTTTAAATATTTTATATTATGTATTTATTTATTTTCTCCCCCATCTAATTTTGACGATTTTTAGAAAAATGTGTTGGTCTGTAAGCGCTAAGGGAGCATGTTTAAATAAAACCTGTGAACCTTAACTTTTAAATGTATTTTATTTCATGTTTCTATGTGCTACGCAGGCTTAGATATTAAGGTTTTGGTAGACTTGACAATTCATACTATTTTTTCAGAAAACCCTCAGGCATTAAGGACATGCATCCTAGATTGCTATAGTCATCAATGGGTTAAGAGAGCTGCATCAATATTTTCTTTTTTTAAAGTTAAAAAGAACCATTAATAGCCTACTGTATATTTTTTCATTGCAATTTTAGTTTATACTGAACCTACACTAGTATTTAATAAGTATTTTATTTATTGGAGAATTGCAGCAGTATTTTTATATTTGTTATGCATTTTATTTGTATGTTACATACTGTCAGCTAGTTACTGACAGCTAAAGCTGTTCATTCTCCCTTAACTATGAACCGTACCGTACTGTACCGTACCGTGACTTCAAAACCGAGGTACGTACCGAACCGTGACTTTAGTGTACCGTTACACCCCTATCCATAAGTACATTTAATTTAGTGCATAACAGCTGAAAAAAATGTTTTTAATTGTTTTTTTCCCCCTTAGAAAGGGTCTCATATATGTCCATATTTCTGCATATTTTGGACCAAGGCCTAGTGCTGCCATCTTGAAAGTGTCATAGCTGGAATGTCATCAGGTGCATTGTTCAAAATTTTAAATTGTTCTTGTTCTTGAAGGCCAATGTAGCTTCTGTTATTATTCGAAAGGGGTGGGGTTACCCAGGGAGTGTTGCGTTCTAGAACTTTGTAGAACTTTCTTGTTGATGTCATATTACACACTGCACCTTTAAAAGGTCCACTCATTGATTCTGGAGAACGCTTGTTGTCAAAATCACTTTCAGTCAAAATCAGTGAATATCTCCTCTCGATCTGCTACCTGTCCGTACTGTGTGTGTGCTGAATAAAATCTGGTGGTAATCCACAGCCTAGGCTCTGTAAACTGGTATGTAAACAAAAGGTAGGTAATCAAGGGGCCCACTGTAGCTATAGCAACATGCCAGTTTACAGAGCCTAGGCTGTGTATTAACACTGGATTTTCGTTTCCCTTTATATCTTGTTAAGATTTTTACAGACTA
>NC_137218.1:5234674-5242174 GCF_949987685.1 Ammodytes marinus
ACACACACACACACACACACACACACCCATCCCCCTCCATCTCTCCCTCACTCTGTCATACAATCAGATAGCCTGCGGTTGAATGTTGAGAGGATTGGATGTTTCCTTATGTGTGTGTGTAAGCGTACATAAGAAGGAGGCTGGTTAAGGCTATAGACACTGCAGAGAAAAATATAGTTTTTTCAAGCACTGGTCAATTATGAGATTTTTTCTCTATTTACACTCCATAACGTATCTTCTTTCATACTAATAAGCACCAGAATGTACATTTACTGTAGGTGTTTATTCGACTAAACCTTGTCTGTTTGCAACTATCTTTACAACCATCTTTAACGGCCATTATCTCAACATTTTAAGGCGAGACACCTGCAGAGTCTAGTCCTAATTACCCCAGAATTTAATCTCAAATATCTTGAAATCATCCTTATAATTATCCTGAAAACAATTTAATATTTGTTGTTGTTGCTATATCACATAAAACGGCAATCTTAAAGGAATACTTCACCCATACGGAACCAGCGTTCTATCATTATAAAATCGCTATTATAATATAATGAATGAGGTTTTTCTTCCCTCAGTCTTTCCTCAGTCTTCCCTTGGCCCAGCTGTCCTGTTAATCCTAACCCTACATTTTACCATGTGTGATGTCACACTATTAAAATGTAGGGTTAGACAGTGAGACCACAAAACACTCTTTCTGCCTTTTCTCAGGCTAGGATGAACCGATTTCTAAAAATGTTTGCACATTTATACTACATAGGATCTCAGAGTTCAATACACCTTCATATTTCCGCCGGTGAAGTAGGCCTTTAAGACAAAATAATAGGTCGAAAAAACAAACAGCAACATAGATTTATGCATTTCTGAGTGGAATCTACTCATTACAACCGGGCAATAAATAAATATAATCAAACAAAATATCCAGGCTTCATATCCATCATATCAGAAGCCTTAGGCCCCCTAAGATATCGGCAAAATGTTAATATATTTATCGGTGACACACACATAAAATCACACGTTCAGAAACTGGTCTGTGGCCTGGGCGAACACAATTTCATTAAGTGAAAGCCTTGGCCAGTGGACTTCTCCTGTGCTGCTGTTCCTATGGGAAATAGCATATGACAGATTGGATAAAATACAGCATGTGGCCGTAACTCAGCCCTTACAGCCACCAGTGATACTTAGAGGTCCCCATGCCCCTACTATGAACTAGCTCTACTTGTGTGTGTGTGTGTGTGTGTGTGTGTGTGTGTGTGTGTGTGTGTGTGTGTGTGTATGTGTGTGTGTGTGTGTGTGTGTGTGTGTGTGTGTGTGTGTGTGTGTGTGTGGGGGTGTGTGAGCGTGCATGTGTGGGATAGTTGGATAGTAGGATATAAAGCACACATTGAATTTTCCCTAAGCCAAAAAAAAACATCAAAAACAACACACAGATATATAACAGCCAATAATGTAGCGGAGATTCTCTCAAAGGAAATCGCCAACAGGCACAAAACGCTTCAAATCTGTGAATATTTTAAAGTGCAACCGCTAAGGGACGGGTGAACTAAACTCCTCGTAAATCCTTCTGCACTTAGCATCAATAAAACATGAGAGAGAAAGGGATAGAGAGGGGGAGAGAGAGGGAGAGAGAAAGAGAGAGAGAGAGAGAGAGGGACAGAGAGGGAGGGAGGGAGGAAGGGAGGGAGGGAGGAGAGAGAAAGAGAGAGAGGGAGAGGGAGGAGGAGAGAGGGAAGGATGAAGGGAGGGAGGGAGAGAGAGGGGGACAGAAAGAGGGAGATGGAAAGGGAGAGGGGGAGAGAGAGAGAGGCAGAGAGAGGGAAGTAGAGAGAGGGAGAGGGTGAGGGAGAGAGAGAGAGAGGGAGGGAGGGAGGAGAGAGAAAGAGAGAGAGGGAGAGAGAGGAGAAACGTTATCAGGAGATAATGGAAGACAGCCAGGCTCCCTGCTTAGATTTTTTTTTTTTTTTTTTTTGGGCATTTTCAAGCTTTATTAGACAGTACAGAGTGGGAATGGGGAGACAGAGAGAGAGAGAGAGAGAGAGAGAGAGAGGGGGGATGACCTGCAGTAAAGGTCCACGGGTTGGATTTGAACCCACGACCACTGCAACGAAGGCCAGAGGCAATACGGTACACGCTCTATCCACTACAACACCGGCTTTCGAAAAAACTTGATTCTGACAACAAGCGTTCTCCAGAATTGCTCACTACACCTTTAGAGCCCGATAAGGGACATGTCAGAGACGTTATTTTGTTTGATTTCTAACCATACTAAATCTGGCCACAAGAATCGGGACATCCTAAATCTTACTGAACACTAGTAGATAGCATGGGTTTTGAAACGCAGTCACTATTTTGAGGACAAGCACACGGGGTGTAGTATAACAAAAAACAAGATGGCTGAATTCCAATTAGCTGCTTCTGTTTCAGGCTAACAGAAGCAAATGTCTTCCTGGTATTAGCTTTCAGCTCAGATCAATACGTAGGTGAAACTTAATCCAGGCGCCTGCTGGGACTTTCTTTGCTGCTGATTCCAGATCGGTCAAGAGACAAGGACAAATACAACACACACGATGACTGGCAGAAATGTGCATAATACACGTACAAGGATACTTTTAAAATGACATCAGAAGTATTATATAAGGTAACATAAAAGAGGGGGTGCTCTTGGTGTAGTAGTTAGAGCTTCTCCCCCCCATAGAGGCTCAGTCCTTTTCACAGCAGACCCGGGTTAGAATCTGGCCCTTGGTCGTTCTCTGCATGTCATTCTCCTCTGCCCCATTTCACCTCTCTATTAGCGTATGTACTGTAGTTTTGTCTCTACAAACTGTCTACATATAAAGTAAAAAAAAAATGCCAAAAAATAATCTTAAAAAAAGAGAGAAAAATTACATAAAAGATCACTAGCACACAGTGAATCAAGCTTCCAAAAAAAAATACGAAAAACCGTAAGACTAGAATATGTGTGTAAACTAAACTGTGGGCCCTGCTGCTGTGAACAACAACAGAGAAACAGCAACTTTTCAGGAAGCTTTCTAACTTCAAACAGTGTTCCAGGGATCACATTTACCTGTGAGGAAAGTTGGTTTATTCAGTTATGAGAATATACCTTAGAAAATGTTAACGTCTCTGACATAAGGCGTCTTCTTTCATACCAGTATAAGGACCAAAATGTACATTTACTGTAGGTTTTGATTTTACTAAACCTTGTCTGATTGCGACTATATTTACCACCATATTAAACTGTCACACACAAAGTTACATAATGCACCTTTAAGGCATGGAGAGATGCCATGTAGCAGGATTAAAGCAAATTGCTATTTTCCAGCTGTAGTGAGAAACTGACTGTCCCTAGTTGGTACCGGTAGTTCCCTGGTTCCTCCTCTGTCTGTGTTTAAACCTGCACATCATGTTCTTGTAAATGTGACGGAAAATCAATATCAATATCCGCACCGTGTCTTATGTGGTGTCCGCTCCCCTGAGGCTCAACCCACTGGCCTACCGAGCAGCAGCACATACTGAAACAAGCTTTACGGTCGGACCCACTGTCGCTTATTTAATGAGATTTAGATTCCTTTTCTCCTTGGAATAAGTTCCTCTCAGTGCACTGTTATCATAACCAAGTGGAACTAAAGGCCAAATTAGACACTTTGGGGGACTGACACACACACAGACACACACACACACACACACACACACACACACACACACACACACACACACACACACACACACACACACACACACACACACACACACACACACACACACACACACACACACACACAAACACACACACACACACACACACACACACACACAATGTGTAATGATTGGTAAACAGTGTGATTTTAGAATTTCTTCCTCCAAAAAAACGATTCCATGCTGCGAACACAAACGCTGCTAAGAGAGAGGTGGTGAGAGAGAGACAAAACAGTACTTTTGTTCAGCTAAATAATGAGCTAAAGCTAAGAATATCTTTGAAGCTCTGTAAACCCGATCCAGGCGGTATAATACAATGTCGGTTCATCATCTATTATTTAACAGAACCCCTGAGTTTGATGGACCGACGGCAGGAACATATTGACACAGTGTGAGAAACAGACTATTATGTTCTGCACCGTGAGGGGACGTCCCGCTGAGCATTCACACAAAGTCATATCTCAACAAACATGTTAAATAATTAGTGTCACAACATAATAGCATGTATAAAGTATATAGATGAGGCTGGTCCCATCAAATCTAGCCTTTAAAGGGATAGTTGGGTGTTTTTTAAATGTGGTTCTATGAGGTACAGAGGATAGTTGTAGTAAGGGCGATCATGGTGTAATACTTGGCCGAACAACGCTTGAAATAAGGTAACACACTATGCATAAGAATCTCATACAACCCCACTTCAGAAATACTGAAGTATCCGGGCGCTCCGGTGGCGTAGTGGATAGAGCGCGTACCATATTGGCTCCGGCCTTCGTTGCAGTGGTCGCGGGTTCAAATCCAACCCGTGGACCTTTACTGCAGGTCATCCCCCCCTCTCTCTCTCTCTCTGTCTCCCCATTTCAACTCTGTACTATCTAATAAAGCTTGAAAATGCTGAAAAATAATCTTGAAAAAAAAAAAGAATACTGAACTACCCCTTTAAAGAGGAATTATCCTATATTATAACTCTGGTCTCTAGTGTAGTGTCCCACTCATCACATGCATAATTACATTGTGCCACAGAGTTAATTGCATATGAGGGGTTGAGTTAGGATCACACACACACACACACACACACACGCACACGCACACGCACACGCACACGCAGACACACACACACACACAGTATGCATAGTTAGGATCACTGAGGAAAAGGTCAATTATTTCGGGATTATCACCTTTTCATCTGCAGCTATTCTGCCCCTGATGAATACAGCTAAAGGCCAATGCAGCGTGTATTGTTGAAGGCAGTTGAATAGAGTTTTTTTCCCTACCACTCCCCTACTGTGAAAATCTCTGTTTAGTCCAATATTTAGATACGTTATCAGGGTTTCTTTGCCCTTCTCATAACCTCCAACAGTGTAGAGCGATGTTGAGTTTCTAGAAAAGCAATATTTAAATACAGTCTATTAATATTATTATGATTATCATTGTTATGACTTTGAATAAAACTGTAGGAGGTGTGTGTGTGTGTGTGTGTGTGTGTGTGTGTGTGTGTGTCTGTATGTGTGTGTGTGTGTGTGTGTGTGTGTGTGTCTGTATGTGTGCGTGTGTGTGTGTGAGTGAGTCCATTTTCTTCACAAGCCTTTATGAATATAGACCCAGTGTTCTCATGATCTTAAGATAGGACACACACACACACACACACACACACACACACACACACACACACACACACACACACACACACACACACACAGTGAGAAGAAAACCAATAAGCAGCAGAATGGCTCCCTAGACGACCACCCACCAACACCATTGCTGCTGGTTCATATCTGTCCGGACGTTATTTACAACATCAGCTGGACATTTCTCTGCTCCACAGGTAACCTGGCAACTACAGCCATGGTTACTACAATACAGCCATCACCTGTGACACACACCAGCTGCTACACAGTCAACTACACATGGAGGTCTCTACTTAAAGGTGCAGTCAGTGATTCTGGAGAACGCTTGTTGTCAAAATCACTTTTTTGTCAAAATCAGTGAATATCTCCTCATGATCCGCTACCTGTCTGTGCTGTGTGTGTGGTGTACTGTTAATACACAGCCCAGGCTCTGTAAACAAACAGACATGTAAACAAAGAAGGCCCAATGTAGCTAGGAAATTTCAAGAGTTACAAGAAGAGCCCCAAGCCACAAATTGCATCAGAATGTTGTCCTCCTTTGCTGGATCATAACTCAAATCCACACAAACACACACACACACACACACACACACACACACACACACACACACACACACACACACACACACACACACACACACACACACACACACACACACACACACACACACTTCCCAAGGATATCATCATCTCCGTGTCCATCTCTTATAAACATCCATACATTCTCTCAGGAGTTATAGATAAAAGATTCTGCTCATAAGTCTTTAAGCTTATCAACTTCCGGTGATCCTCCGACTGTTACAATATCTCCTGGACGCATTAGTGTGTGTGTGTGTGTGTGTGTGTGTGTGTGTGTGTGTGTGTGTGTGTGTGTAGGTGGGAGTGTGTGTGTGTGTATACGTGTATGTCCATTTACTTCACGAGCCTTTTTGAATATAGACCCAGTGTTGTCATGATTTTAAGATCACACACACACACACACACACACACACACACACACACACACACACACACACAGACAGACAGACGGACAGACACACACACACCCACACACACACACACTATCTCCTGGACGCATTAATTTGGCTCAGACATTAAAGATTCCTCAGACACATACATCTTTGTGACATCATACCCTGGCTTTGCATCAACATTTTGTGGATCTAATTACAATCCATAACAAAGTGGAAAGGCCACTGCATAAACTGTGGCATCAACATTCTCTTAATGATAACTCATATAATGATGGTGATCCCGTAATGTTACATTTATAGCACCACCATAAGGCCAACATTTGGATTTGTCCAATCAACCATTAACCTTATTACATTTGGACTTTGTATAATTCCTATCTCCCACAAAGGGCTGAATTCATACATTCTTCATGGAAAAACAGAAATTAAAAGATCAATTCATAAGCAATCATCTGTACAAATTGGGATTTTGTATGCAATATATAATCTTGACTAAAACACCATGAATTCCAACCTTATCCTAATCCTGACCAACACTATTATATCTGATATACTATAGCTATATACATATATATATATATAGTTAACCAACAAATGTGATAAAATAAGTGATTGTGAGCGCAACCAAATAGTGACCATAGCTGATGACGTCTGTAAGTGAACGATCAGCGATTGTGACTTTTATAGCACAGCGGCAGTCAGCGCGGGTGGCAGAAAAACACCACACACACACACACACACAAATAGACACACACACACACACACACACACAAATAGACACACACACACACACACACACACAGTTATGTCATAGATCAACACACCGCGGATGCAGCAATGTCACCGTACATGCTGACACTGGGAACATAAGGGAGAATAGCTGAGTGGGGTCAGGTGGCCAACAGCATAACACTATGCATAAGCAAAGAGCACATACAAGTGTGTGTGTGTGTGTGTGTGTGTGTGTGTGTGTGTGTGTGTGTGTGTGTGTGTGTGTGTGTGTGTGTGTGTGTGTGTGTGTGTGTGTGTGTGTGTGTGTGCGTGTGTGTGTGAGCATACATTGTGTGGAAACAATTGTGTGTGAGTGTTAATGCATGACTATGTATTTTGGTGCAACAAGGACTGTCCATCTGTTTTGAACAATACCGGCCGCTATTCGTTTTTTAAATTGTATTTAAAAAAATTCAAAAGTATTAATATAATAGATT
>NC_137218.1:5244674-5247174 GCF_949987685.1 Ammodytes marinus
GCAGAGAACTGACCCGGGTGGGATTCGAACCCAGGTCTGCTGCTGGGCCTGGGCCCGGGTCCGGGGGGTGGGGGGGGGGTCTCTCTTACCCACTGCGCTACGAACGCCCCTACAGGTATGTTTTTGAGTAGTTTTTTTATTCAATGAGCCTATAGACTTCTGGCAACATTTGGCGACATTCCAATTGCACATATGGTTGATTAGAGTATAATAATACAATATCTGAGCTCGTAGTAAAGTCTAATTATCAGCATTTTCTTGACTGTGTCCAAAACTATCTGACTAGTATGATGTAACCTCTAGAGAGCCTCGTTCCCATCTGTTTTCTGCTATGGAGATATCACTACAAACAGTCACTGGCAGCCTGTATTAAGACTAGAACTTTAAAATTGAACTCGTTACTACGGTTATATTAATTATGGATCAAACGACTGCGTGTGATGTGACAGGTGTGGTTTGTGCAGAGCCAAAACCGTTGAGAATTTCCCGCCAACTGTAACATGTTTTTTAGGGGGAAAAAAATCCCTTTGATAAAAACCCACTTTATACAATCTGTTCTGTGGCAAATGACAGACAGACAGAGTTATCATGAAGCCAGGCGTATGCAGCTCCGGATAAAATTAAGAGACCAGTCTGGATTTTTCTTAAATCTTCATCTCTACATTACTTATTGAAAATGCTCTAAATGACAATATTTTTTTTGTGAATTTAGTAGAAATGTTGTCAGTAGTTTATATTATAAAATCAAAATGTTCATTCTACTCAAACATATGCCTCTAAAGAGTAAAAACAAGAGACAATGGACATTTGGAGTGGTCTCTTAATTTTTTTCGGAGCTGTATTTATTATTTATTTGTATATGGCCATTTCTGCAACTGTGTGCTCATCCATAACGACTACAGGTATATAATGTAGATGTTGTATTTGCAAATTGTTTCGCCGCCCAAAAAGAGGCCAAAAAGTATTCCGGAAAATCAATGATCAAATCAAGCTTTAAAGACCAGTTTACTGTTAACACCAAAAGCCTTAGTGAGGGAACGAGAAACACAATATAATCAATATAAAACCATTACACACTACAGCCTCAAACAATGGCCCATCGGAATGAATTGCTACCTGTCCGACACAGTGTCCAGAACAATAGAACACTAAAAGCTTCTCAAAGGGTAGGATTTATTTCACTACCATTGTATTGGACATTGGAAATATATAAATGCAGACTGCACTTTGTAACATTGCTTTGCAGATGCAGAATAATACCGGTACCATGCAGTAAAGGGGGAGTCAGCGATTTTGAATGTAACTTTTTGTTTAAATCAGTGAATATATATCCTCATGATTCGCTGTGAGTGTGTGTGTGTGTTTGTGTGTGTGTGTGTGTGTGTGTGTGTGTGTGTGTGTGTGTGTGTGTGTGTGTGTGTGTGTGTGTGTGTGTGTGTTTGTGTGCTGAAAAGAAAAGTGATACTACACAGCGTATATAGCCTCTGTAAACTGGTGTTGCTATCTAATGTAGTCCCCTTTGGTTACATACCCATTTACAAAGCCTAGGCTGTGTATTACAGTAACACCAGATTTTTTTTCTTAGAAACAGATAGCGGATCATGAGTTAGAAAGCTTCCTGACAAGTAACTGTTTCACTGTTGTTGTTTACAGCAGCAGGGCCCACAGTTTTGGTTAACAAACATATTCTAGTCTTAACGTTTGGTTCCAGGTTCTTCAAAATAATTTAGTTAAAGGTGCAGTGTGTAATATGACATCATCAAGAAAGTTCTACAAAGTTCTAGAATGCAACACTCCCTGGGTAACCCCACCCCTTTTGAATAATAACAGAAGCTACAGTGGCCTTCAAGGACAAGAACAATTCTAAATTTGAAACAATGCACCTGATGACATTCCAACAATGACACTTTCAAGATGGCTGCACTATAGGCCTTGGTCCAAGATATGCAGAAATATGGACATATATGAGACCCTTTCTAAGGGAAACATTATAATTCCAAAAAAAAATCCAGCTATTATGCACTAAATTAAATGTACTTATGGATATTACAATTACTTTCTACAAAATCTGCTAGGAAATAAAACCCAAAATTCTACACACTGCAGGTTTAAGTTAGTTAGTGCACCTTCAAAGTATCAATCAAAGTGTTCCATGTACAGAATGTTGTGCGTACCAGTCTCCCCACCATTGTCCCTTGGCTGACATGTTCGCTACCTTGCACTAACCGCTGCAGAGCCATCCGTCCTATTTTTAGACAGCGCTGTAAGCCGCTCAAACAAGCAGAAAAAAATATGAAAAAGAGACCCACAATATATTTTCAGAGTTTTCCCAGCAAGCAAAGGAGAGATGATAAGAGGGAGGAAGTTATTTGGAATTTATAAAGTTGAGCGTCAACTTCTGATTTCTAGGGAATGCCGCGAGGAGTTTCTCGTCTCTGCACTGCATTTTATCAAAGTGAAAAAATATGGGAGAGAAAAAATGCTAGGAGAGCTTTATGTA
>NC_137218.1:5254674-5259674 GCF_949987685.1 Ammodytes marinus
AGCAGCAGCTACTACGCAGGGTGCAAGCTAACTATCGGGAGCAATTCGGGGTTCAATGTCTTGCCCAAGGACACTTCGACATGTGGCGGGGAGACGGGGGATCGAACCTCCGACCCTGCACTCCAGAGGCGACCTCCCTGCCCACTTCGCCACTGCCGCCCAAAAACAGAGCTTTAAAAAAGAAAAGAAAAAGTGGAGCTACTGAGACCCAATCAAGCATCTCCAGCCTCCCACTGGCCAGAAGAGAGAGAGACATTATCGAAAATGTTTCCCAATTTGAAAGCACAGTTTGCTGTTAGACGGCCAATCATTTGAAAAGAAAACAATGGGTGCTGACTGCGAGAATACGGTTAAGTTTACCCCATTTAACCTTCCAGAAAGTCACTTTATTTTCTCCACAATGTGAAATGCCCCCTACCTCATTTAGCAGACACTTTTATCCAAAGCGACTTACAACTGGAGCCCACGTTCATACACCGATAGCAGCAGCTACCACGCAGGGTGCTGGCTTACTATCGGCAGCGATTTAGGGTTCAGTGTCTTGCTCAGGGACACTTGGACATTTGGGCGGGCAGACTGGGGATCGAACCACTGACCCTAGTTGTGGGTCCACCACCCTATCCACTTTGCCTAGCTAGCCCCATGCTCTGAGCTACTCAAGTAGATCTATCTATACAAAATGGAGGTTTTTCTCAGGCTAAATTGCTTCACAATTAAAAGTGTAAATTGCATATAGTCCAAAACAACTGTATGACCCCAGTCAGTAGAATGAGGGTTAAAGGTGGAGTCAGCGATTCTGGAGAATGTGTGTTGGCCATTCTCTCAACATTAGTTCATTGTAATACTCTGAACTAAAAATATTAACTTCTAAAGCACTTACATCAACTAAACGTTCCATAATCATTCTTAGCACCATTCTGAAGGTTACTAAATACCAGTTTACAGAGCCTAGGCTGTCTGATAAAACAAGATTAATATGTTGTGAATGTTTGTCTGGCCTCCCTGTAACAGACCACTGACTTCCCTTCTATCATAAGTCGTCACCCTTGGTTGCTCCGAGGCCACTGGAGTAGATCTATCTTTATCTGTGTGTGTGTGTGTGTGTGTGTGTGTGTGTGTGTGTTTATGTGTGTGTGTGTGTGTGTGTGTGTGTGTGTGTGAGTGTGTGTGTGTGTGTGTGTGTGTGTGTGTGTGCCGTTCGAGGACAGCTGCACCTCTTCACTTCTATATAAATCTCCATCGCACCCAGACAGTGCAGACTCTGACCTCATTACGGCCGGTAACACGCGTTATCAACACCATTTCAACGCAGGATTTATCTGCTCATTTCCCACCACTATAGCCACCATAACAGGAGAAGAGAGAGACACACACACACACACACACACACACACACACACACACACACACACACGCACACACACACACACACACACACACACACACACACACACACACACAGACACACACACACAGCATTGTACTCAGCCGACCTGAAGAGCTTATATGATTTCATGGAAGAGTTCAGACTAGGTTAATTTGTGAAAAAACAAAACACTGCAATGCCGCATTTTTACGCTGATAGTCATTATGTTTTAGAAAGTCATCTTGTGGAGAGCAACCGCCAATAGAGGCTCAGTCCTCTTCACAGCAGACCTCGGGTTAGAATCCAGCCCGGGTCGTTCTCTGCATGTCATTCCCCTCTCTGCCCCATTTCACCTCTATCTCTCCAAAAAAAGCAAAAAAAATGGCAAAGAAATTCTTCCAAAAAAAAATTATCTTACACCACAGAGATGAGAAAAAAAATCCAAGGGGAACTGCGTATGTACCAGGGATGGAAATTAACACCCGCCACACGCCAAATGCGGGTAGATTTGCGTGCTGGCGTGTAAATTGTGTCACTTCACCCGCCACTGTGTCGGGTAATACTTTCCAGTCAGGTCCGATCTAATTTGCATATTTAATACATTCGTCATGAACATGATGACAGGGCGCTACACAGTTCAACAGTTTCTTTTTGCCTTTCTAGTCGAACTGAACTACGGCGCGATCCGCTCCGCTAGGAAATACTATCTGCGAGTTAACGTGTGGAGGCATAAGTCGACAAATCAATCGACTTACTTTGCCCCCTTTTTTTCTTCCCACAGCAGAGGTTGAGGTGCTGAAAATAAAGTGAAAACTGCGCTTTTCCTTTAAGCAGCAGAGCTGCCGCCGTTGTTACAGTATTTGCATCAAAGCCCTAATGGTAATACAAATGAGATGCTTTATTTAAACGCTGTCCGTGCTTAGAGGTGATTTTAATTGTGTCGGCTGAAACAGAAACTAACGGAGGGATTCGGCTCACATACAGTCCCTTGAGTCGCGCAGTCAGTTTGCCGACATGGCTTTGTATTTAAGGCTCGAGACATACAATCAGATCGCATACAAACAGGGAAGCCTTTCCCATCGATATCGCTAACGGGGAGAATATCCCCGGTTATTATTTGAGCCTCAAACCACAGAGTTCTTCCCCGTGCGGTGGCTCGCGCACTCACTAGTGATCTCACGGTGAAACGCTGCTTTGCTCGGACGAAGGCATCGTGTGTTTCTAGATGATTTAACGTCATAGTCTCAGACGAGCGTTTAACATTATGCTGCATCTTTTGCACTGCACTGTTTTTTATCAACAGTGAAAAAATGGTCCCACACCGGACTCTTATGTGTAGCTGATCACTTCATGCACGCACCTTGCAGAAGTGACGCTCCTGCAGCGCGCTCACGACCAGACGTGACACGGTGACATCTCCCATTAATAAAACGGCATAACTCCCTGATTTTCAGATTTCTATTTTTAAATTCGACTTGAGCGCAAGTGGAAAACCGGTCAATGTGTCGACACATTCACATCCCTAATGCATATGGAGAAAGTGATAAACAATATCAACATTTCATATCATTAACTAAAAAGAAAAAAGAAATCTAAAGGTAACTTCAATACTGTATTATAATTATTGACTAAATGATGAAAAAAAGGTGTCTGCAGGGCCAGTGAAAATATACAAGGGGCCAGTAAAACTCGGATCTATTGGCCAAGCGGGCCAGTTGGGAAAAAAAGTTGCATTGAACCCAGAGTATATATGGAGTTCAATTATACAATGTTTTGAAATAAAGATGGCGTGTATTGTGTATCATATATAGTAAGAGTGTACCATTTAATTTGCAACTCAGTTCCTTGGTAGCACCTACTTACAGTACAAATGACTTCTGATGGAAAACATTTGTATGAAAAACACTTTCATTAGCTATTCTTACTATTGTATTGTTTAACATTAACGCATATATTAAAAAAGATATTGCGTATAAAAAGTGGCTGGTAAAAAAGATGAGTGGCTGGTAGATTTTTAAATCTACCTGCCACAGTGGCTGGTAGGCAAAAAAGTTAATTTCCATCCCTGGTATGTACATGTCTGTATTTTGGGGCCACCATTTTGATGTATTGCTATTTTCTAATCTTAAACATGAGTTTGGAAACCTATATTTACGAGTGGAAATATTTCATTAAAACTATTCTCCAGTGTCATTTTAAGGCAAGTCGTGTTGGGGAAGGCATTAACATCATTTTATTTCAAGCACTGGTCAATTTTGAGATTATTGGCTATTTTTCTTCCATAACATCTTTTTTTTATATTAAAAGAACAAGATAAGAAGTCTTTATTGTGATGATTGCATTCAAAATACAACAAAATTACTAGTGAGTTTCAGAGTTCATTTTATGTGTGTTGAGAGAGTTAATTCACCTGCAGTGTGTCACCCTAAACTGCTCTGTAGTCCGTTTTTGGACACCATCAGATCAAGACAATCATCTTTTAGTAGAACGAATCCATTATGTTTCCCTTTGCTCGGCTATGTGTAATATATGACTTCAAGTACAAAGCCATTTAGGCAGGCAGACACACAACCTGAACTTATCTCACCACCCGGACAGTATTTAGTGTGTGTGGCGTCTATATATCTGCAGCGCGGCTATTAACCTCTGGGTTGCTGCACTGCACTGTATTATTGTGTCACCATGATTTAGCTGTCTAAAATTCCTGCTTCTTCTTTCCCTACTAGAATTCCACACGAAAATATTTCCAAATCAACTCAAAATGGGGTTAAAATGTACATACGCTTTGGTCGTGAGTTAAAGCTGGGGTATGTGATTTCTGATTGGTCAAAGTTAACATGAGCTGTACACTTTGACCAATCAGAGCGAGGCTCCGATTCTCTGTTCTTATTGGCTGTTGGGACTGTCCATTCACTTTGGCACGACTTTGTTGGTGTAGAGCGTGTCAGGGAGGGACCATAGGGGAGGGACCAAAGAGAACAAGTGGAGCGGTTGAGGTATTTGGATTCAAATCTCTATCCCAACTGCCATTTTCTCCCCAAATCCTCCACCCCAGCTTTAATTAGGCCTATAGCCAAAGAGCTCCATCAGCTTTTTGCTTTTAAGTTTTATTTAAAGGTGCTCTGAGGAACTTTTAGTTTGTGGTAATTCTTGCACCCCCTTTGGATAAAAGCGGAAGGTGTTTTTACTACACCAGCTGTTGTTCCTTTAATAAATCTTAGAGAGAGGTGTGGATTTGTTGTGCAGGTTTGGTCATTACCAGCACACACACACACACACACACACACACACACACACACACACACACACACACACACACACACACACACACACACACACACACACACACACACACACACACACACACACACACACACACACACACACACACACACACACACACACACACACACACACACAGCATTGTTACACAATTACTACTACAAAAATGACTGCGGCCCACTTGCAGTCTTTTAAAAATGAAAGCATAGCTGTCCCCTTTAAATGTTTGAGGCAGCTGCAAAACAGACACACAGACATCAAGACAAAGAGTCCGCGGGGAGAGTCCATGTTTGAGAGATGAGATCGCTGTCAAAGAGGATACATAATTAAAAACTGCTGCGGCTTTTTTGTT
>NC_137218.1:5262174-5274674 GCF_949987685.1 Ammodytes marinus
CAGTCAAATTTTTCCTCTGATGATCATAAATGACATGTAACAGCAAATGAGACCATCAGTGCAAAGAATGCTATAGTTTTTTTCTTAATGCCTTTGTCATGGGTACGCTCACCCAGGAACTACAGCTGGCATAGGCAAGGCAAGGCAAGTTTATTTATGTAACACAATTCAGACACAAGGCCATTCAAAGTGTAAAAACACTACCGCTTTTGTCCAAAGGGGGTGCAATAATTTACAAAAACCATAGAGGCTCAGTCTCAGAAGCAGTAGACCCGGGGTTAGAATCCGGCCCGGGGTCGTTCTCTGCATGTCCCCTCTCTGCCCAATTGTATCTATGTCTCTCTAAACGGTCTAATAAAAATGCCTGAAAAACTCCAGTATTTTTGTTATATTTAATACCAGCACCAACTCCACAAGCAAAAAAAATTGATTAACTATATAAGCTCTTATAAAAAATCCAAATCCACCTGTCTACAGTGCAGTGGCGTCTAAAGACAGCTGCTCCCTGCATGACACAACTCTTCCTCACCTTGCTCATCCTGACAGCTGACAGTCAAGTCTGAATCTTCCAAACAAATGCTCCGGGCAATAAAACAGAACAATAGCACAGTGTAAGGCAGAGTATTCCTACATGGATACTGTATGTTCTCTTTTACTTACTATAATAGTTCGAGAGTGAGGTAAAACATGTAATTAAATATCATCTAGATGTTGGATAAAATCAGAGTATTGTGGGGAATAAACAAATGTTGAGATAATGGCCGTTTAAGATGGTTGCATAGGAGAAATATACAGACGCAAATTATTTTAGTCAAATAAACACCTAAATGTACATGTTGGACCTTTGATTTAGACTAGTATGAAAGAAGACATGTTATGGAAGCAAAATAGATATAAGTAAACAATCTCCAAACTGACCCATCTCCTGAAACATGTTTGTCCTGCAGAGTCTGTCCTTAAAGGATCCTCCTCTTGCTGCAACTATTTGCATGTTGCGTCTTATCGACAAATCCAGACAAATCAAAGTCAAACAGGCTTTTCTCTTTCTTTCTCTCGCTCTCCCTCTCTCCATATCTCTCTCTCTCTCCCTCTTTCTCCATCTCTCTCTCCCTCTCTCTCTATTCTTCCTTCTATCCCTTTTACTGTTTTATCATCATCTCATTTTCTGTTTCCCTCTTATGTAAGGTAGAGTTTTATTTCTTAGTAGTTCGACTTTTCATGCCAGGGTGTTTTATACCTTCTATAAAGAATGGCATAGTCTAACTTGAATTCATTTTTTTTACCTTAAAAAGCAAAGAATACTATTTTTATATAGTTTTTCATAATGCCTTTGTCATGGGTATACACTCTCACCCAGGAACAACAGCTGGCATTGTAAAAACACTACCGCTTTTGTCCAGAGGGGGTGCAAGAATTAACACAAAATGAAAGTTCCTCGGAGCACCTTTAAATAGTATTCATATATCTGTAAAATATGCCAAAATAAACAGCATCATTCTCAAACTCAACTAGAACATAAATATTGTCTTTTATTTGTATCTAAATATGGAGGTGTTTCATAAGACATGCCTGCTGACTAGAGGCGAACCTAAATACCAGATGGTGTTTACACACAGATGCTATAATGGTTCTCAATCAACCTCACATGACACAGACAGGCTCTGTTCGAAAAGCCCTACTAACGTCCTACTCATACTAAAAGCCCTAACGTCCTACGCATACTAAAAGCCCTACTAACGTCCTACTCATACTAAAAGCCCTACAAACGTCCTACTCATACCAAAAGCCCTACTAACGTCCTACTCATACCAAAAGCCCTACTAACGTCCTACTCATACTAAAAGCCCTTCTAACGTCCTACTCATACTAAAAGCCCTACTAACGTCCTACTCATACCAAAAGCCCTTCTAATGTCCTACTCATACCAAAAGCCCTACTAACGTCCTGCTCATACTAAAAGCCCTACTAACGTCCTGCTCATACTAAAAGCCTTACTAACGTCCTACTCATACTCCTTTTGACGTCAATTTGAGTATGTGACAGTTGTGTATGTGAGTTTGTGTAGGCGAAAAATGCCCAGATGAGTACTAACTTCCGTGAAGATTTTGTGTATGGATCGATAGGGTACTTTTCCTACTCAACCGCCCCACAATGCATTGCGTCTTTTCAAACGACACAGAAGTTTAAATTCTTCATTGCTTCTGTAGGCTATACTTTAGTGTAAACGGTCTGACGAACCTCGCATACACAATCGATCATTAAATAGCCAGTATGTAGTATATACATATTGAGTATGTAGGAGGGAGGACGTTAGTATGGCTTTTCGAACAGAGCCAAAGTAATTTAGAAAGCACGTGTCGGTGTCGTATTGGCAAACACAAACACCCTTCCTATATTTAGAAATGAATCGTATGAATGTGCTCAGCTGTTTTCTCTCATTGAGAAATAGCTGAAGTGTGTCTGCAGGCTTTATATGATGGGCAGAGGAATGAACTACATACACTGTGGTGGTAAGTTTGATTGGTTATGGCCGGTGTCATTAAAAGTTATGATTGAACATTTAGAAAGCTATCAGCTAGCCTCGCCACCTTCATACTCAATTAGAAAAATCTATTTTGGTAGATGAGGGTGCACTGAAAAAAAAAATTCATTGGATTTACTTGATTTTATTACAGACATCGGTCCCACGTGATCAGATTGTGGCCAACCAATGAGATATTGCTTGTTAATCCAACATATTGTTTTCACTTAAAACTGTTTGAAAAAATCATGTTGATTGGACACATTATGTTTAAGTAACCTTAACACTAAAATATTGTGTAATGCTAACATGATTTTATCACATCAGGGGTACCTGATTTTCAAGTATAAATCCAACTTGATTTCTTCATGTTTATATTATCCAATATTTATGTGACTTTTTAAGGCAATTTGATTATGTCTCTGGAATCCATGTAAGGTATATAAATCTAACTTGATTTGTTCAAATAAACTATCCAAATGTATTGTACAGATCAGTTCCATGATTGAGTGTGCAAAATACAAAATACAGGAAAAAATGGCAGTCAGTCAACTATACTCAGATGTTCTGTATTGAGCTTCAAAACAGACAAATCCATGCATTTGTAACATGTTACATTCAAAATACAAACTTGATACCTGCATCAACAGCACTGTCAAATACCACATTTACTGTTTTCACTGTAATCAATATAAAAATGTACTCGTCTAGAACAGTCAAGTTTGCAAACTCACAGTAGCATTCAAATGCTCAAATTATTATTGTAAACTCTTTACAACTCTTAAATGATGCGTTTGATTGCATGTGGAAAAATTGGCAACTTCAGACATGACAGCTTCAGATTGTATTACTGGGTAAAGTAGCAAATACAGGCACTGCCACTTTCAGAAGTGGGTCATATGCTCAATCAAAATAGTTTCAACTCACTATTTGATAGATAGGAACTTATCCGACATTTAACTAGATAAAAAATCTTTCGGAGTATAACTTTATACAGACAAAAGTGTAAAAACTAAAAAGTAAACTGAAGTAATCCAAACAATGCATAGTAGTAAAAAAGGAAAAGGAAAGCTGGTGCCCCTTAAGAAAATAAATAAATAGATAAATACAAATCAATGCTAGAGTTTTGTCTTGTCCAACTGTACATTATAAATGATGGTAATGCACAAACTTACACTTGCTTCTGTACAACATATGGCGAGTGCAGATAAATTCACATACTACACATACATACTAACAAGTTCATTGCCTCTTTCACTACACTGGATAACTATCAACAGCAGTTGCTGGACACACAAACACAAAATACACTTTTATCACTGTATCAATAGAAACCTCGAGCAACACCTGTTTATACACCAAATAAGGCACATACATGAATAACACTAAAGCTAGTGGTCATCTGAGAGGCAGCGCATTGTTTGACCCGTTCATTCAAAGAGACGGTTTTTCAGCGTGAGTATTGTTCTTGTTTGAAAGTTTACCGACATCCATGTCCATTATTATCTTCTGTATTACCTCAACTGTGTACCGGAGGTCAGGGGGATAGCTGATGTTCAGTGCATACATCAGTCCAAAAAGCATAGCAACAGCTAATGCTATATTGTCTAAATCTCTTAACACCCTGATACCTTCGAGGACAACTCCAATGTCCTCAGATTCTTCGCTTGCCTCATGCTCTTCTAGAAAATAAATCCAGTATTTTTTCCAATAGCAGCATTGAAGGCGTCTCCATCCATGCCCTGTACAAAACATACAGAGGTTCGTAAATAAGACCTCAAATTTGTCAGCAAATACAGAAGTAGCAGTTGGCAATACAATTTTAAAATCTCTGGCTTCCTTGAGCAACACAAACTGTAAGTATTAAGAATACACAAGATAATCTAAGACATGAAGACACTGTTGCAAAGTCCTATAGTATAAAAATAGTAAGTGTGGACAAGAAGTATGATACAAGTATTCACTAGAATGAAATAGTTTTAAGATGAAAAAGAAAATGTGTTACATTTAGTTAACCAGCAACTCAGAAACATAATGGTTTTAAAATATATGTAACAGAACTAGAAACTAAGCCCTGATCAATGTACATACCGTATTTGTGCACAAGGTTTTCTGGATTTTCACCCATTTGATGCAGACTCCCTTGATATGAGGTTTCGTCCAACATCGACATCATCACACTGAAAGGAGATTCTGTATTAGTGTCAGAATTCAGCCTGTTTGCTTAAGTAAAGTCAACTACCGGTGTAAATGGCAGTGACTTTCCAAAGAAAGCCAGTGAAGAGTTGCACCATGCAGTTACAAAAAAGTCACTAGACGGCATGATTTCCTCCATTTAATTAATTAATATTTATATTGTTAATAAATTATTTTAATATGACAATGAGGCCTAAGTGCAGGACAATGCAATTAAGAAATACGTTGCAATTATATCACCGTGTAGACTGTCTTTTGAAATAAGAATGAGATAATGTAAAAATGTAAGAATATATAGAACCTGGCCTCTTATATGATTAAGAGCCATGTTGTGAGACAAAAAGGATGTACAAAAATTGGAAGGAGGAGATGAAAAATAAATGCACTTATTGTCTCCAGGGCATCGTGTAAAATTAATCTACCCTCCTTGCCAATCAATTATGGCAACTAACACATTCTATAGAGTTGCATAACATTGTCTATTATTTTTCCTATGAAAGTTTGACTCCTGTAAAACTTACATCTGCCATTTGTGCAATGGTTGTTTTGAGCCTTTGCCCTAGGCGTCCTCCCCTCTTTTGGAACAGCTTGTCAGGTTATCAGAGTGAACGTCCAGCTGAGACAGGAACCTGGATTGAAGTGGGATGGTGGTGATTCTCTTGAACTCAGCGTTGATCTAAATAGTAGTAAACACAAAAAAAAGCACAAAGGATTCAGGTTTCAAACTTGTAACATACAGAAAATGTACATAGCACATACAGCAGACCATGACATTCTAGGAGAGATGAAGCAAGAATAAACGATTAGGTTGATCAGCAGTTTGCCAGGGTACCATAACTTTCCTTAGAACAACAACCAATACAAGATGAATATCCAAACATGGAGAGAAGCCTTACCTCATTGACAGCGAATAAAGCAGGCCACCTTGCCATGAATTCCTCCACCATGCCACATGGACAACCTTGTGTTCTGAGGGCAAAAGTCGAAATGTTAAATCACTAGTGACCCCTGTGGAGTGAATTTTACTTTTAGATTAAATATGACAGCACTTACCAGTATCAAGCCTTTGTGTATGTTTGGCAAATATGATGATAGACCCTTTAAAAGAAAATATTTAGAATTAGAGACATGAACTCAGTCAATCATATCAATTGATTAAAAGACCAAAAGCAAAAAAATATGCTACTGATGTATTATAATTGTTTTTTCAATGTTTATATAAAGACATAACAGGCAAGATACAACGCAGTACAATGGACCATACTTTGCATGACAGGTCATGACTGGCAATAACAGCCAGTGAGAAAAAAATGCCAACAACGGCAAATCATTTTAAATCAAGTTTAGCCCATGGACCTATCATAAGAGGTTTAGCTTGACCTCGCTGCTTCTTTCATGTGAATACTTTTTTTTCCTTATTTAAATTTGAGGAGAGTGGATGATATGGTCGGGGCCTATAATGTACACAAGTGCCACCATTATGACATACACACGGCACGCTTGATTGCTCAAACACATCCACGTGTGAATGTGAATGCATAAGCAACCCACTCCCCGCAAGTAACGGCCCTCCCGAGTCCGACACGGTCACATTTCGTGCACACACGTATGTTTATAAATGCACAAACTCCAATATATAGCCTGAGTTACTAGCGTTAGCCGTAAGGCTCTCACAATGCAGACACAGGCTAGTTAGCAAGCTAGAAACAAAATATAGCCAATACATAGCCTACACACACACACACACACAAACGAATGGGCTAACTATTTTAATAGTTACAGAGTGAACCACAGCAGTCTAGTTCAAATATTTCCAACTTGACAAACTTACTTTATCAGTAGTTGAGCTGGTGTCCGTCTGTCCGTTGTGACTGAAGCTGAAGGGGCCGGGGGAAATGTAACTGCTGCTTCCAGAAGCTTCGCGGTCAAAGGCAGTTCTTCTTCTTCCTTTTTCTTCAGCGCAATTTGAATCCTACCTATGGGCGCACTACTGCCACCTTCTGCTCGCAATGCAAATTATGTTTTGGCGCCAGAAAGTCACCAAACTCGATTACATCAAGATGAGTTTTTTAATTAAATCAAGTTGAATCAATGTGAGAGATATTAGTACATTCAACATTCTCCAAAAACACTCAAAGTTAACATGATTAAAGCATGTCCATAAGAAGAATATGAATTTATCATGTTGCATTTACATGCTTCCTTTTTGTAAATTGAAAGACCTGCTATGTTCCTTTTTTTCAGTGTGTGTGTGTGTGTGTGTGTGTGTGTCTGTGTGTGTGTGTGTGTGTGTGTGTCTGTCCGTGTGTGTGTGTGTGGGTGTCTGTCCGTGTGTGTGTGTGTGTGTGTGTGTCTGTCCATGTGTCTGCCCGTGTGTGTGTGTGTGTGTCTGTCTGTGTCTGTGTGTGTGTATTCGGATGGATTCGCTCCAAACTAGGACAGGGAGATATGCCAGTCACTCACAGTCTGAATCATTTAGATATTTCTGCTTTCAGATTTGAGCGTCTTAGAATTCCTGTGTGAATTTTTATTGTATAATCAAGTCAGAAATAAATAAAACAATAAATGAATAAAGGAATAAAGGAATGAATAGGGTAAACTTGCTAATTATTTGTTATTTTGTCATTGTGGGACAGATTGTCGGCAAGATCATGATGTATTAATGTATTTTGTTTGATGATTATAACAGAGTTGAATTGTAGGTGAGAAAGTGAACTAGAGGTTTTTTTAGTTGAAGTACACGCACAACACTTGCATAACACACACACACACACACACACACACACACACACACACACACACACACACACACACACACACACACACACACACACACACACACACACACACACACACACACACACACACACACACACACACACACACACACACACACACACACACACACACACACACACACACACATATAGTAAAAATGCTGATGATGTTGCCAGAAGAAATTCTTTATCCTCTACGGAGTGCGAATTTGCTCGATACATCCGTCAGCAGTCGAGCATCTCACAGCAAACAATCCATAAATCAAGAAGCAGATCTGTAGAAGTTCACAATTGATTTTCAAGGTTGGTCAGTCCTACATGTGTTGCCTAGCCTGGTGCTACCAGACCATCGTACTTCATTTCATTTGTACAGAAGGTCTGGAAGTGCTGTAATTGGCAAACGCTCACTCACTTGGAGGCGGGTGTCTGTCGAAGTTTAAAACTATTGGATCTGCCCAGTGCCACTCTGGATTAGCCAACCAATCGCATCACGTTTGGTCGTCACGTGTGTCATGAGCCGGCTTCTGACGGTGCGTTCCAGTTGGACAGGGAACTCGGAAATTTCCGACTTCACTACATATTGTAGTCTATGAATCTACCGGTACCTGGCAACAGTAACTTGTTAGAGCCTAACGTTTAGTTATTTGGACGAGAAAGGTTTTAGGCGTCCATACTTTCGCGAGCAGATGCACTGGAACACAGACAGGTCGGAACTCGGAACTACCAAGTCGGAAATCTCCTTCTTCCGAGTATAAAGGAACGCAGCATTCAACTGAAACTGGAGCGCGACTTCGACGTCATCGTTCTCAGCCACTCGCTCTGTTCGCTGATTGGACGACTGTAGATTCTCCGGAGAATCTGGGAAATGTGCTGTACACCCAGACTGACTACTGAAGGGAAAATTAAATTTGGCCGGAAGTAGGCGGGCGGGCGGAGCCAGGCTATGTGTTGCCCTAAGATGCCGTTAGAAAGGTAAGAATTGGATTAACAGAAACACAAAAAGTTGTAAAATTAGGACTGTCCTGAAATAGTCTATGGATCCCTCTTATACATGAGATATTTAAGGGTTTGGTCGATTAGAAAACATTCGGCAGCTCAGGTGAACTCTTGAATCTTTGGGAATAAATCAAATGAAATTATGAATATTCAAACAATATTTCATTGCAAATAAAACCACTCCAAAACCTGATCCCTACTTCGCTCACTCCACCATAACACCAGATATGCATTAACTAGTCAATGTTGTAGATTGTCGATAGAATATATATAATTCTGGATTTATTATACATAGTTTGTAGATCTTAGCGACATTACCAAACGGCTGGTTGTCTGTTAGCCCCACCAGTATGCACCTTGAACAAGTATTACATTTTTAGTATGGACTTGTTCAGCTCAACAATAGCCCTGAAATCCACGTTAAACACATTTTTTTTTCAACACAAGAATAGCAAAAAAAAAAGATTCAAAAAAGAAATTCACCTGACAACGACCTTCAGACAACCGTATCAGTCGACTGCTTAATATCAACAGTGTTCACGCAACGTTAACGTTAATACAAAGCTGAACGGATGGAAGGGAATTGGTTTTTGAGAGACAGGGGGGGAGGGAGGGAGGGGGAGATAGAGGGAGGGGGAGAGGGAGAGGGAGAGAGAGAGAGGGGGGGTACAGGGAGAGAGAGAGAGGGAGAGAGAAGAGGGAGAGAGAAGGAGAGAGAGAGGGGGAGAGGAAGGGATAGAGAGAGAGGGAGGGAGAGAGAGAAAGAGAGAGAGAGGAAGAGAGAGGGGAGGGAGAGGGAGAGAGATGCAGAAGAAAAGAGAGAGAGAGAGAGAGAGAGAGAGAGAGGGGGCAAGAGGGAGAGAGAGAGAGAGAGAGAGAGAGAGAGGAAGAGAGATAGATAGAGAAAGAGAGAGAGTGAGAGAGAGAAGGAGCGAGAGAGAGAGAGATACATTTTTTTTTCTCCTACAGAGATGGAGAGGGGAGTGGGAGGTAGAATAGCAGTAGGTCTGTTCAGAGTAAGTTGTGTGTGAGTTCACAGATGGGTTTTAACAGGAGCTGACTCCGGCCAATGGGGAGTTGTCCTCACACGCTACATGATGAGGTCACAGCTCGCACACACAGTCATATTTAACACACGCATTGAGACGTAATTAAATCCTTGTTTTTAATTAAGCAACCAACTAAAAGTCAATGAGCTAGTATCATTGCTGTTATCCTAAAGGGGTCCTCCCTATGATCCCACAGCCCATTGGCCCGACACAGCCCTATGTTCCTGGTGATTGGGTTCAGGCATCACAGCTGGGTGGTTAGGGTAATAGGGTAAGGGGACAGGGAGGGGTAAGAATAGGAATGAAATGAAACACACCCAATCAAACAAAGAGACACACCATTCTCTATGTGACAGCTCCTGACACCTCCTGATTGGAAGGCTTCCAGGAGATGACTGCTAATCACAAACACCCATGCTGGCTGATCTCCTCAGCTATATAAGCTGCAGGAATCAGCCACTTGTCTCTCCCTTCAACCCGATCTCACGCCGAGGCGTGAGGTACACACGCATGGACCGGCGTCTAACTCACACGCCCTGCCTGACCAGGGCGTGTGAGTTAGACGCCGGTCCATGCGTGTGTACCTCACGCCTCGGCGTGATACCAGGTTGCTCCCTTCCTTGATGTATGGTTTGCTTTGCTTTGGTTGGGTTTGGTTTTGTTTAGTTAGTTTTGCTTTGCACATACATTACACTCTTCACTCTCACAGACACAGCATCCATTACTGATTACTGACATTCACGCACCACTTAGTAACTTACGTTAAACCTGTAGTGTGTAGAATTTTGGGTTTTATTTCCTAGCAATTTTTGTAGAAAGTAATTATAATATCCATAAGTACATTTAATTTAGTGCATAATAGCTGAAAAAAATGATTTGAATTATTTTTTTTCCCCTTAGAAAGGGTCTCATATATACTATATAGTTTGATTACTTAAACATGTGGGACCAACGGGCTGTGGGAACATAGACATGCTCCCATTCTAAATACAGACCCTATAGCGCTAAAAAATTAAAAAACTGCATATTTGTGCTGTCTACGCTGCATGCTTTTTAAGGCACTCGCTGTCTTTAAAATAAATAAATAAATAAAAAAGCGTTTATCACAGCAGATCTGAGCCGATGTGGAAATGACTAGCGGAGCAGCGACGACTCAGCACAGTGTAATAACACATTGATTTTCACTTGATCTTAATGAGGCCATTCAGCACTATGAGCATGAGATTAACTCTCCAAATTACAGCAGACGCTCGGGCGGAAAAAAACAGACGGAGGAAATGTGTTGTGAAAAACGTCTCCGTGCTGCTATAGGCAAAGAAAGTGAAGGGAAGTCAAGGGAGGTGTATTTCTATAGCTCAATTCAGACACAAGGCCATTCAAATAAGTGCTTTACACTTAACAGGGGCAAGATTAAAATACATCAAGTATAGAATATGCATTAGAAAAGAGTATGAAAAATAAAACATTTAAATGAAAGAAATACAACATTCAAATGGAATAGAAATTACAGTTAAAAAGGGAAACAGAAAAGTCTTCAGATTTGATTTAAGGAGCTGACCAAATAATTAGCAAGCAGCACTAGTTTAATGGTTATGCAGATGTGTGTGTGTGTGTGTGTGTGTGTGTGTGTGTGTGTGTGTGTGTGTGTCTCTGTGTGTGAGTGAGTGAGTGTGTGTGTGAGTTGAAGGTGCGTTTGATGTAGAAAAAAGCCCTTAGAGGACAATTTAGTTCGTTAGTGAGTGTTCATTAGTTTGAAGGTCAAGCGGTCAAATCTCCCACTGGTCCATGAACGCCTCGGGAGGGAAATAACTATGACCTCACTGTCCCCTCCGCCCCGTAGCTATGACGACCTCCTAACCTCAAACCACTCATCCCTTAACAACAAAGGATGGATATAGTGCCCATGGGGTCATTTCTCAAGTTTTGCAGATTGGATTTTTTATATTTTTTTTACATTTATTTTTTTGGCATTTTCAAGCTTTATTAGATAGTACAGAGTTGAAATGGGGAGACAGAGAGAGAGAGAGAGAGAGAGAGAGAGAGAGAGAGAGAGAGAGAGAGAGAGGGGGGGGGATGACCTGCAGTAAAGGTCCACAGGTCGGATTTGAACCCGCATTCACTACAACGAAGGCTGAAGCCAATATGGCACGCGCTCTATCCACTACACCACCATAGCGCCCGGAAGATTCAATTTTAAGAGATGGACCGATCAACTACCTTTTTTTTATATATAAAAATGTGGTTTATAGCTAGCAGGCAGGGTGGGGGGAAGCTACTTTTAAAGCATAACTTTGCAAACTACCAATTACTTCACACTGGAAGAAGTTGAACCATAAAGAAACGCTTCCCTACAGGGAGAAATCTAGTTTGGTTATAATGCTACTTAGAAAAAAGTATAGTTCAAACTTCTTTGTAAAGTGTTTAAATTGACAATGTGCATATAGGGCTCGTCAACCGGGGTTCAATTGTATTGTATTGTGTTCTAGTGACGCAATGGTAACATTAAAATAAAATAAAAAATCAATTCCTTTCAATTTTCAGCCCAAAAATGTAGCAGTTAACTACACATACAAATGGCAACAACAAAAAAAGTAACGTATGTATTTGAATCACTAGGCAAATTATGAATGTAGTTGATCTACCAGCAAGTTACTGCAAAATGTAACTATCCTACTAGTTAAACATGTGGACATCTCCCCAACACTGATGGCAGGGAATGAATGACTAATCCCAAGCCAGAGTTGTTATTGTCATCAGAATGGTGTATGCCTCTCTGAAGACAGTACACAGACTCATAATAATCAGAGTATTATATTTAGAGACACACACACACACACACACACACACACACACACACACACACACACACACACACACACACACACACACACACACACACGTCAGAGCCGAGTTTAGCTCCAGGACTTCTGATACACCACTGATAGTCCCAGTGGGAAGCTG
>NC_137218.1:5279674-5287174 GCF_949987685.1 Ammodytes marinus
GTTTTTTGATTAGTATGTATTTATTTATTTGTACTTGCTCGTAGGCATTTTGTTAAACCATTGTTTTTAAAGGGCGTTATATAAATACAGATATTATTATACAGCCTACAGCCACCCCACTATAGAACCAGCAGCCAGTGATAATGAATTGTCCTTGAATCCCGACTGGGGGATTTGAAAAAGCTCTTTGAGTAAATCCCGCTGACTGGCTTGATCCTGTGGTGACACACTGCATGATGATGCATATTATAGGCTCAGAACAAAGAAGATGTATTACTGATATAGAGATGATTTGTAAGAGAAAGGCAAAAGGCAAGGCGAGTTGATTTCTATAGCACAGTTCAGACACAAGGCTGTTCAAAGTGCTTTACAGACATAAAAGGCATAAGTTATACATTGAAAAATAAGATGTATAAGAAAACATTGAAATTGCATTTAAGAGATAATAAAAATAAAGAGCGAAATCAGGCAGAGAAATTGTTGAAATTTAAAAGAAAATGCTTTTTTTAACCAAAAAATTAATTTATGATTTGTCTTTAACCTGCCTCATCTATGGCTAAGGTTTGGGAAGAACCAGGAACCAGGAAGTGACACCCATTGCATTGTGGGTATTGTAGGCCATACCGCTACACTTGTCACCGGTGCATTAAAACATTTTAATTGGAGACAGTGGAGCATTTCAGATGAACGATCGATGTCATAAATTAAACAGAATTCGAAGCATCACATGAACAGTTAACTGTCATTTGGTGCAAGATGTCACCGCAGTGTTTCTCATCAACCTCCCTCTAACTAAAACACACACGCACACACACACACACACACACACACACACACACACACACACACACACACACACACACACACACACACCTCAAGGGGCCAATTACATAATAGAGAACAGATCGGGGTGGGGGTTATGCAGGGAGGTGGAATGTGAAATAAGGGGCAAAGACAAAGTCAAATGAGTGAAAATGACCAAAGAAATATTACATAGAAGATATTCTAAATGTATGGTATGAATATGTGTGTGCACCTTGTGAGGTTATTAGATATTTTTATTGGAATAATCCTTTATGAAATTATGCATTCCTTTAGTACATGTACTGGTAGAAACAATTGTGTAGCATTAAAGGTGCTACGAAGAACATGTAAATATTTCTGAAACAAAGTCTAATTTTTCCTCTGATGATAACAAATTACATGTAACAGCAAATGAGACCATCAGTGCAAAGAATGCTTGTCTTATATAGTTTTTCCTAATGCCTTTGTCATGGGTATACGCTCACCCAGGAACTACATCTGGCGTGGTAAAAACACTACCGCTTTTGTCCGAAGAGGGTGCAAGAATTAACACAAACGGAAAGTTCCTCCGAGCACCTTGGCTTTAACCTTTTTTTTTTTTTTTTACAAAAGCTGGGATATGTACAAACTAGAGGTGGGCATAGATTAATTTTTTTAATCTAGATTAATCTAGATTAATTTTGAAATTAATCTAGATTAATCTAGATTAAAATGGCTCATTTGAATTCATTCATAATATGCGTGTGCTCCCTAAATAATGACTCAAAGTAAGTCTTTGAGAACGTGTTTCTCAAGCCAGGTGGCGCATCAGACCAGGGGCTCATCTCCTGTTTCCAACATGCATCACAAACTGCTTGAGGAAGCTGTTCTACTATGATAATTGGTGATGAAAATAAATAATGTTCAACAAGATGTACTTGTGTTTACAAACTGTTTATTCAGTTAAACATGAACTTTGAACTGTAGGCCATAAGAGGTAACGATGAATTGTTTAGGGCTGCAACTAACGATTATTTCAATAATCGATTAATCGGTCGATTATTTTTTCGATTAATCGATGAATCGGATAAAAAAAATAAACATTTGTAAATGCTGCATCTTTATTCAAAAACTGAACATTACTTCAAATTCACAGTGCACACTGAAGTGTCAAAACACCAGGTTATTGCTCCAACGTCCCGGAACTATTAAAAGTAATATTAAATGATAAAAAATTAATAATAAACTTAACTGGGATAACACAAAAAAAAACATACAATGTATGATATACATTTATACAGTATAAGGGATGTCCATGGTAAACCAGTCAACCGATAATATTTTTAACCGGTAAATACTAACGGTTAAAAAAATTAAATCATCTTAATTTCTCTCAGATGACAGGAGAGTTAATTTGTATTGATATTGATACCATTTTCAAGACTCCTTAACGATCCAAGTCTTTATTGATATCAAAATTGATAATTTTCTATTATTTTGTTGAAATAGAACTTGTATTATTGCTTTAATTGCTGATATGATCATAGCTCTAGATAGGACATTAAACAGGTCATAATTCCATCTTTACTATCTATTTTATCTTGCTGGGAAAACAAGTTTCGCCAAAATCTCAAATTTCTTTTTTTTTGTGTTGCATTTGAACACATCAATCATATTACTGAGCCGGCCTGAACACATCACAGTTGACATGTTTGCTACTTTTTTTAAGCTAACTAGCTTTATATCCTTCCGATTTTAACATGGATTTAAAATCTGGATCACTATTTTTAACTGACGGGACTTTCTACACCGTTCGGTTGTATGATTACTGCCGCTGCATTGAATGACTGTTGATGCGCCGATGCCGATTCTCCGAGCACGTCTGCACACCGTCTGCAGCAGCAGCTGACAGAGTTTTTTTGGACTAGACGGATACTGAGTTGATGGAGTTTTTTTTAACCCAAAGAAAGCAAAGGTACAACACTTTTATATAGGCCTGCAGTCCAGTGTTAGATATGACCAAAATACAAGCTGTGGCCGCTCACACTAATAGCTTTCCCGCACGTGAAGCGAGCCTTCACGTGCGGAAGGGGGTTCACCCCGACGGCGAACAGCATCTCCCCTGAGCCGAACAGGAGGTGGAATTAAGAGATTAACGGCGATATTTTTTTTATCGCCCGATAAGAGTTTGGCGTTAACGCAGCCGTTAACGCCGTTATCGGCCCACCACTAGTACAAACGTTGTATCTCTCGTCAACCTTGAGATTATTAGATAACTAATACATTCTGGGATCCTTTACTTGCACTGGTAGAAACCTGGAATTTGTAAACGTACCATTTGTGTTGTGCAGCATATATAATTTAAATCTTTTTCCAAAATAAAAGGTCGAAATAAGTTTTATTTTGAAGGGCTAACAGACAGGGTTGCAGACTGTTTATAAAAAGCGACAAAGGACTGTGCTCTTTCTCTCAGTGCAGAGTCAACCCTTTTTGTTGGACGTCCTTGCATTGCATTTTTTCGCCCGCCACACAAATGCAGGTTGGGCACTCTTCATCAAAATATCTAAGCAACTAAATATAGCAACGCGTGATGACTAATGTTGCCAGCCAACACATTTCAGAGGAAAGGTGACTGATGCTAATTCAGCTTAATGAGGACACGTCATATTGACTTAAAGGTGGAGAGGGTGATTCTGGAGAACGCTTGTTGTCAAAATCCCTTTTTCATCAAAGTAAGTGAATATTTACTCAAGGCCACCGCTCTGCAAATCCACTGCAAGTTGTCTCACAGTGTGTGTGTGTGTGTGTGTGTGTGTGTGTGTGTGTGTGTGTGTGTGTGTGTGTGTGTGTGTGTGTGCTGAAGAAAAAGCCTAGGGTCTGTAAACTGGTATATAAACAAAGGGTACAGTATGTTAACAAAGGGGCTGCCAATATTTCTGTTTGGATGATGGAAAAGATACTTACAGATTTATTTTTATCTTTTTACAAAAAGTGATTTTGACAACAAGCCAGACTCCAGAATCACTGACTCCACCTTTTAAATAATCCAACTGTCTCTGGTTGACTTACACAGTAACATTTGAGCTTTCACCAGGTTAAAGAATCCCCATCACCTATAAAGCTTCATTCTACAATCTCCTCAATCCACCATTTTGCTCCGTGCTCCGCCACATTAATCTCTCATTAGCGAACCCCTCCCCCATCTCTCCCTCACTCTCTCTCCTTCTCTCTCTCTCTACCCCATCTCTCTCTCTCTCCTTCCATCTCTCTATCTTTCCATCTCTCCCTCTCTCCATCCTTTCTCTCTCTCCTTCTTCTCACTCTCCCCCTCTCTCTCTCCCTCTCCTTCTCACTCACTCACACTCACCCTCACCCTCACCCTTACACTCTCTCTCCTTCTCTCTCCCTCTATCCATCCTTTCTTTCTCTTGACACCAGCCATTACACAAACCGGAATGCAACACAGAAAGGCATGGTCAATGTTAAAAGGTTTTTCCCCTGTGCATCAGAAGAATCCTTGGTCTAGTGTATCGGCCACAGAAAGCCATTTAAAGGGTGTCACTACAGAGCCACTTATATGAATAGAGCTTATGGTGGGAGAGATAATGGACCTAAATAGAGCCAATTTGGTGCACGCGCACACACACACACACACACACACACACACACACACACACACACGCACGCTTGTATTCATGTCTTTGTGAGGAGGACATGCATACATATATGCAGTCTACTATATATACAGTCTATGATATAATAGTAACCCTAAACCCAAACTATAACCCCATAAATGGCTAAACCCAACCCTTACACTTGTTCATTCTACAACCTGAACCCTAAAACCTAGTGTTAACCCTGTACACACACACACACACACACACACACACACACACACACACACACACACACACACACACACACACACACACACACACACACACACACACACACACACACACACACACACACACACACACACACACACACACACACACACACACACACACACACACACACACACACACACACACACACACACACACACACACACACACACACACACACACACACACACACACACACCTTTTCCTTTTCAAACTCAAGGGCAGACAGACGAGGTTAGCATGTGTTCACGTGCCAAGCGTTGCGTCGGCTCCTATGTGCTGCGTGTGTGTGCCCAGCGTAGCGCATGCTGTTTGCTATCTGGATGGGGCAGTGAGTCAGAGGCCCATGCTGAATATAAATGACTCAATGCAGATTAAGATGTCACTGTTTTCAATGGGAGGCGAAGGCAGCAGCTAGCAGCATCTAAGGTAGGAGGTCGTCAAATTAACCCCCTACGCCCACACACACACACACACACACACACACACACACACACACACACACACACACACACACACACAGTTCAAAAACAAACACAGAACAAAAAAAACCTTTGTCTGGTTTGTCAGTTTGCCTTAGAGGTTAAACCATGAAACACACAACGAGATTCTAGCTATGAATGAAACGTATGAAAGAGAAGGTGACACACACACACACACACACAGGGACGGACACACACACACACACACACACACACAGACACACACACACACACACACACACACACACACACACCCTGCTGAGGACTATGCAGCTGCTCTAAGGCATAATTATTAGATTTTCATTTTATATTATGCTCGGTAATTGTTGGTTGGTCGAAATTGTTCCCTTAATTTGGAGTTTATAATGAAGATCTAATACTCACTAACACTGGAACTGTGTGCATCTGGTCAAATAAAAATCCTTTTGTTGAATGACTGTAAGATGTTCATTTATTCAATATCATTCAACATTATTTCAAATGTTCCTTCTAGTTCTATTTGGGGCGGCTGTGGCTCAGTTGGTAGAGCGGGTCGGCTGATGATCAAATGGTTGGAGGTTCGATCCCCGCCCTGCCACCTGTGTCATGGTTGTTGTGTCCTTGGGCAAGACACTTCACCCACCTTGCCTCGTGTGAATTGTCGATAGTTAGCCTGCTATCGGTGTATGAATGTGTGTGTGAATGGTATCGTGGGAAAGGAAAACAGGTCTCCCTTGAAAAAGAGTCTTCGGTCTCAATGGGCTTTACCTGCATAAATAAAGGTTAAAAAAAAAAAAAAAAATTAATTACACCCACATCGTCTTTACAAAATGATGGATAAAGTGGTAGATTGTATCAACTGCAATGTCTCTGTACACTTAATGCTTTCTGTGTCATGAGAGAAATGTCTTCAATCAGTGGAGGTGTACAAGGCATTTTTAAAAGTTAAGATTTTTCATTAAAGGTGCTCCGAGGAACTTTCAGTTTGTGTTCATTCTTGCGCCCCCTTTGGACAAAAGCGGTAGTGTTTTTACAACGCCAGCTGTAGTTCCTGGGTGAGCGTATACCCATGACGAAGACATTAAGAAAAACTATATACAAATGTAATTGTTTGCACTGATGGTCTTGTTTGCTGTTACATGTACTTTATGATCATCAGAGGAAAAATTAGACTCAAAGTTCCTCGTAGCACCTTTTGCCACACCTTTATCATTAAAGGTGTTACAAAATATGGTGTATGCATTAAAACGTTATCATGGATAGCGACAGAAACCCTACCTATTTTATATGATTCAAAAAGTATGCCGAACAGTGGAATTATTCTATGGCTCAGTTTAGATAGTTTCACACCAGCTCAAACGTAAAAAAAAAATAGAGAAAAAACTCCAACAGCGAATTGTCCCCTTGAGTTAAAAAGTGGGTCCCTACAGTCTCAACCTGTCACATATAAAAGAAAAATTCTGCTTTCATTATTTCCCCTCCAAGTATTTTTCCTCATTTTTGTTCCAGTTGAATGCGGAGAATCGTAGCCCTGAGAATCTTTCTCTAAAGTATTGTTGAGGTGAAATTCTCCCTAGTGAGGTATTTTTTTTTACTTTCCCCCCAAGCGTATCAGCTGAAAATAGAAAGGATATATAAGGTTTAAAAGGATGGTAGGATGTCCTAGAGGAAAGAGTGTCCTCCCAGTAACCATGAGGTCTCTGGTTCCTCCTCCCAGTAACCATAAGGTATCTGGTTCCTCCTCCCAGTAACCAATGAGGTCTCTGGTTCCTCCTCCCAGTAACCATAAGGTCTCTGGTTCCTCCTCCCAGTAACTATGAGGTCTCTGGTTCCTCCTCCCACTCCTCCCAGCAACCATGAGGTATCTGGTTCCTCCTCCCAGTAACCGTGAGGTCTCTGGTTCCCCCCAGTAACCATGAGGTCTCTGGTTCCTCCTCCCAGTAACCATGAGGTCTCTGGTTCCTCCCAGTAACCGTGAGGTCTCTGGTTGGATCCCCGGCACCGAAGGGTGTTAGTAGTAAAACTAGTGGTGGCTGCTATTACATCTACGGTGCCCACCATCTCTACCATTGTGTCCTTTAGCAAGACATTTAACCCCAAACTGCTCCAGGGGCGCTGCACTATGGCTGACCCTGCGCTCTGACCCCCTCTGCAGCGTGGTAACTACGAAGGGGGTATGCAAAAACACAAATTTCAAAGTTCCTTGTGTAAATTGACTAATAAAGAATGTCTAATGTTGAATCTTGATGTATTTTCTTTGTTTTTACTATCTCTTAAATGCAATTTCTAATGTCTGTAATCTTAATGTATTTCATGCCCCTGTAAAGCACTTTGAATGGCCTTGTGTCTGGATTGTGCTATTTAAATGC
>NC_137218.1:5299674-5324674 GCF_949987685.1 Ammodytes marinus
TGCAAGGTTTTTTTTTTTATTCTTTATTGCTTCTGTATACTTCAGTGTAAACGGTCAGTCGAACCTCGCATACACAATCGATGGTTAAGTAGACAGTATGTAGTATATACTTGTTGAGTATGTAGTAGGAGGACGTTAGTAGGGCTTTTCCAACACAGCCCATTGTGTTTGAGGGGGAAACTCTCGAGGAGGTTGCTTGGATATCCAAGGTGACAGACACATGACTAGGGCTGAACGATTAATCAATTTCAAATCAAAATCGTGATATGATAGAATATGATTATCAAATCTCAAAGGAACTAACCCTAAGCCTCAACTAAAGAAAAGTATTGTTGTGTAGGGCCTATGGGGGAACAGTGGTCACATCACAAAGCATAAAGCGATTATACACTAATTAAAACATACTGATGAATATTATATGGTCCATTTCTACCAAGTTCGTTATAACAAATAGCCAATTCCCTTTACCGACCACACCTTAGCCAAAAATACCTCTCGAAATGTGGTAATTTCTTGTGCATGCTTTCAGACCTGCAATAACCTCCTGTTACACGCACGCACACGCACACGCACACACACACACAGATGATGTAAGGATATTCTCAAGAAGTGACAAGAATCCTTCAAAGATGACTATTTAATCCTAACACAGCTCGTAAAGATCTTTTATTGGGCTTGGAATATCAATCAATCAAGAGTCCTCGTTCACTTTGATGATATATTTGAATCACTGTGCTTAACAAACGTATAGAATCTTGGCCATTTTGGGGCGCCCTTAGCTCAGTTGGTAGGGCGCCCTTAGCTCAGTTGGTAGGGCGTCCCCCCCCCCCCCCCCCGGGCCGGGCCCAGCAGCAAACCCAGGTTTCGATTCCCGCCCGCGGTCGTTCTCTGCATGTCACTCCCCTCTCTGCCCCATTTCACCTCTGTCCCTCTGCACTGTCAATAAAGCATAAAAATGGCCAAAAAACATCTTAAAAAAAAAAAAAAAAAAAAAAAGAATGTTGGCCATTTTGCCACGAGTATTCTATTGGACAACATAGGTCAAAAGTCACACGACTGAGTTCTTGATTGAAAACTGATTTTCAAAACATTTGTGTGTTAAAGAGATATATAGAATAATAAAAACTCAGTCAGTCGGGACGCTTTTGACCCTATGTTGTCCATCAAAGCGTTAAAGTGTCATGTTGGGGCTTCAGCGTATACCCAGCATGCATTGCGTGGAGGGAACACAGGCTGTCATCCTCGACACAAAGTCAATCCACGTCAACATGAGAAAACAAACGCATTAATCCAATATAATATCATGGCAAAATGGCCGAGATGCTGTAGGTTTGTTAAGCAAAGTGATTCAAATCCATCATCAAAGTGAAACAGGAATATTGATCGATCAACATTTAACAGTCTGAATGTATCTCTGGCAGCTGTGGAGCAATGTTGGCCATGTCTGTGTTTGTGTGTTTGTTTCTGTGTTGCTATGCGTGTGTACACAGCAAATATCCAATATGATAATACATGTTGATGCTTGATGGTTACAACCGTTTGAACCTGACTAGTGTTGACTGGAGATACAGTATGTTTGCTCTCACTGAGAACTGATACTGTGTGTGTGTGTGTGTGTGTGTGTGTGTGTGTGTGTGTGTGTGTGTGTGTGTGTGTGTGTGTGTGTGTGTGTGTGTGTGTGTGTGTGGTGGCAGCTCAAAAATGTATTAACTGTTAAAGGTGCAGTCCGTGATTCTGGAGAACGCTTGTTGTCAAAATCAGTGAATATCCCCTCACGATCCACTACCTGTCCGTACCCTGTGTGCTCTGAAAACAAAAATCTGGTGTTACACAGCCCAGGCTCTGTAAACTGGTATATAAACAAAATGTATGTAAATAAAGGGGGGCCATCCATTGCTAGCAACACGCCTGTTTACAGAGCCTAGGCTGTTTATTAACACCAGACAGGTAGCGGATCATGAGAAGGTATGCACTTATTTCGAAAAAAAAGAAGTGTTTTTGACAACAAGCGTTCTCCAGAATCTCTGACTCCACCTTTAAATCAGCAGAATCAATTAGATGAATTTTAAGCATGATGTCTTTAACCCCACACACACACGCACGCACGCACGCACGCACGCACGCACGCACGCACGCACGCACGCACGCACGCACGCACGCACGCACGCACGCACGCACGCACGCACGCACGCACGCACGCACGCACGCACGCACGCACGCACGCACGCACGCACGCACGCACACACACACACACACACACACACACACACACACACACACACACACACACACACACACACACACACACACACACACACAGCTCAAGTGTCCATTGGTATCCCTCTGAAACAGACCCTTGACCCTTGACTTCCCTTGAGGGGCCGAGCAGATTCAGTGTCACGTTGATGTAACACAACCAGCAGAATCATTTCAGCTGCTCGTCATTTTCCACCAGTTTTAAGATGAGATACGACTTTACTAATCCCCCGTAGGAGACATTTGTTTGTTGCATAAACAGCCCAGCAGCAGTGGAAAGGCACAGGATAACAATGACAATGCAATAAATACAATAAATACAAAGTGATAATGCATAAGTACTGTAGACGCGTATTAGTTAAAGTAGGGACAAAAACCAGACAGACAGAGCCACCATCTTGATGTTGAGTGAAGCATATACACATATATACGTGTACCTAAACACACACACATGTATATGCAAACACATAGACATTCACTCATTCGGGTGTGTCTTGACTCCGTTGCATGCAGATATACAATGAATGGTAACGCCACTAAAAGTCAATTTTGGCCCCCCACTGAATCAGACTATTGAAGTTAAGTTGCTATATATGTCAATCAACACAGAATACTACATTGAAATTTGTCTTTTCACATATTTAATCTCCTCAATTAGACTCTATACGTCACATTAACATATACAGTAGATTCATACTGTATCTACACTTATCTTGTACACTCTTCACAATTGTACAGCTCTTTACTGTAATAGACAATTGCACATATGTCTCTCTTAGATTATTGTATAGCAAATATCCCATTTATATTTTTTTAAGATGTCTTTTACCTATATACTTTAGCCTCATGTTAATTCAATGTCTTTTGTATTTTTTTTAATTCCTTGTAGCGTTTGTGAAAACGTACTCGGCGATATACAATCAATTCTGATTCTCAATTTAAGGGAATGTTTGTATCTAAAAAAATAAGGTTTGACCTCACGTTGATAGATACTGTGTGTGTGTGTGTGTGTGTGTGTGTGTGTGTGTGTGTGTGTGTGTGTGTGTGTGTGTGTGTGTGTGTGTGTGTGTGTGTGTGTGTGTGTGTGTATGTGTCCCGCTTAAGCAAATACACTGTGAGAGTTGTGTGGCACACACATGGCAACGGGCTTGAGTTACAGCTTTTTCTAATAATTGATTTTGTTGGAAGGTTGCAATGATCAACAACTGGAGGTCACAATCTGCCCTTCTTTCATTGCCTGCCTTTAAATCAACCGGCACAATCTCGCCGCTATAGTTAAATGAAATACCGTGAATCTATCCTGTATATTTAGCCCGCTACAGTTCAGTTACTGTTTAAAAAATATAGAGATTTTGAATGTGAAGTAGAAAGTGCAATCGGGTAAAAGCTGTATCGCCTAGGGGAGCGTGGCAGAGGTTTATGACAGCACCGGGGGTCCGCCAGAGTGTTAACAGCAGTCAATGCACAGGCAGCCTGCATAGGGAATACACACACAGTCACACACACACATAGGGAATACACACACACACACACACACACACACACACACACACACACACATATAGGGAATACACACACAGTCACACACACACACATAGGGAATACACACACACACACACATAGGGAGTACACACACACACACACACACACATAGGGAATACACACACACACACACATACACACACAGGGAGTACACACACACACACACACACACACACAGGGAGTACACACACACACACACACACACACACACATAGGGAGTACACACACACACACACACACAGTCACACACACACACACACTTTGCTGCTCTGATCTGCTGCAGTGGCGGAGTGCACTGGGATCACTCTAGCCTGCAGATACAAAGCGCATTAGGTAGCCTGTGCTGTGCTGTATGCTGAGTGTGTGTGTGTGTGTGTGTGTGTGTGCGTGTGTGCGTGTGTGCGTGTGTGTGTGTGTGTGTGCGCTGTGTGTGCTTGCGCGTGCATGTGTGTGTTTGAGTGTGTGCATGTATATGTGTGTGTGTGTGTGTGTGTGTGTGTGTGTGCATGTATGTGTGCATGTATATGTGTGTGCGTGTGTGTGCTTGCCTGTGTGTGTGTGTGTGTGTGTGTGCTTGCCAGTGTGTGTTAAACATGCACAGCAGCATCAACAGAGCAATGCACACTGTCTGCATGTAAGAAGAATAAACATGAAAAAGACGAAAGGCGAAAGAATAAATCCCACATTTTGTCCCATGCACTTGAACTATACATAATAATAAAATAAAACACTGTATACAGAATAGTGCTGACTGGGTGTTATGTGACAGCGCACAGACAGTTTGGCTACAGGACGTCCCCGAGCACAGATCCGCGAGCGCACATGCATGATTCATTTTCTGGTTAGAATGAACCATTCAAAAGCCTCTCTCTGTCTGACACACACACACACACACACACACACACACACACACACACACACACACACACACACACACACGAGGCTACTTACCGATCTGAACGCTGCTAGGGAAAGCACCCATTGCCAGTCCCCAAAAGCCCGAGAATATCAACAGAAACCAGTCGCGAGAAGAAATCCACATTTTGTTAAGGGTTATAAACTGATAGGAGACATCGAGCAGCTTGTAATTAACACCCCCGGGGCAAAGGCAACATCACAGCCAGGGTCGCGAGGTTGAGGTGGGTAAGAAGGGGGGGACCGAACAACCAATGGATAGAAAAAAAGAAACCAATAAAAAAAAAAAATCACGTTAAATATCCATGTTGGCTTTTTTGGGGGGAATTTTCTCTCTTCTTTCTTTCGGTCTTGTGAATAGGATATCCTCCCCGGTAAAGCAAATGTGCAAAGAGCGGCTCGTTATGTATCTGTATAGCCGTCAAAACTGCGTCCGTCCGTCCGGTGTTGGAGATTTTGCGCACAAAACACACACACCACACTACACAGCAACCACCAGGCTGCGAGAGGAGGAGAGGGGTTTGGAAGGGAGGGGAGGGGGCATCGGCATGAGCACGCGCCAGCTGCGGCCAGTGCGTCTGGATGCGGCTCAACCCTCAACTCACATCACAGTAATAACACAACACACACAAATAGGCTAGAAAACACATTAGGCTACACACACATGTATAGCAATGGCAAGGCTTCCATACACATGCCACGCGCCTTTTTAAAACGACCGTACGGGACAGACAGACAGACAGACAAGGCAGGACGGGTCGCGGCGTCAGTCAAAAGTCGTCTAAAATAATAAATCGTTTTACACGCAAACTTCCACTAAACACACAGTGAATGAATCTCTGCAACATGACTGATGTGTGTTTGGCGAGAGGAGATTTTTATCTTTTTTTTTGCGATTTTTTTTATCCACAGTCAGTTTGACAAATTATGACGGATCGCCCCTCTCGCGTCAGAACATAAATGTTGAACTCACTGACTGCTCTCTTTAAAGGCGGAGTCAGCGATTCTGCAGAACGCTTCTTGTTGTCAAAATCAATGAATATCTCTAGTGTGCACTGGAAAAATAATATGGGGTTAATACACAGCCTACAGGCTCTGTAAACTGGTATGTAGGCTATATAAAGTATATGTTAACAAAGGGGCCCACCTTAGCTATAGCAATATGTTAGTTTACAGAGCCTAGGCTGTGTATTAACGCCTTTAAATCATAGACTAAAGCCTGTATAGCGCGTTTTTTTTTAAGAGACCATTTAAAATGCATCAATTGCCACAGTTGATTGGATTATAATGAAGCAGCAACAATGGTTTGCAGGATTAAAATGGCGTCCCACTGGGCTATTTAGTCTAATTCACACATTTGCAGTATAATAGCAAGGGGGGCATGTGTCATCAGGTAAGTTATAATAAGAATAACAATTAACTTTATTAGTATAGCCCCTTCCCTATTAGAAATGCAGCTTGAAGTGATTTAAAATATAGAAGAACATGCATTATAACAGTCCATATAACATTTAAAGGTGCTACGAGGAACTTTTAAATATTTCTGAAACAGTTGAATTTTTTTTCTCTGATGATCATAAATTACATGCAACAGCGAACGAGACCATCAGTGCAAAGAATGTTATTTTTTATGTCGTTTTTCTTAATGTCTTTGTCATGGGTATATGCTCACCCAGGAACAACAGCTGCAATAGTAAAAACACTACCGCTTTTGTCCAAAGGGGACGCAAGAATCAACACACAAAAGGAAAGTTCCTCGGTGCACCTTTAAGCAGGTACTGTATAATGTATATTCAACATCTTGGAGTGAGTGATTCTGAAATGTTTTTGTTTTCAAAATCACTTCTTGTCAAAATCAGTGAATATCTATCTCCCCCTTTGTTTACATACCAGTTTACAGAGCCTAGGCTGTGTATCAACACTGGATTTTTTTTCAGCACAGACACATACGGTAGCGGATCGTAAGGAGATATTCACGGATTTTAACAAAAAGGTAATCTTGACAACAAGCGTTCTCCAGAATCGCTGACTCCACCTTTCGAGCATGCTGAAAATATGTCTTAAAAAAAAAATGCAGTTGGCATAGAGACATCCTTGAGAATTATTTTTTTAAACTGCTTAAAATTCATCCCTTGACTCTACAGAACAAGCTGCTAATGTTATAATATTAACAGAAGCTTAAAACACCAAATCCTGAATCCAATTCAAAGAAACCTTGAAGCTAAAAAAAAACCATATTGATTTTTATGGGATTTTTAAAAGGCAGCTTGACTTTTCTATTCACAAAGGGGCAAGATATGTTGGATCCTCTACTCACTTCTGGAAACTGATTTATTCAAACTTATTTCCTGATATTCTCATAACAGCTTACAGTACATCCCCCCACTTAGGCTACAAGTCACTTCCAAGAATATACCAAAACTACACCAGCTGTAGTTCCTGGGTGAGCGTATAACCATGGCAAAGGCATGAAGAAAAACGTTATTGCACTGATGGTCTCGTTTGCTGTTACATGAAATGTATGATCATCAGAGGAAAGATTTGACTGTTTCATAAATATTAAAACAATTCCTCGTGGCACCTTTAAGTAACGGATGTGCTACGTGTTCTTCTGTTTTGGGCACTGAAAACCACGGACTGAAACTCAGGACCAAGATAATCACTGTAAGACAAATAATGATGATAGGTCAAGATCCCTGTTAAAACCTCGGAAACTGGTGTCCTTGCGTTGTATTGTATCCCCCCCACCCCCCTCTCACTCACACACACACACACACACACACACACACCTTACGTCAGGGCTCATTAGTATTGCTAACACTACTCTATGCATGAATTAAAATGGCCGCCATTGACTAAACATCATAGAAAGAAAAAAACAAAAGGAAAAAAAATTCAACTGCCAGTGAGACTGATGCAAACACCTGACACACATCACACTGTATCTCATCTATATGATGTCGTCTTGTAGCTGGAAGAGCTTTGCCGCCATAAACTAATGGCTAATGGAGGAATACTTGTGTGAGATGTACTAAGCTAGAAAGAGATCTTAGTGAAGGCTATTTAAAGACAAAGATAATTTGTGGATGTGAGAAAAGTACAGTTTGGTATAAAAATAGCCACTGTTCCTCAAGTGCACATCAAACACTGGATTTTTATGTTTATATCACATTACTGCCATCAATTATTCAAAGCAAAGCCTTTGTCTTCTTACACATCGGAGACTGGAATCAACCCTCGAAAAATATAGGCAATCCATCTCACAGATCATCATATAACATCTGCTTGGAATTTTTCTGTTAAAAGTAGTTTTTTTAATCGAGGGCTCTTTAATCTTCGTAGAGCTTTTTATAATCCGCCCTGACAACTGTGTTACCACTTAACAGGGAACATAAATTATCTATAACTAAAAAAAAAAAATTTGTAGAAAAACATGTTCACTTTCAAGGAATTTTCCCAGGCCTTCATGTAAAGTTGCTCTTGATCATTTTTTTCGTCCGCCTTTTCAAAAAAACCCTGCACACAGTAGTGACAGCACCTTTCTTCTCTGCAAGCGTATGACAAAATATATACAACATATGCAAACGATTGGCCTGTCTAATTTGCACATTAAAGACTTTCTTGTTGAAGCTAAGGGTAGCACAAGAAAATCCCCACGTTAAATACAATGTTTTCTCGCCTAGAAGCATTTTTTCCCTCTCTCTCTCTTTATTCTACATTTTTGCATTGATAGTGGACTGGTCAATTACTGTAGGATGCCAGAGGAATATATTGTGTCTGTATATCTCCCCCTGCATTGCAATGTACACGAAAACTGGTGTGTGTGTGTGTGTGTGTGTGTGTGTGTGTGTATGTGTGTGTGTGTGTGTGTGTGTGTGTGTGTGTGTGTGTGTGTGTGTGTGTGTGTGTGTGTGTGTGTGTGTGTGTGTGTGTGTGTGTGTGTGTGTGTGTGTGTGTGTGTGTGTGTGTGTGTGTGTATTTCAGAGTGCAGGCAGTAGCAGGTAATGGAATGGAAATGTAATCATTTTTTGTTTTCTTCAAGTCAAGGCGGATACATCAGAGAGGGGCACACACACACACACACACACACACACACACACACACACACACAGGGGTAACAGTAAGAAGCTGAGGTTATGGAGACATTATCAATGCTTTTAACACAGGAAAAAGCCACTTTGGTATCGTGTGTGAACTATCTTTTAGTAAATGTTTTCTGTGTATTTTTCTTGTTAGCTAGCGTGGCCTATAGTCTTGTCGTCATGGTGAGGTTGCCAGGTTAAATGTTGATAACATAACGCTGCTTAAAAATGGTCTGACATGATTGGTGTCTTTATATTTCCATTTGTGTACGGGTTGTGTTCCCGCACGTCCTGAGAATTCACAGAAGCTACGGTGGCCTTCAAGTATATCAAGTGATGAGGTGAAGATGTATTTAGTATATATTAATTAAAAACGTGTAGGGCTGTTATGTTTGTCCGTTCTGTGCTACTGTAGAAACATGGATGGCGGTGCAACATGGCGGCCTCAGCACCCCACTCCTATGTACAGTAGATATAAAAGGCTCATTCTAAGGTAAGGCAAGTTTATTTCTATAGCACAATTCAGACACAAGGCCATTCAAAGTGCTTTACAGGGGCAAGATTAAAATACACAATACACATTAGAAAAAGCGAATGAATAGAAATAGAACATTTAAATACAATAGAATTGCAGGTTAAAATGGAAACAGAAAAGTCTCCAGACTTCAGTTAATAAAACACTTTTATTTTTTAGCTATTATAAACTATTTAAAACATACTTGTGTATATTATACTCCATTTATGCCAAGTCTGTTGTGAAAAAAACACCACTTCCATTTGCACACTTGCACCTTTAAGTGTGTTTTCGTCATCTTAACTCAGACTGATCAATTCAGCACCATGGTCAGCTCCACTCCCATGTCCACTGTTTAATCCTGTTCAGTTGTTTCGGCGCTAAGTTTACTCAAAGAAGCAGGTATTAAAGGTGCTATGAGGAAGTTTTAAATATTTCTGAAACAGTCTAATTTTTCCTCTGCTGATCATAAATGACATGTAACAGCAAACGAGACCATCAGTGCAAAGTATGCTATTTTTATATCGTTTTTCTTAAAGCCTTTGTCATACGTTCACCCAGGAACAACAGCTGGCGTGGTTAAAACACTACCGCTTTTGTCCAAAGGGGGCGCACGAATTAACACTAACTAAAAGTCCCTCGGAGAACTTTTAAAATTAAACAAAACTTTTTTTTTATTACATTTTATGATGAGTATCTTTGTTAGCATCTTAGTAAAGCAGTTCTCTGTAATTGTTTCTATTTTTTATATCATAATTTGGGGTAGAGGGGATGGGCGGGTGCATTTTCATCATTTTCAAATACCGGGGGTGATGTGTATCACCCCTCAATATATTACATACAGCATACAGCCTTTAAAAACAGACATCTTATCTTTATGTCGGGATGTTATGAGGTGTCCCAGATGCTGTCTCACTATGAAACACTACACAAGATAAAACCATCAATTGTCATTCCAGACTCTTTATGCTCCCGACACCACACAGCTGTCGGATTGGGCCTGATATTGTGTTAGTCTGGAACCGGGCGTAAAAAATCACCTTGAATTGACCCTCACTGCTTACCGTAGAATGAGCTGGTGACTGTCTGTTATATACAGGGAGTGCATGAGTGAGTAAACAATGGAGAGATTTTAGATAAAAAGGTTTTTGTTCCACATCTTTGCTAGCTGGACTACAGTTCATTTTAAAGCTATAGTGCGTATTTTCTGTTGCCCCCATGAGGAATTCGGAGGAATAACAACAACACTGTCCATGCATCTATGAGGTACAGCCTTCAGTGATTGCACATGGATTTTGTACCTTCTGCTGTACGTCCAGGGTTTTTTCTTAGCAGTAGAATCAACAACTGAAACATTTCATGGGATTTTTCAGAGCTCATTTAACCAGTTTGTATGCGCAGCCATACTGAAAAATACAGAGAGAGTTTTGTGGAGTTGATATAGGCTACTTTGTGTCAACTCATTTGGTGATGGCTTGAAATAACCAACATTAATTTATGTGAAAAAGTTACACACTATAGCTTTAAGAGTCAGGAAAAAGTTAATGCACTGAGCATGAAAAGAGTTGCAGAGTAACAGCTCCAAACGGGAACGTTTGACGGTTAAACTACTTGAATTCAAAGGAGCGTCTCTAACAAATGCTACCAGTGGACCATGGTAAAAATTGACCGACTTTATGAATGAGAAGAGAGAGAAGGAGAGTGTGTGTGTGTGTGTGTGTGTGTGTGTGTGTGTGTGTGTGTGTGTGTGTGTGTGTGTGTGTGTGTGTGTGAGTGAGAGAGAAAATGTGTGTGTGTGTGTGTGTGTGTGTGTGTGTGTGTGTGTGTGTGTGTGTGTGTGTGTGTGTGTGTGTGTGTGTGTGTGTGTGTGTGTGTGTGTGTGTGTGTGTGTGTGTGTGTGTGATGGATCTCTGCCATTACTGTGGAGTTGAACAGATGGGGAACCTGCAGTAGGTTTTTCCGTATCACATCGGGGGTGACTGGGAGTGTTGTTCCAACCGCTGTTAGGGAATCCCGTACACACAGTGTCGGGCCCCCTCTGTGTGTGTGTGTGTGTGTGTGTGTGTGTGTGTCTGTGTCTGTGTTAGTATGTGTGTGTGTGTGTGTGTGTGTGTGCACATTTGCAGCTCAACAGGACTCATCCATCACCCTTTCAGATGACTTAATAGTTTAAATGATGGCTCGTGAAACCCAGTTTTGAATACTACGATATACAAATTCTTTAGAACATTTCTAGGACCAAAGAGAACATGTAGAAAAGGGAAACAAAGAGATCACCAATGAAAAAGTTGGTTTAAGAAAGAATAAGGACTTTTGAAAAAAATTGCCACCAACTCCATTCTAACCAGGTTAAGTATTGTATCCAAACTAAAAACTCCTCAAATACAGAAGATACAGCAACACAATTTTACAGTGTATTTAAAAAAGAAAAAAAGGACATTTTCAGAGACAGAATTTTCCATCCAGGAGAACTGCTGCTCATGCCAGCTCTGCGTGAAGCTGCTTCACTGGTTGTAGGATTCTTAGTTTTCTGAAGTCTGAAGTCTGAAGTCTGAAGGGTGGGCGGCCCCCGGGGGTCTTTCCTCTGGCTGTCGACTGGCAAACAGCGCTAACAGCTAGCAGCAAACAGCAAACAGCTAGCCTCTCTTCTTCCAGGAGGGAGAGGATTAGACCGTCACAGGTGGTCCACCCCTGCTGCTAGAACTCTCTTGGTGAGTTTCTCCTTTCCACTACAGTAGTGTCTGGTTCCTCTTCACATACATACTCTATGTTTTATTTGTTTTGCGGAAGGGGACATGAAAGTGTGAACCGAATTACATTAGAATGATTTTAACAGCTGTTGAGACGATAGAAATCTAATCAGTGTTGTCAAACTCATGGTTGTTACCACAGGAACAAGACAGGAGTATTATGAATAACTGTACAATCGACGTTGCCTCATGATTAAAAATGAAGTCATAATCAGAAGAAAGCTTGGGGAAAAGTATTGCTTCTGTGCTTCTGTAGCAACTACACACACACACACACACACACACACACACACACACACACACACACACACACACACACACACACACACACACACACACACACACACACACACACACACACACACACACACACACACACACACACACACACACACACACAAACACACAAGTTGCCTGAATACAAATTGTTATTGGGGACAACAGGACAATAACAGGGTGCCTCCTTAACAGCCCTTTACACAGTGTGTCAGCGGGTCACTTTTAAAAGGAGCTCTGCTGGATACGGGACCTATTCATACGGAAAGGAAACACTGAGAAAGCTTTTAAAGCCCCCTGTTAACCCAAATACACAAACTCCTTCTAACTATGTCATTTGGGGAGTTAGTTGCATGATAGTAAAGCATCTGAAAAGAGTTATTTATCATTTCAAATGAAAGATATTGCCATTTAAGTTTGATAAACTTTACAGAAATACAGGAGTTACGCACTATAGCTTTAACATAAGATTTTCTTAGCAAGGATTTCTTCTGCCAAACAGCTTAAGCTACCTCAGCCGTCCACTAAACTGAACGTTTTCATGAGATGGAGACAGTTAGAAAAAAATCCCATTCACATGTTTGTCATGTAATCATATATCACCATTTATGCAATGTCGAATTATCAAATTTGACGTGAACACACATAATTTATTCCTTGCTTACACAATAACATGTTGCATTGTTATGTCATACAGAAGGTGAACAGGGGCACTGCTCCCTTTGCCCTGATTTAATCCACCTCGTCACTGTGCCGTATATATGCAATAGGAAAATATCAGAGACTAGGAATATAGTTAGGGGTTAGGTTTATGGTAAGGTGTTAGGGTTAGGGTACAGTAAAGGGTTAGGGGGTTAGGGTTAGGATACAGTAAAGGGTTAGGGTTTAGGTTAAGGCGAATAGTTAGGGGTTATAGTTATGGGTTAGGCTAAGGGTTAGGGTTAGGAAACAGGTGAAAATCCCATTTACTCAAAATCATACAACCATTTATGCAATGCGGCTTTATCTAATGTGTGGTACAGATACATCATTCATTCCTTGCTTACACCATATCATTTTTGCATTGTTACATCATGTAGGAAACAGAGAAGCCAGGGTGAACAGGGGCACTGCTCCCGTTGCCCTGATTTAATCCACCTCCTCAGTTTGCTGTATATATGCAACAGTAAAATATCAGATGCTTGGGTTAGGGGTTATAGGGTTAGGCTCATGGGTTAGGGGTTAGGGTACAGTAAAGGGTTAGGGGTTAGGTGTTAGGGTTAGGGGTTTAGGTTAAGGGGTTAGGGGTTATGACTAGGGGTTAGGAAACAGGTAAACAAACATCCCATGTACATGTTTTTCATATAATCAGACAGCCATTTATGCAATGCGGCATTATCTAATGTGTGGTACAGATACATCATTTATTCCGTGCTTACACCATATCATATTTGCATTGTTACATCATGTAGGAAATAAAGAAGCGAGGCTGACCATGGGGCACTCACTGCTTAATTTGAATTCACCTCATCGTCACTCTGCTGAATAAATGCAATAGTAAAATATCACCGAGCCGAGCACGCACGACCTGACACCATCATAACCCCGGCCGGCTGACTCACACACACATTACAAACCGGGGTGGTGACTTCATTTCTTCTTGCATCTATCCTACGCCATAACTACGCCACACACACACACACACACACACACACACACACACACACACACACACACACACACACACACACACACACACACACACACACACACACACACACACACACACACACACACACACACACACACACACACACACACACAAATTGCCAATTGCCTTACTTTGTATATAGTCGGATACATGCGACTAGTCATGCAAGATATTACTCATGCGAACCCTGAAATGGGGATCTAGACCAAGGCATCAGGCAATGACTCTATAGTGTCACCGATTGCTGTAAATGGGGTCCTGTGGGCATTTTTTACTACAGGGTGATTCAAGGAAGGCTTACGTAAGTATACACACGCTTCCACTAGTGTGTGTGTGTGTGCGTGTGTGTGTGTGTGTGTGTGTGTGTGTGTGTGTGTGTGTGTGTGTGTGTGTGTGTGATGTGTGTGTGTGTTAGTATACACACGCTTCCACTAGACAGGGATTTTTTTTTTTTATCTCACGACCCCGAGTAAAAGATTGGGAGGGAGTGCGGGAAAAGGAATTCAATGCGTATCTCTTCTTACACACAAATAACCAACCACTGGATCAAATGTCAGATTAAATGGCGGAGGGTGTCCGGAAAATACATTATTGATTTGCAAAGCCCGGAGGTAAATGGGGGAGAAAATAAGAAGTGAAAGCCCATGTAAATCCAAATCCACAAAATCCTTCTAACTATGTAATAAGGGGAGATAGCTGCATGATAGTAAAGCATCTGAAAAAGAGTTATAGGCATATTTATCAATCCAAAATTAAAGATATTGTCATTTAAAGGTGCAGTGTGTAATATGACATCATCAAGAAAGCTCAACAAAGTTCTAGAATGCAACACTCCCTGGGTAAACCCAACCCTTTCGAATAATAACAGAAGCTACAGTGGCCTTCAAGGACAAGAACAATTCTAAATTTTAAACAATGCATCTGATGACATTCCAACTATGACACTTTCAAGATGGCGGCACTAGGCCTTGGTCCAAAATATGCAGAAATATGGACATATATGAGACCCTTTCTAAGGGGAAAACAAATTCTAAAAAAAATGTTCAGCTATTATGCACTAAATTAAATGTACTTGTGAATATTACAATTACTTTCTACAAAATCTGCTAGGAAATAAAACCCAAAATTCTACACACTGCAGGTTTAAGGTTGATACACTTTCCAGAAATTCAGTTTAGATGAGGCGGGGCTATATGCTCTGTTACTTATGACACAATAGGTACTTTGTGCTCTATACTTGATGTATTTGAATCTTGCCCCTGTAAAGCACTTTGAATGGCCTTGTGTCTGAAATGTGCTGTACAAATAAACTTGCCTTGCCTTGAACCAATCACAGCAGTTCTCTGCAGGGACATTCTATTCAAACAATGACTGTTGACATGGACACCGTTTGATATGACCGAGCCCACACACACATGCCTATCAAAACAGTCTAAATAGCATTTTTTTTTAACTAAGTTTTATGATATTTATGATAATTTATTTTCAATAGTTTTTTTTTTGGAGAATGCTTATTGAGACACCCAAACGTTGATATCTACTCTACTCTACATATATTTCCTTCTTACTCTTACTATTTTAACCCAGGTTTGTTCAGAGAGAGGCTGATTTGACTGTGCTGTAGACCCTGACAACAGGCAGGCAGCCCCCCTAGCACAAGAGCAGAACGGATAGTGGAGGGAAAATGAGGGAAATGGAAAGAGACAAGTAAAGACAAAGGGGGATACGAGGGCCCATTCGAAAAGCTCACTGAAGCAAGGTCTGACTCACACGGGGAAAAGCTATTTCAGAAGCTATTTTCTACTCTTGTATGTCATGTCAACGCCGGCAGACGGTGGGGAATCTCCTCTTTCATTTGCTCCATCACCGGTTTTACAGTTCAAGAGATCTGTGTCATAGGTTGGAAGTTGGAACACCATCTCCCAAAATCAAACAAGAAATAATTGCATTGTTCCAGAAAAGAAATAAACATACACTGCGTTCCAATCCCCATACTTCCCTTACTATTTAGTATGTCTGAAAAAGATTTTGGATGTCCCAATACGTGCACGTCAATTGTAGTATGCTGAACATACATAAATGCCCCCACTGACTCCAATAGCATTTTGGAGTATTCGTCTTTATCCTTGACATTTCTCGACATAATGAAAACAAAATCTTCCTTGTCTGATTTTTTTTCTCTCTCCCGTGGCCCTAAAACTCTCCTGTACTTTAGTATGTAGTGTAGTAAAAAGAAAGAGTATGTGATTTGGAACGCAGGGAATGTATGTTTGTGGAGGAGGGAGGGAGCACTCGAAACATACTCGAGTTCCCTTGGTAAATAAATAATATAATATGCATCACAGGTTTACGATTCGAACAAATCTGTCTTATAGGTTGTAACACATCTTCGACAAATCATAAAAAAATAAAAACATTGTTCCGAGAAAGAGAACTATGTTTTTTTTGTGCAAGAGAGAGAGAGAGTGAGAGAGAGAGAGAGAGAGAGAGAGAGAGAGTGAGAGAGAGAGAGAGAGAGAGAGAGAGAGAGAGAGAGAGAGAGTACTGGAAATATTGAGTTCACCTGGTAAATATTGCAACAGGCGAGCGCTGAAGTGAATTTCTTTGACCCTTGTATTGAAAACAAACACAGATCACATCTACGTGTCGTATACAGCAACAATTCTAGGGTTTTGTACACATTCTGCAGTTACATACAGGTGTGGACGATTTCTATGGAGCAATCCTGTTGCATGGCTACAATGAAACGCGACTAAAGCTTAGCTAACTACAGTCAAAACCGAAATTATTAATACCCCTTGCAAATGTTGACTTAAAGTTACTTTGATGAAACCAGCAAGCTAAAAATATTTTTATTTCAACAATGATGCCTCTTGTGCATCGTCTTATTATCTTTTGGGAGAAGCCTGTGTCATTTCCAATCAAGAAAAAGCTTGCTGGTTTCATAAAAGCAATTTTAAGTCAAAATTTGCCAGGTGTATGAATAATTTCGGTTTGGACTGTAACTATTGCCTCATCTTGACTGTATATTTACCACACAGATATTTAAGAGTGGTATTGTATTGGTCTTACTAGTTGTTTTGGATATTTCCCCCAAAAATATCAAACTATTCCTTTAGCCTGGATGGTAGAACAGCCAGTAAGAAATGGGATAGCAACTATAATTGTTTGAGGAATAATCTTATTTTTGTCACTTATAAGAGATTGAAATAAAACAGCAAAATAGTAGTTTTTTTCAACATGTAACGTTATTCAACATGCCTACGTTTCACTGGGAGAACAGTGCCAGATTTGAAACTTTCAAAATGGGTTGGTGAAAAAAATTTTACTTTCAAAATGTGTTCGAGGAAGGAAAAATAGAATACCAAATCACGGTGGCATATTTTTTTTTAAATGTCAGGCTATTAACAATTTTTTTCATTGGTGCAAAACCTTTTTTACAAGATGTCAAGTCTTAAAACACACAGTTTCAAGTCTTTGATAGAAAAAAATTAATAATTGAATTACATCATAACACTGGTCCCATAGTGGTTGTCCTGGATGCCATTAACGAAGCACAGTAGAGCAATAACTGGAGATGAAGCAAGCTCAAACACTGCGCCCGCTACAGTAGCTTGGCTGTTTGCTGCGCAGGATAAGGTGCCACCCATTGATGACACGATGATCTTATGATTATGTACTGTATGTAATGTTATGAATCTATGTGTGATCGAAATAAACTGAAACTGAACTGATTCTCTGTCCCAATCACTGTAAAGTAGCCTACCTGATACCTACTTTTTTTGTAACCTTGATGGAGTAGGTACGAAAAAAAATGGTACCAGGTATTTTTTCATTGTGGAAAACCAGAATAGAGTAGTAGCATGTAATGGAAAAGCACCATAAGATAATCCATACTGCCATCGTTTAGCGGATGTCCTTGATTCTTTACGTGAGCGTTTTGTTTCGACAGCCGGTCATAATAAACATCCAACACACAAGGCCAGCTGACACACTAGGCTCTTACACGCTAACCAAGGACACATGGACACTAGATCAGTCATCTGGAGGCCTCTAAAACACTTTAAACATGCATTCACTTTCAAGGTTTTGCCCCTAACCTATTAACTCACTCAGACAGCTATTCCCATTATGTGTAATCAGCAATTAGGTTACTCTGAATGATAGATTACAGACAGACAGACAGACAGACAGACAGACAGACAGGTAGACAGGTAGACAGACAGACAGACAGACAGACAGACAGACAGACAGACAGACAGACAGACAGACAGACAGACAGACAGACAGACAGACAGACAGACAGATAGATAGATAGATAGATAGATAGATAGATAGATAGATAGATAGATAGATAGATAGATAGATAGATAGATAGATAGATAGATAGATAGATAGATAGATAGATAGATAGATAGATAGATAGATAGATAGATAGATAGATAGATAGATAGATAGATAGATAGATAGATAGATAGATAGATAGATAGATAGATAGATAGACAGACAGACAGATAGACAGATAGACAGATAGATACCTTATTTATCCCCATGGAAATTCCTAAACTAACAAATCCTTGCTTCAACAAGCCAGCTAAAAAAAACATTTTTGTGTATCGGTGCTTTATCTATCCCATTTAGCAATTCCCATAATGCAAGTGGAATATGTCGGCAATAACGGCTAATGAATAAAGCCGCCCTAGAGACAAGGATATTAAAACCCCAGGAATAAGACCCTCGTGATTCCACACCTTTACACAGTCAGACCATGTCATGAAAGCGTTTTTTTACATTACCATTTATTAGTTAGTAAATTGGGCATCAAGGAACTCTTATTAGGAAACCGTCCAGGGCAAACATCTTCATCTGATAGTTATGTTTTTGGTGTTGTTGATATTTGGCAATAAAATATCTCCATTAGCTCTTAGGCTAGGGGTTATAATTGTTCGATGTTTGTTTAAAAAAATAAAAATAAATTAAATAAAAATTGTTTATGGAGTTAAAAAAAAAAAAAAAAAAAAAACTCTGAAGCTAATAGTTTAAATCCTCACGAGTGGTGCATAGAGCTGCAATGTTATACTACAGCCCACATTGCAAAAGGTGTCGGGCGAATTGAACGTTATTTAGGCAATTTAGCTTTTCCCTGCAAGTGATACTAAAAGTAAGAGTTTGGAACTGTTAAAATTAAAAGGTTTAATTCTTGCTCAACAAAAATTGATGGCTATCGGCTGATTTGATTATGAAATTATCTTGTAAAGATATTCAACATGAGTGCTGCAGTACAGGAATTGTTCCAACGGAGTGAGTGTCTGTTTTGAATGTGCTGAATAAATGCCGTGTACATTCACATCTTGATATTTCTTGTGTACAAGTGGACATTTTGGTTTAATAAAAGCCCCGGAAAAAGCTAGCCTGGCACCGCCCGCCTACCTTCTTCCGCTCAATGGTCTGGTAGGATCAGGCTGGGAAGAAGCTAGTTAGTGGCCTTCAATTCAAATTATTTTGTCAAATGTTGTCTTTGTCGTAACGATGGACACAGACAGACCAACATGGCTTTTCATTATATATACTGCACAGTATATACTGTATATATATATAGGAAGACACTTTCCCATATTGTCTATCTAGCATACTTAGAAAACATTAGCTCAGCACAAACCAACACCTTGTCTATTTGATTTGGGAATACCTTCAGAATGCTGTAGTCGGACTTTAACACATCAGCTGCAGTACAGGTGCGCTCTGCTTGTTACGTAGCACGTTGCTAAGGGACTGTCTTCCTTCCATTAAACAGTGAAAAAGCCCGAATACCAAAGAATAGATGAGTATACCTGGTCTATGCAGGAGAAAGCCCAAGAGGTGTGTATTAAATCATTTTAATAGGGACAGTTTTGTAGTGTGTGGTTCTTTTCCTCTGAAAAAATATTGCGTCTAAGGTACATGTACCAACCCTCACTACAAACTCTTTGGCTGATACTTGAATATGTCCTCATGATCTGCTACCTGTCCGTACTGTGTGTGCACTGAAAGAAAATCCAGTGTTAATACACAGCCTAGGCTCTGTAAACGGGCATGTTGCTATAGCTATGGTGGGCCCATTTTGTTTACATACCAGTCTACAAAGCCTGGGCTGTGTATTAAGACTAGATTTTCTTTTCAGGACATTCTCCAGAATCTCTGACTCCACCTTTAAGTGACAACTAAGACTTAAACATACTGACGTTATAAGCCCCGGCAGGAGAAAGGTTAGTCATATTATAATCCTAATAAATAAACGCCTTTCAATAGTAATTCATGGGTGCTCCGGTGGCGTAGTGGATAGAGCGCGTACCATATTGGCTCTGGCCTTCGTTGCAGTGGTCGCGAGTTCGAAACCGACCCGTGGACCTTTACTGCAGGTCATCCCCCCCTCTCTCTCTCTCTCTCTCTGTCTCCCCATTTCACCTCTGTACTGTCTAATAAAGATTGAAAATGGCCAAAAATAATCTCTTTAAATAATAATTCACTTACTGATCTTTGCCTTCCTGATATTCCCAAGCACATTGGACTCACAACCAGACTGAACCTGTTTCACCCTCTGGTCACAAGGCATGAACCAAAATCAATGGATTAATGTAGCAAAGAGAACGTATTTATTTATTTATTTATTATTATTCTTCCGGACAATTACACATAATACATAATTTTCTCATTGCATATTCATACATATTACTTTGTGTTATCGTCCGAAGGGAAGCAGGAGAAGCCAAAGGCTTATCGGGTCCCGCCCCCACTGCCATAAGATTCAGATACACAGATACACAGCTACTACAGTTAGAAATTTTTTTTTTCTTTTTTTTTAAGAAGATTCATTCTAATACACAGATAATTTTAGGTCTCTATTTTCCTCTCTGCCTGTGACAATGCAGATATGGCCTTGTCCATTTCTTCTCTAGTAGCCTAAACACATCTGCAAAAGTATTCAAAACAGTCAGTGTGTCTGCTGACCTCGGCTAGAGTCCCATAACATGCAGTGTATTTACAAATTCTTCAGTCAGAGAAAGTCTTCCGTTTTTGAATCGGTTGTTCTGAACACACAGCTGATAATTAACATTTATCTTTCATTTGAATTTCAATAGCCACACATTCCATTAGGTTATCAATAGCAGAGCACATTGTATTTACGATTTCAAACCTTATATTTTGACACAAACCAGTTTAAATCCCTTTAGTTCAAAGTCCATGCTTTTGCCTTCTTTAATCCTCGTCCCTCCGGAATTGATCCAAATCCTCCTCCGTTTTGATTTGCAGAATTTTGGCTTCTTCGGGTGTAGCTCCATTCATTTTGATGAAGATTCTTCCATCTCTCGTCCAAGTTTGTTGGACCTGTCCAACAAACTTGGATTTTTTTAACCCTCTCGCTTGATATGCCAGATAAGCCTTTCTCTTGGTTAAATTTTCACTCATTCCAATTTGTTCACCTTTAAGCTTTTTGCCTTGACTGAGCAGATTTATCTTATGCAACGTATATTACAGTAAGACTGCAGTGGGAGCATCAGGCTGTATTAGCTACATTTGTAATTGTATTTATTTTACTGTCAGGCTGACAGTTTTCTTTAGCCACGAGCCATCTCTCTTTCTGTGCAGACCAAGTAGCGAAACCCATTGCAACTGCACTGCCATTCCAATACCCCCAGGATAGTGTACTGAATATTATTTCTGAGAATGTGTGTGTGTGTGTGTGTGTGTGTGTGTGTGTGTGTGTGTGTGTGTGTGTGTGTGTGTGTGTGTGTGTAGAATATGAATTGCTATGTGTTGCTGTGTTTTATTTGTAATCTTGTGTTTGCTGCTCCGGGCCGGATTACTCTGTGTAGTAAGTAGAAAACAGTCCTCTGGTCTTATATGATAAATACCCTTTTCTTCCCCCCTCCATATTACTGTGTACACACACACACACACACACACACACACACACACACACACACACACACACACACACACACACACACACACACACACACACACACACACACACACACACACACACACACACACACACACACACACACACACACACACACACACACACACACACACACACACACAGTTAGCTCTCTCAACCAGGTTGGCCTCCTCTCTTCTGATCTCACACACATGACATTTCCAGCGGGGAATTCATTTGTTTTTCACAGCACTGGGGCCTGTGTATTCCCACCAGACACTAGTCTACTGAAGGCTGCAGGATATAGACACCCCCCCTCCCTACCCCCCCCCCCCTCCCCCCCCGCCACACACAGACACCGAATAGAAGGATTGGCCTTTTAGGAGGTAAAGTTATTTAACTTTTAAAGGTGCTACGAGGAACTTTTGAATATTTCTGAAACAGTCTAATTTTTCCTCTGATGATCATTAATGACATGCAAACGAGACCATCAGTGCAAAGAAAGCTACTTTTATATAGTTTTTCTTAATGCCTTTGTCATGGGTATACGCTCAACCAGGAACAACAGCTGGCGTAGTAAAAACACTACCGCTTTTGTCCAAAGGGGGCGCAAGAATTAACACAAACTGAAAGCTCCTCAGCACACCTTTAAAGTAGAAATATCCCAATTCATGAAACAAAATAGACTAACAAGCGTAGTGCAATGCATATACATCATTGTCCCATCTCAGCACCTTCACACATTATCACATAGTGTTGTGGTAAAAGTTGATTAATGTTTCATTTAGCTTTAGCTTTATTTCTATTAATTCTCTTTTAAATGTTTTATTTCTATTCATTCACTTTTCTAACGTGTATTAAGTATGTTAATCTTGCCCCTGTAAAGCACTTTGAATGGCCTTGCTGTGTCTGAATTGTGCTATAGAAATAAACTTGCCTTGTCTTGCCTTAGCCCTCTTTAGCATATCATCAATAACCTCATTGAAATGAAGTACAGACAGACACTCAACACAACTGGCAGATACACAGGCCCCTTGGAGCCAGCAATGCAAGTCGCCAAGGCCAAAACCTTTTGTGAGAGATACACTAACATAGAGTTCCCCATAATGAAATACCAACTAGCAGCGGCCAGCTTTTCTATAGCTCGGCAGCTTGAGCACTTTCAAATAGAAAATTGAAACGCTTCCAAAGATACTTAGAGGCCATCTGCTTTTTGCCATGTCCCCCTTTTTCTGTCTATGCTTCCACTGATATGTGATTATACAAAACTGAACTTAGATGCACGAAAAAATTAAAGGTGCACTATGCAGTTTCAGGGGAGGGTCATTTGTTTAAATATGCCTGCAGTTAGTTTCCAAAACATATTGAGACTCGTATCCTATTGAATAATTGTATAATCAAAAATCATAACTAAATTATATGTGAACAGTGAAAAAGTTACTTTTCAGGAAGCTTTCTAACTTCAAACAGTGTTCCATGCAGGGATCCAATCATAATCAACTTTACGTCAACTCGTTTGGCGATGGCAGGGATGTAACCCAAATATATTGATATGAAGTTACGCACTATAGCTTTAAGTTTCACCGATCGACCGGTTCATTGATCCACAGCACCTTATCCTAAAGGCTCCTATAGCTTCACTTTCTATGGAAACTGGAGGCTCCTTTTCAGCAAGAATCTTGGTGTGCTTGAATCCAATTCCTTCTACATTTTTTTTTCTTAAAATTCTCTTTTCCCCTCTTTCATTCTCTCTCTTTCTCTCTCTCTCTCTCTCTCTCTCTCTCTCTCTCTCTCTCTCTCTCTCTCTCTCTTTCATTCTCACCCCCTCTCTCTCTCTTTCTTTCTTTCTCCATCTTTTGCTCCTCTCATCTCATGAATATGAAATGTGGGATCCTCCGCAATGCGCTTAGTTGTCTTGCCTCTGCAGAGGGTCTTAACCATTAGGGGGAATAATAATAATCCGTAGCATATGAACTCCTGCCTTTTGCACTCTTTCTGTTATAAGCCGCTTTTCTGTACTGTGTGCGACTGGCGAATGGGTGGGCTAGGACATGAATGGGAAAAATGAAAGCCCCCCCACACCATTATTATCAGCTGCTTGGCAATGTGTGTGTGTGTGTGTGTGTGTGTGTGTGTGTGTGTGTGTGTGTGTGTGTGTGTGTGTGTGTGTGTGTGTGTGTGTGTGTGTGTGTGTGTGTGCGTGTGTCATAAAGCATGACTCATATTGCGCTGTAGAGAATTTGCCCTTATGGAAGACGAGTGGTAAATACATTAACCTATTTGAATGCGACCACCTTTGCCTCCCAAGTCATACAATCTGAGAATGCAAACACAAAACGCCCCCCGTGTGTGTGTGTATGTGTGTGTGTGTGTGTGTGTGTGTGTGTGTGTGTGGTGTGTGTGTGTGTGTTGACCTTTATAACCAAGGTCATGTTTGTCGCAGCTGCTCATCATAAAACTTCATATAAACACAAGCAGGTGGGTCCCAGGGGTGTTGCAAAAGTTATCCCACTAAATCACAATTGCGATAGATGGGGATGGGGAGGGAAGAAACCCCACAACAAAACTGTAAAGGGCCACCACAGGCTGCCTTTAAAGGTCCCATATTATGCTAAATGCACTTTTTAAATGTGTTCCAACATATCCATGCGTCCACGGTGTGCCTAGAGACTGCCAAAATATCAAAAAAAATAACAATCTCTCCTTTTCTCACTCTCCCCTTTTCTGAAACCCCCACCCCTCCCCCCAAAAACACTCCAGTCAGAATTATCCCCTTTTCTGACCTCACAAACCGTAAAGCCAGAAGCTTCCACTGTGCAGCCCACACCCCTATTTCTTATTGGTCCACGGCCCTGACAGACAGAGGGCGAGGCGTATCTGGCTTCGCTTCCGGACAGGGGGCGGGGGGAGCTCAAAGATTGTATATTTACGAGGGGACCTGCAACTCTTTTTTAAAAAATAGGCCATTGTGAGATTAGCTGAACATCAGCATAGTACAATAAATTATCTGAAAGTTTTTTTCAGCAAACAATTAAAGAAAAACGTATTAGGGAC
>NC_137218.1:5329674-5337174 GCF_949987685.1 Ammodytes marinus
AGACATCCAGATAACGCAATCTTCTCAGTTGTGTATCAGATCCAGATGTACAGTAAATACCTGGAAATGAAAGCTGAAATGTTGATTTTTTTTGTCTCATATTCATCTTTTGGTGTCAAACCCAAATGTTTCCAGTCGACAGCTAAACTAAAGGAATTGGCCTCACTGTTCCAATACTTCTGGAGGGGACTGTATATGTGTGTGATAGGTGTTGTAGTGTAGCGCTGACACATGCATATCGGCTTTGACACTCTCACAAAGGAGCTACACAGAATCCTAATCTCTTCAGACAAGCAGGAAGAATCTCCCTCTCCACAGCAACACCACGCAGAGCAAGATGAGTGACTGTCTGTCCGGCTTGACACCTGTCTTTAACAGTCCAGTCAGAGCCACTCACTCACTGCCTTAGGTGTGCGTCAACGTTTGAACCTACATAGCTCATTGCTTTTACAAGATTTTTCTTTTAAAAAATGTGCTCCGATGAACTTTCAGACGGTTTTCTATTCTAGCGTCCCCCTTTGGACAAAAGAGGTAGTGTTTTTACTACGTCAGCTGTTGTTCCTGGGTGAGCGTATACCCATGACAAAGGCATTTAGAAAAACTATATACAAATAGCATTCTTTGCATTGATGGTCTCGTTTGCTGTTACATGTAATTTATGATCATCAGAGGAAAAATTAGACCGTTTCAGAAATATTTAAATGTTCCTTGTAGCTTCTTTAAGATTTTTTAAGACTCTAGCATAACAAGGAAAGTTAGGTTATATACCTCGTCTCTTTTAAGAAGATCCAAATACACCAGGAGCTGTCTGAAATGAGATAGAAGAAGTGTGGGAATAAATGTGCAAATTTGGCAACATCTATAACCAAGGCATGCGTACATGTGCATCTCTTTAAAAACTAAAAATCTAAATGTTGGATAAAGCTGGAGTTAAAATCTTTGTTTCATTTTTACAACATATGAGTGTTGAGAGATTTCTCAGAACATAATTTTTTATACTGTGTACATACAGGTCTAAAAAAATCATTTTTACGCCACAGTAAAACATAAAGAAAAGATGAAATATTGTCACAACACACGTACATCCTGTCAATTCCACACACACACACACACACACACACACACACACACACACACACACACACACACACACACACACACACACACACACACACACACACACACAGGTAATATGTCAAAGAGCAGCAGGTTCAGCTATGTGTCTTCAAAGGTCCGACTGGTCATGACAGCTGTCCTGATAAGACTCATCACCTGTCTCCGTGGAGACCGCGTCTGTTTTTTTAAAGATTATTTTTTTGGCATTTTCTTCTTTTATTGCCAGTGTGTAGAGACAGAGGTGAAATGGGGCAGAGAGGGGAATGACATGCAGAGAACGACCACGGGCCGGATTCTAACCCGTGGTCTGCTGTGAAGAGGACTGAGCCTCTATGGGGGGTGACACCAAACGTGGTTAACTTGGTTTGCTGCCTGTTGTGTTAATTTTGACACACACGCACACTCACACACACTCTCACTCACACACTCACTCACTCACTTACACACACACACACACACACACACACTGGCTCGAACAGTCACCATCCAGGCTGCTGGCCAACAATCAGGGGTAATTTGGGGACCAGTGTCTTGCCCAGGGAGACTTCAATACCTGGCAGGAGTTTGGGGTTGGACCATGATCGGACACAAACCCCCACAATCAATGGACCGTTCTAACTACTGATCCACAGTGGCTTTATAAACGGGGCCCTCTCCTTGCACACACACACACACACACACACACACACACACACACACACACACACACACACACACACACACACACACACACACACACACACACACACACACACACACACTCCTTGCTGCTGCCTACTGTAAAATCATGAATCATTTTGAGAAGAAACCTCTCAGGAAGTTTAAATCTACAGTCAGTCTTGTCATTCTCAGTGACAAAATCGTGTGGCAGTTCGAGGGTCTTCTGAGTAGTTTTGCCTTTAGGCCTGGCTTCCAGACTTAGTTTGATTGAGTCATACGGAGATCTTCAAACTTTGTCCAATTGTAATCACACCAGGGATCCAACTGAGGAGAGAACTGACCACTATATGCAAAGATTCTTAGGTATTCACTCATGTATTATTGTATAGATCTTTATGTCCCAGTTCAGACCAAATATTCGTCTCGCAACGACTTTCAACAAGAAGGTTTAAGTGTGTGAACTGCTCGTTGGACCGGCTGATGCCGTTGCAAGGAGTCGAAGAAGATTCAACATGTCAGATCGCCAGGTCCAGTTTCAGAACGTCTCATCGCAAGGAGGTGCGAGGCAAATCTTTGGACTGAACTGGGCTTAAAGGAGAAGTAAGTGATATGTTGTTGTTAACATACAGGTTAAATCTCTATTCATACAGCAATCACTTAAACAGTATGCACAGTTCATAACACAGGTCTCTATCTATCTATCTGTCTGTCTGTCTGTCTGTCTGTCTATCTATCTATCTATCTATCTATCTATCTATCTATCTATCTATCTATCTTAAACAGTATGCACAGTTCATAACACAGGTCTCCCAGTCATTCAGCTTTACAGTAATTGCCGGATAAAATTTTAAGTATCCCGCTTGTTTTTATCCAATCAGGAGACAGAGCGCTATAAAGAGGCGGGGTCTCTGTGCCCGTGAACGATGACTCGCTGCTCTCCATCGCGGCACTATCTGATGAAGACGGCTGTGTGTTCATGTGGTGGTGACGTGGGGACGAGGGAGGGGACTGCTAACTGCTAGTCACTGACAGGACGTTAGCTAAAAAGAACCAAATCACTTACTGAACCTTTAATGCTTTTGAATGTTTTCATTTCATATTTCTTCTCTATTAATTAAAACTATTAATGTCTTTATTATATGAATAAGAATATGAAAAATATCAATAGATCAACGAAAAAAAACATGTGAACAACTTTCAGTGTATGAGATATCGTTCTCAAATTTTAACTGTGATTTGTAAATGCTTCAGGCCGTGGTCCCTTTGCGTTTTACACCTCATGCTTTCCAGCAATAGTAATCTACAGGCGTCTGTGTGCAAAAAAAGTATTCAAGCGTAAATACATTTCACTGTGTTCAAACTTCAATTATTCAAAGCCAGTAGCACTAACAGTGATTCTGACTGCTGGGGGGGAAAGAACAGAGTGTTGTCTTTCAGAATACATCAGCTAAAGGCATGTACTCCAAACGGTTCAAGAACAGCGCGCAGTTTACTTTGAGCATACTTTGGATGGACGTTTTAGCCAAATTTTACAGGACTTTTGAGGGGGATTAATGAAAGTGTATTTCTGCTATGCTAGGCCTGCCTTTCTTTAAAGGTGCTCTGAGGAACTTTCAGATTGTGTTCATTTTTGCACCCCCTTTGGAGGAAAAAGGTAGTGTTTTTACTACGCTGACTGTTTTTCCTTAAAAAAGCACATTGGCTCTATAAAACTATCCAGCATGCCTGGTATGACACACACACACACACACACACACACACACACACACACACACACACACACACACACACACACACACACACACACACACACACACACACACACACACACACACACACACACACACACACACACACACACACACACACACACACACACACACACACATAAAATATGAATGTGTTGAGATAAAACAGATGTTGTTGATGTTCGGTCGGGGCAATACGGCAGCAAACAAGATATCCTACTGAGATGAAACAGAAAGAACTTCTGTCCAATAGAAAAATGCATTTTCATCTGTGCGTAGACAGGAGTGTGTGTGTGCGTGTGTGTGTGTGTGTGTGTGTGTGTGTGTGTGTGTGTGTGTGTGCTGTATTATTTATTTATGCCAGTTAGAGTAGATTAACCCTTTCACCGTAGCTCGATTGGAAATTAATTTGCGTTTAATGAATTGCTTTACGGTCTGTTGGTAATTATGCTGATTCAGTGTTTGCATCACAGAAGGGATGAGTATAGATTTATAAATACAAATGCCATGAAATGAATTGGAAATTATCAATGGTTCTCAAATTATCTTCAATGACTGCACCATTGTATTCTCTTGTCTGTGTGTCTGTGTCTTTAATGGGGATGTTAGTGTATATAAAGCTCTGGAAAAAAATTAAGAGACCACTCCAAATGTTCAGTGTCTCTCGTTTTACTATTCATAGGCATATGTTTGAGTAGAATGAACATTTTGGTTTTATTCTATAAACTACTGACAACATTTCTACCAAATTCCAATACATTTTTTGTCATTAGGGGAATTTTCAACAAGTAAAGATTAAGATTTAAGAAAAAACTAGGCTGGTCACTTAATTTCTTCCGGAGCTGCATTGTTGTGTGTGTGTTTCTAAATGTATACTGATGCTTGGTAAAGTAGAATGAATGGAAGTAGTAGTGGAATGTAACCGAGCACATTTACTCAAATAAAGAATTTAAGTCCAAAGTTGAGGTGTAGCATTTCAATATTTCAAATGAATCATGCAGCATAGGGCAATATTATCCTTTTCACTCCACATATTATTTGACCGCTATAGTTACTGGTTTACGATTATACTTTAAAACTATAGAGAACTGTAAACTTAAAGCTGGGGTACATGATTTCTGATCGGTCAAAGTTAACATGAGCTGTACACTTTGACCAATCAGAGCGAGGCTCCGATTCTCTGTTCTTATTGGCTGTTGGGACTGTCCATTCACTTTGGCACCGACTTTGTTGGTGTAGAGCGTGTCAGGGAGGGACCATAGGGGAGGGACCAAAGAGAACAAGTGGAGCGGTTGAGGTATTTGGATTCAAATCTCTATCCCAACTGCTTTAAACACTCATGCACGATTAAAAAATTAAAATAAAAGTCTAAGCAATGGTGTATTTTTATATGAGGCATTGATATTTTTACCATAATAAAGCACCTGAATTATTTTCTCTCCACTACTGCTCCACTCCTCCCTGAGCCCATCAGGTTAAGTAGCTAAAGTAAACAGAGCGATATCTCCCAGTCTAAATCAACACAGTTAATTAGGAGAAAAAATCTAATATTAAATGCCTAACTGACTCATTATGGTTTAAATAATGCACAGAGAGACAATTTAACTATAATTAGCATTGTATTACGTGTGTATTTATTAATTGGAGGAGAGGCAACTGCATGCATTCTTAAACAGGACTTCTAGGAAAGCTATAAGGAATACAAGAGAAGTTGTTATAGCCAATATACGCAGACTTTTTCGCCTATTGTCAAAATGATGCTTAAAAAGGTGGAGTCAGCAATTCTGGAGAATGCTGAAAAAAATACGCAGTTAATACACAGCCTAGGCTCTGTAAACGGGCATGTTGCTAGCTACGCAGGGCCCTCTTTGATACCTTTTGCTTACAGAGCCTAGGCTGTGTATTAACACTAGATAACACACAGTATGGACAAGTAGTGGATCGTGAGGAGATATTCACTTGGCATGTTGCTGGCTAAGGTGGGACCCGTTTGTCTACATACCCGTTTACAGAGCCTAGGCTGTGTATTAACACTGGATTCTTAAGCGCACACAGTACAGACACTCTCATCTTTGACATCAACAAATGACTCAAATGAGATGTATGCTGTCATCAGCTTTCATACAAGTATGCATGGATACTATCAATATTAAAAGGTGCTCCGAGGATCTTTCAGTGTGTGTTAAGCCTGATTTATACTTGTGCGGCTTTGCGCCTCTGCGTTCTCTGCGGACACCGAACGTTCTCATGAACCGTTGGTAGTAGTTTCGCCCGTGTCGCAGATTGCACACTGCACTTTTGATGTTATCGGCGAAATCCGTTGCTAAACAAATGAAAACTGGAAGATTTTGAGTTTGATGACAATGAGGAAGAGCTCCTGTGCTGTTGAAATCCCTCCTTGTTGCTTTGATGCCCAACCAAACCTCTGCGGCGTCTGCGGCATCTGGCGCGTAGTCACAATTTTCAGTTGGTACGCGGCGGGGTCTGAGGCCACCGCACAGGCTCTCTGCGGCTCCGCGGAGGCTCTGCGCACGCGGTACCGCACAAGTATAAATCAGGCTTTAATTCTTGCGCCCCCCTTTGGACAAAAGCAGTAGTGTTTTCACTATGCCAGATGTTATTCCTGGGTGAGCGTATACCCATGACAAAGGCATTAAGAAAAACGATATAAAAATAGCATTCTTTGCACTGATGGTCTCGTTTGCTGTTACATGTAATTTATGATCATCAGAGGAAAAATGACTGTTTCAGAAATATTTAAAAGTTCCTCGTATAGCACCTTTAATGTTAACATTTGTGGTCAGAATGAGGTAGCCATTTTTTTTCAAAAGAGGACGTCTCCATGTAATTTGAATACTGATCTGCTTTGGACTGAATAACATTATAAGGGAACGAGGGGACGTATTAATAGATAAGGAAAGGCGAGAATGGCAGCAACCACTTGGGATCCGACTGAAAGGCAGATTGAGCATCAGAAATTCATTCTAGTGCAAATATTTTCAACTATTAATAAAAAATGGGCAGCATGCCATTCCTGTCAAAACTGCTCTGTTAAAAATCCTCCAGTGTGTGTCTCCCTGTCATCATCTGACACACACACACACACACACACACACACACACACACACACACACACACACACACACACACACACACCCACGTTGTGTTATTATCACTTCCAAGTACATTGCATAGACTTACATTAATTTCATGGAGACTTGCCCTAACCATAACCACTACTCACCTAACCCTAAGTCTACCCTTGCCTTAAAGCAAGTCGTCACCCTAAAATGTAATTACTACGTTATGTGGACTTCCATTGTGTCCCCAAAAAAAATATCACCGTAAACAGAAAAATGTCCCTACAACATGAGTAATACCAGCACACACACACACACACACACACACACACACACACACACACACACACACACACACACACACACACACACACACACACACACACACACACACACACACACACACACACACACACACACACACACACACACACACACACACACACACACACACACACACACACACACACACACACACACACACTCTCCCCCTTGTGCATAGCTGGCATGTAATTGGGCGATCTGTGCGTAGCCTTGGTTATGATTGGTGGATGTGACACTAGGCCCCGGGCCCCGTATGCTCTCAATGACACCTGCATTTCACACAAGACACAAACACAGCATGGAGCTATTAATTATAAAGAGCTATTACATGCATGGAAACACAGCATGGTGAAGAAAACCTTGTTTAGCAAGGCAAGGCAAGTTTATTTCTATAGCACAATTCAGAAACAAGGCCATTCAAAGTGCTTTATAAGGGCATAAAATACATCAAGATTAGACATTAGAAATTGCATTTAAGTACAATACATGCCCATCCATATACACTCTCGCAGACGTAAAGGTAGTTTGGGAAATTTGATAATGGACGAATTGCCTTAAAGGTGGAGTCAGTG
>NC_137218.1:5342174-5389674 GCF_949987685.1 Ammodytes marinus
AAAATGTGAAAAATAAATGGCACTAGTTAACTCTCACATAGAAAACAGATTGGTGAAATTCAGAACTTCTCAAAAACACATTTAAAATAATTTATATGCCAGAGAAATAGTTTAGACATAAACAGCTACCGAACACAAACTTTCTTCCTCTAAATTGTAATCAGTGCGACTGAGGATCCATATTATGCTGCTTGAATAGTGGCAATTAAAAAGTCTAATTTTACTATCGGCATAATTATGTAATTAACAATTATTCTGACAATTGTTTGGTTTTTCTAGCTTGGACTAGCAGCGTATGGCTTTTCCTGAGAGAAAGTGTGTGTGTGTGTGTGTGTGTGTGTGTGTGTGTGTGTGTGTGTGTGTGTGTGTGTGTGTGTGTGTGTGTGTGTGTGTGTGTGTGTGTGTGTGTGTGTGTGTGTGTGTGTGTGTGTGTGTGTGTGTGTGTGTGTGTTTGTGTGGGCGTGTGTGCGTGCCTGTGAGATCTGAACAAAGAAAGGACACCAGTGCAGCATATGGCTTTGTTTAGCGAAAGGCTTTTTTTTTTGTTTGAAATGTCCAGACGGTGAGATGGAGCCCTGAACACATCGCCAAGTCCTCCGAGGCAAAGCAACCAGGAAATGTGGGTCGGCACAAATCAAGTTCAATAATGAGGAAAAGCAGCGTGTAAGATTCACTATGGGTTACATATTCCTACTTTAATGTTTGACCCATCAATGCATCTTTTCCCTATTGTTTAAAATATAATGTATTACTATTCTTCCAGTTTTTAATCAAAGACAAAACAAGCAGCACGTAAAATGTATTATGGATTATAGATCTGTGCTCAAACAGATTATTTATTTATTTGTTCATTTACATTATTTACTGTATTTTCTATAGTGGTGGATATGTGCATAATGTATATACAAGTTAAATATGAAGACAATCTGACGAGCATTACTGTGTATTGGATAAGGGGTAGGATTAAATTATCTTATGCTTCTTCCTATTCCTTATCAGACATGTTAAATCAATATACAGCTCTGGAAAAAATTAAGAGACCAGTCTGGATTTTTCTTAAATCTTCACCTCTACATGGAAATGCTCAAATGACCATATTTTTTGGGGGAATTTGGTAGAAATGTTTTCAGTAGTTTATATTATGAAACCAAAATGTTCATTCTACTCAAACATATGCCTATAAATAGTAAAACGAGAGACACTGAACATTTGGAGTGGTCTCTTAATGTTTTCCAGAGCTGTATATATATATACACTCAACAAAAATATAAACGCAACACTTTTGTTTTTGCTCCCATTTTTCATGAGATGGACTTAAAGATCTAAAATTCATTCCAGATACACAATTGTACCATTTCTCTCAAACATTGTTCACAAATCTGTCTAGATGTGTGATAGTGAGCACTTCTGCTTTGCTGAGATAATCCATCCCACCTCAGAGGTGTGCCACATCAAGATGCTGATCTGACATCATGATTAGTGTACAGGTGTACCTTAGACTGTCCACAATAAAAGGCCACCCTGAAATGTGCAGTTTTGTCTCACAGCAAAATGCCACAGATGCCACAAGCACTGAGGGAGCGTGCAATTGGCATGCTGACAGCAGGAATGTCAACCAGATCTGTTGCTCGTGCATTGAATGTTCATTTCTCCACCATAAGCCGTCTCCAGCAACTTCGCATAGCCATTGAAGAGGAGTGGACCAACATTCCACAGGCCACAATTGACAATCTGATAAACTCTATGCGAAGAAGAGGTGTTGCACTGCATGAGGCAAATGGTGGTCACACCAGATACTGACTGGTTCTGAGTCCCCAGACCCCCAATAAAGCAAAAAAATGCACATTTCAGAGTGGCCTTATATTGTGGACAGTCTAAGGCACACCTGTGCACTAATCATGATGTCAGATCAGCATCTTGATGTGGCACACCTGTGAGGTGGGATGGATTATCTCAGCAAAGCAGAAGTGCTCACTATCACACATTTAGACAGATTTGTGAACAATGTTTGAGAGAAATGGTACAATTGTGTATCTGGAATGAATTTTAGATCTTTAAGTCCATCTCATGAAAAATGGGAGCAAAAACAAAAGTGTTGCGGTTATATTTTTGTTGAGTGTATATATGTATACAAAGTATATATTGTGTTTGTTTTGTTGTTGTTTTGCTTTTGTTCTTTAACGGTATGGTTTTTACAAGTTCCAACTTATTCATTTATTCATGTTCCTCCTTTTTTATCACCCACTCGCGGATCTTTTCCAGTTTCTATTTATTATTTATTTTATTTATAGTTTTCCTGTTTTATATTCAAGTATGTGCAAACAGAACAAATAAAAAGAGAAAGAAAATGGAGACAAGAGAAAGAGCCGCCAGACGTTATATAATTGGTGCAATGCAACAATGCAGGTGTTGCAAGATTACAGTATTTAAGTAAAGAGTACAACATATCACTACAGACAGTAACAATTATTTATCTTTTGAGCTGGTTGATGAATGGTCCCAAACACTTCAAAATGTGTTTGGTACCTTTGGAGTTGTGGAAGCGTATCTTTTTTTAATTTCTGAATTTCCTTCGGGATCAATAAACTATTTTTCTATCTTATCTATCTATCTATCTATCTATCTATCTATCTATCTATCTATCTATCTATCTATCTATCTATCTATCTATCTATCTATCTATCTATCTATCTATCTATCTATCCATCTATCTATCTATCTATCTATCTATCTATCTATCTATCTATCTATCTATCTATCTATCTATCTATCTACTGTATCTATCCATCCATCAATTTGTCTATGTAAAATTGGAAGCAATCTTTTCCCATCTTCAAAACCCTAACTTGTCTCCTGCTCCATCATTAGTAATTCCATTTCAGAAATTCAGCCTCATTTTCCGACCATGATTTGTATGAAAAAAAAATCTCCATGTAAAAACGTTGGTATCTAAGGAGGTACAGTAATTGCCCTGGCAGCCAACAGATGCTCTTTCAAAGAGCTGAAGCAGAAGAAGTGGGTTGACGGGGGCTGAGGGGCTGTGAGGAGCGAGTCAGCACATATCGCCTGATAACAAGCCCCCGCTCGCTAGCCGCAAAGTCAGTTAGAAGTCAATCAATGTGGTTACAGAGGGAAAAAAAGTTTGACTACTTCAAATGGAGAGTATAGGAGGAGGAGGAGGAGGGGGGGAGGGGGCTTCATTTTGCTGCTCTGAGACCCCAGAACAGACAGCTATAGGCTCTGATGTGCTGCCTCTGAGGCTGAACTGGTTGGTTGAGTCAGGTCCAGTTGATTTTGAACGGGAGGGGAATTAAAGAGGTAAGGCAGGGAATACTTGAATACTCTGGGAACAGCTTGTGAAGGTGTGTATAAAAAAAATAAAAAATCTTCCTTCCTTCCCTTTTTTTTTTTTTTTCTTTTTTTTTGTAATGCACCTTCTGGCCAAAAGCGCCAAAACTTTCCAGCACTACCCCTTAGAGAGTTGGTCTTTTGAGGCTTTCATATTACATCCAATATCGAGAGAGGTAAAAAAAAAAAGGCCCCTTACCCTTCAGCCATCCATCATCTCATCCACACATGGGCTCAAACCTCAAACAGTGTTATTTATAGAACGCCCAACTAAAGCGCTGCATGTGTCTAAACCTGTATTGATTCCCAGCCAGGAGAACAACAAGCGCTCCTGCATTAATGATCGGCCAATAAAAAAAGAGTGTGTGTGTGTGTGTGTGTGTGTGTGTGTGTGTGTGTGTGTGTGTTTTGGTTATCTACAATGCAAATGAGGGCACAACATATCGACGTCCAAACTTATCTCATTATCTTCATTTCCCTCTCTCTAGGTGTGCCTGTTCCTGCCTTGATGCCTCCTATCCATTACTCACATGCACAAATCTAATCTTTAACATCTCATTCTCCTTGCCTCCACCACAAAGAATCTGAAGAAATTCATCATGGTTAATTAAAAGGTGGAATCAGCAATTCTGTAGATATACTTGTTGTCTAAATCACTTTTTACCAAAATCCGTGAATATATCCTAACAATCTGCTACCTGTACGTTCTGTGGTGCACTGAAGATACACCCAGTGGTAATACACAACCTAAGCTCTGTAAATGTTCATGTTGCTAGCTATGGTGGGCCCCTTTGTCTACATACCAGTTTACAGAGCCTAGGCTGTGTATTAACCAATGAATTTTTTTTCAGCACACACAGTAGGTACAGGTAGCTGATTTTGAGGAGATATTCCCCGATTTTGACAAAAAGTGATTTTGACAATAAGCATTCTACAGAATCACTGACTCCACCTTTAATTAAGATTAGTGACAGGGCAGAACTTTGTAGCCGAAACAAGCAGGTGGACGAAAAAAGAAAAAACTTCACAGGCTCACGTGGGTTTATCACATGTAGTCAAGGCTGATCTAAACAGCCTTGACACTGAATCTCAAAGCAGTGTGAAGCGACAGTGAAGCGTATCCAATACACTCTATAAATGAACCCTGTCGGCCTAAATTAAAGTCTGGTGTCGATATATAGGGGTTGAAGGGAAATCTATGCACACAGAATGATTAACATGAAAAAGGACCTAAAAATCAAGTTGTTTCAGGGTTGAGGGAGCACTCATGCATTCATGTTGTCCTTAAAAGGTACAGTGTGTAAAGGAATTGACTGAGGCCACCATGTTGCACCGCCATGTTTCTACAGTAGCACAGAACAGACCAAATCACCTGCCTTATGTGTTTTTATATATAGTGGGCGTCCTGGGGAAATGCACCTGTTGGAAGACCAAGAAGAAGAAGAAGTACTATAGAATAAATAACTAAATACATCTTCACCTCATCACTTGATATTGTGGAAAGACTTGAGGCAGTGGTGGATGATTGCCATCTTTAGTAACAATAGCTTCTTGTCCTTGAAGGCCACCGTAGCTTCTGTAAATGTAGATTTTTCACCACTATATGGCGCCAAAATAAACATTTCTTTACACACGGCACCTTTAATTTAACCAGGTAAACGTCTTGTGTGATTAAAATCTGAGCAATGAGGCAAACAAGTGTCCCACAATTCAATAGAGTCTACACAATATATACAAAATAATAAAAGACAAAATCCAGAGATACAGATACATTAACAGGTGTGATAAATAAAAAATAAAAAAGTAAGAAAGCTGCCCATGTAAAATTATTACTTTATGGTCATTACTACAGCCAGCGTATTGGTAAAGATAAGTGTGTAAATAGGTATAGCCATTCTCAAATTGCACAAGCAAGAGGGACTGGAAAAGCTTAAGGTACAATCAACTCAAAAAATCAAGTAATGGGAAACATGTGCTACTGTCCACCTACTCTATTCTCTTCCTAAATGGTTTATCAACATTATGACGACATGTTGTTATTTAAAATATTTTGTAGGGCCACAAAATCCATACTAAATATATAATGTCCTAAAGCCCATTACTAAACTTTGACGCTAATGTTCCTTTCAGATTTTTATTTTTTTTGTTAAACCTGCAGTGTGTAGAATTTTGGGTTTTATTTCCTAGCAGATTTTGTAGAAAGTAATTATAATATCCATAAGTACATTTAATTTAGTGCATAATAGCTGAAAAAATTGTTTTGAATTATTATTTTTTCTTAGAAAGGGTCTCATATATGTCCATATTTCTGCATATTTTGGACCAAGGCCTAGTGCCGCCATCTTGAAAGTGTCATAGTTGGAATGTCATCAGGTGCATTGTTTAACATTTAGAATTGTTCTTGTCCTTGAAGGCCACTGTAGCTTATGTTATTATTCTAAAGGGTTGGGGTTACCCAGGGAGCGTTGCATTCTAGAACTTTCTTGATGATGTCATATTACACACTGCACCTTTAAGAGTTTTGTCATTTTAAGACAATTAATTCAAAGATATTATTAGATATTTCAGTGTGAACCAAAATGGCGGAGCGGCTATGGTTTCAACTGGTTGTCATGAAACATCTATAAATATAAATAAATATTGTAAAGGATTAAATGATATACTGAACCAATTCAATGGCTGTCGTCCTGGTCAAAGTCTCTACATTGTATTTAGAAGGTCATTGACTCCAGTGCTACAAAACGTTCCTTACCCTACAAAATGATGATGATGATTTATTTGATTTATTTTTTGGCATTTTCAAGCTTTATTAGACAGTACAGAGTTGAAATGGGGAGACAGAGAGAGAGAGAGAGAGAGAGAGAGAGAGAGAGAGAGAGGGGGATGACCTACAGTGAAGGTCCACGGGTCGGATTTGAACTCACGACCACTGCAACGAAAGCTAGATGATACAGGCGAATATGGTAAGCGCTTAACCACTACACCATCGGATCGCCCCAATGATGATGATTTTGAGTGTTCTTTCCTCCAAGAGAAATTGGATATGCTCATTTTAGACACACAGAAGGCTTCCGAATATACAATAAAAATTATTACTTATTTCCTCACAAAATAGGGGTTTGTTTAGCAACACTACAACTCCAACACAGAAATGCATTGTGTAGGAAAAGTAACCTGTCGATCCATACACAAAATCTTCCCAGAAGTAAGTACTCATACGGGCATTTCTCGCCTACACAAACTCGCATGCACAACCACAACATACTCAAATTGACGTCAACATTTGTATGAATAGGACGTTAGTAGGGCTTTTAGTATGAGTAGGACTTTTCCAACACAGCCAACCATCAAAAGCCAATAGGCCATTTATCTAAAGCCAGCTGTTAAGACATGACACACACTGCGACCAAACACTACACACATTACCTAACAGCATGTAAGTATAATGAAGCATCAGCCTTACCTGTTGGTCCAGAGGTAGACTGTTGATTTTGATGTTTGTAGAAGGTTGTTTTCACAGTTTATAATGTTTATAAGTTGCAGCAAAGGCCAACATGGACATAACTCCTGCCTCAACAAATTGATTGACATAAAACTATTTGGAAAAGACAAACATGGAAGGGGAAACATAGGCCGTGTCTGAACTGCCATACTAACGTCCTACTCATACTCATTTTGACTTCAATTTGAGTATGTGACGGTTGGGTATGCGAGTTTGGGTATGTGAGAAATTCCCGGATGAGTACTAACTTCCGGGAAGATTTTGGGTATGAATCGATCGTATACTTTTCCTACTCAACCGCCCCACAATGCACTGGGTCAATTCTACCCGCCCAGGAAAATGAAATATTTTCGAGCAAGTTGCTAGGCAACAACATTGTTTGGGGTTCCGCGATCTGACAACTGTACGTGCAGTCATTCATACACTCTTACAATAGATAAGAGATGAAGATAAATACCTAACAACATTAGAGTCACTAAGTGAAATGAGTGTTGTGAGTCTGATAGTGGAGAGAGATCAGAACAGATCGCTGTCCCACACACCGCGGCTCGTCCAGCTCAACCCACAGACAGCTGAGTGCTGATGAGCCGGACAGAGAGCGTCGGAGGGATCCTCCGCCTCAAAACATCATTATTATAAAACAAGAGGTCTAAAACACAGATGATGAACACAGGACTGTAAAAATCTAGTTCAATATCTAACCTGTAGAGGGCGGTTATAAGCTTAACAGTGTCTAAACTGCCTGAATCTTATAAGAAGAAGAAGAAATTCTTCATTGCTTGAGTATACTTCAACTGAGAACGTTTTAGACGCAGCTCGCATACACAATCGATCTTTGAGTAGAGAGTATGCAGTATATAGATGGTGAGTATGTAGGATGTAGGACGCTAGTATGGCAGTTCAGACACGGCCATTCTGCTCTCCAAAACAGTCAATTTTCCATGAACCCACCCATTCTTCTTCTTCTTCTTCTTTAAGGTTTATTGGCGGTTGGCAAACCAACTTGTAGGTGCATTACTGCCACCAACTGGACTGGAGTGGAAACAACAGATAAATGCAGCAAATAAAAATTAAATAAATAAATAATTAATTAAATTAAATAAAACAAACAAACAAACAAAACCTTGATTATTTTCAATCAATTTTCCTTCTATGGGTGTAGTGGTTAGAGCCCCCTCCCCCCCAGCGCCCCCCTGTGGACTGGAGTTCTTATTTATTTATATTTATTTGTGCAAAAAAAAAAAGAAAGTAGAATCTAGAATTGTATTGAGGAAGCTGTAGTCATATTTTCTTCAGTCCAGGGTAAGCTTAAACATTTTAATTGTATCCTTACTTGTTTGTGTGTGTGTTTTCCTATTGTGAGGGCAGATTTATTTGTAACTATCTAATTGATCTGTTTTTCATATGTATTTCACATCAGTTTAACACATGTGCATTTCCTCTAAGAATGTGCTGACAAAACAGTTGCTTAAACTATGTTAAGGTTTATTGTGGCTGACCACAATAAACCCCTGAGACCTGTTTACTCTATTAACCATCTGTTAGTTGACACCCCCGTTGTTGAAGGGGGCCTTTAAGTACTCTGTCTGACCAAAAAATATTGTCAGTCCCATCGGGGGCTGACTGTGTAGGTCTGAAGCTTCACACTCTGTACTCTGTTGTTTTGTCTTATTATAAATGTAATTCAATCCTTAAATTCTCTGTGAGTTTAGCTTTCTATTACAGCATGTCGGAATATAGAATTTCCCCGACACCTATCACTAGACAGTTTTATATATCTATTGTTGTTGTCTTGAATTCCATCTGTGGAAGAAGGCAGGGGGAGGAGGTTATTGCTTTTGTATATTTATTAATATTTTGTACTGTACTCTTATTTATTGTTTTTTAAAAAGCACTGAACTAGATCGGCACCTTAATTTTTTTTGTGAAAATACACTGTATTTAACCCAATGACAAATAAAGCTTCTATTCTATTCTATAATGCAGTGGTTCTCAACCGGTGGGGCGCGCCCCCCCGGGGGGGCGCGGACCCTCTACCGGGGGGGCGCGAGGGGGATGAAAAAAAAAAAAAAAAAAAATAAGATTTTTTTTTTTTTTTTTTTTTTGTAATTTCAATTTTTTTCCTGATATGTAGCCTAGTTCAGAGATGATATGTATTTTTTTTCTTTCTTAACTTTTTTTGATAGGTAGTTGCCAAGTTCATCACACAAACACTCCAATCCACTGATATGAGATCAGTTTGCAATTTTCAAGTACTAAATTAATGGTGACATGCGTGCCACCCATGCATGTGTATGGGCATGTGTCCCAGCAGATTTTTGAAATCTGAATAAAAAAATGTAAGTTTGTAGTTAGCAAGTGTAACATGTTCTTAGGGCAGAATTTCATAAATAAAGGTTTATTTTTTTAGAAAGATATTTGGTCAAAAGCTAGTGGTCATCCGTCCCTCTGTCCAGTTGTTAGGCATCTGGCTGCTAGCAAGTTGTTAGGCATCTAGCTGCTAGCAAGTGTCAGGGTCGGTGGGGGGGCCCAACTGCAATGACCCAGCTTTGGGGGGGCCCAGCTTGCAGAAGGTTGAGAACCCCTGCTATAATGAAATGGTACAGTCCATAGTATTTCATGAGACGGTGACTCTCTTTAGACACACTGTATAATTGGACAGATGTAGCCTTCAGCAGATCCTCTAACCAGCCTCCACGCTCTACTACCTTAATATTTCATGCACTGATCTACTTAAGGTGTCTGCTAAACACATATATCATAAATGAGCCCGTTCACTTTTTAGCTGAGTCATTCCACCAAGGAAAAAAAAGTTAGTTTTGGAGAAATATTCCAGACTTACAGGGAAAAAATACTATAGCAGACAAAACGGCACAAAGAAATCTGTCTATGTCTTTACTCTCAGTATGATGGTAAGTTCTATGAATGATTTATGGAGGTGTGAAGTTCTGGCAAACGCTTCGAGGTGAACATTCATATAACGATAGCAAAAAAGAAGATACAGTCTACTTTTTAAAACATTGCAATAGATTGAACATTTGAGGATATCCCTGGTGAAATTGTGAAACAATTGTGATGTATTCAAAACATAACAAACAATGAAAACCACAGATGAAAAGAAACTGTCTAACACTTGATTTACCCAATTCGAAAATGCAGTGTCATTTTGGTTTATTTTGGGGGATGAATGAGGTGGCTTCTGTAGTGTGTACTGTAACATCTAGTTTAACACAAAACAACAAGACATAACCACCAACTTTTAAATGTTTGGTCATATTAGCACTCCCAGAAAAGGACAGTACTTTATGTCAAGATTCTGATGTAATAAAAAATCATTGATCAGAGAAAAATCACAAATGGTAAACAGTGTCTGAGAGCGTGGCTACACTCAACCAGTCTGTTAGTGTAGTTAGATTGTAGTTAAACACAGTAGAATTAAAACATTTTCATTTCCATTGTTGAAACCAGAGGAATTCCGAGCATTGACGGCTTGAAATCGCACTGAAAACAGGAAACACTACATGCTTGACTGTATCCCTCATGCTGGCTTCAATAGAAGTGTTTGGGAGATGTAGGGAGATAACTTATAGAATGAAATACACACAAAGCAAGATGGCGTAAAGTAGCATGAGATGAGCTAGAGATGAACCTTCATCTCACGCAGCTTACTTCCAGGTATATTGGGAAATATAATGCTGTGTGAATGTGATCATCTTTCTCATTTTCCTCTGAAAAACTGTAATTCAAGGAAAATCCATTATGGCTTTTACATTATTAAAATAAATTAACATTTGGAAACACAGAGAGAGAGAGAGAGAGAGAGAGAGAGAGAGAGAGAGAGAGAGAGAGAGTTTTGTTGAGCTGATCGGCTAAATCAACTTTGTGTCAACTCATTTGGCGATAGACTTTAATGTAACTGACAAATATTTATATGAAAAAGTTACGCACCATAGCTTTTAAACCACATCATTTTCCTCAGACTACACACACACATCCTCCTTCCGTTTCACACCCCAGGCTGAATCTCATCCACTTCTCGTTCCCCTCTCAACTTTCTGTCAACTCATTAGTCGATCGACTTGAACGTAACCGACATTCATTTATATTAAAAAGTTACGCAGTATAGCTTTAAATCCCATCATTTTCCTCATCTCATCCACTTCTCGTTCCTTCCCTCTCCGACCCTGCGTGGAAGAAGGCCATAGCGGGGAATTAACCATCAGCTAAATTTATGAGGCAAAGTTATGAATAATGTTTACGTATTAAATCATTGATGGTGGTCGGCCAAGCAACACAGACTGAATTGCTCTCCTCGAAATGACAGGCTCACCTCCACAACATAAATTATCCATCAGGTTTAAATCAGCAGCAGCAGCTAAAGCCAAATGCACAAATATCTCGACGAAATACAGATGCATGCTAGGTCCAGTCTCTCTTAGTCAATGTATTGATGACAGGGTCTTATAAGGTTGAGATACATGTGTTTTTTTTAACTATCTTAAGGGAATACGTCACCCATACGGAACCGGCATTCTATCATTATAAAATCACTATTATAATATATTGAATGAGGTTTTTCTTCCCTCAGTATTCTCTTGGCCCAGCTGTCCTGTTAATTCTAACCCTACATTTTAATGTTTGCACATTTATACATAGGATTTCAGAGCACAATACATCTTCATATTCTCACCGGTGAAGTCGGTCTTTAAGGGAAGACGCTGCAGGTGAATAGGGTAAACATTTTCACTTATGATATCATCATTACATTTGCCAGTTGATTGCTTTTATTAAAACAATACTTTTTAGTATAATTTTTTTTTGAATAAAAATGCAATATCTAACTAATTATGCGTACATTTGCATCTCTTTACCAAAAATATATCTAGATGTTGGATAAAGCCAAAAACTAGTGTCGTGATAATGGCCGTTAAAGATGGTTGTATAGTAGAAAAAAAACACAAACAGACAAGGTTTGTTAAAATAAACTCCTAAAGACACACACACACACACACACACACACCGTCCGTAAGCTCCCTGGTGTTTCCCGCTTTACTGAAGAGATTTTCTCCTTTAATTTGTCCATCTGTCTTCTTTCTCCTCCTTCACTTATCCCTTCTTTCCAGAGACTGTGTCGCGTTCCGTTAGTTTACTGTTCCTGGCCTCTGCTGCACACTGGAGCTCTGAGGAAAACACTGGCTTTCAGTGACCTTCACACACACCACATGCATCTCCCAGTGACAGCAATGTGCTAGGATACTGTATGCTTCTATTTAAAGCTATACTGCGTAACTTCTGGAATTCTGAGTATTTTCTGTTGTACGTCCAGGTCAGAAATGTAAACGGAATTTTCTGTGAAAGTCGATTAAAACAATTCCTCATTGGCCCTGAATGTCCTATTCAACACGTCAATCTGCTTGAATATTTATGTTCACAAGAAATGTTTCGGTCTGAATTTGATGCACAAAATATAATTATACTCCAGCTAAGTCAACACACATGAACACAGTGTAGATTGCAAAATGAAAATTTAAACAGGATAATCACAACAAGTCAACAGTGCTTCATCATTGGGGGGGCGGGGGGGCGAACGTGGCATAGTGGGTAAGGCGCCCCCCCCCACCCCTCTCCCCCGCTTCCCCCTCCCCAGGCCCTGCAGCAGACCCGGGTTCAAATCCCACCCGGGGTCAGTTCTGAGGGAAGTCGTCCTTGAACCAAACCATCACAATGCGCCAAAGTCTGGATCGCTGCCAACTGCCTGTGTCATTATGTTATTATGTTCAACAGTAAGTTAAGGTATTAACTTGAGCTGTATTTACCTCTTCTGTTTCTCAGCGTCAGCACACAAATACACACACACACACACACACACACACACACACACACACACACACACACACACACACACACACACACACACACACACACCCACCACCTACCTATGTTGAATTTAATTATGTGATTTCCCGTCCTGGTATTAAAGGATTTTCTGGATTTGGACTGAAACCAAAACAATTATAATTGGTGTACAAGGACGACAAAGTCATGGAGTTATTTTCAACAGTAATATTAGAGGAAGAATGGACCTGCAGTGTTATGGGGTGTACACAGACAAAGTCAACTTTATTGACAATTTCTGCTTTACGTGCCAGATAAACAGAGCTATCAAAAATGTGTTTCGCTCCAACCCACGGAGCAAAAAGGACAAAGGATTAAAAAATATATATATGCTATATGAACAATACATTACTTCTAAATAGTGCAAAAAGTAAAGCAAAACCAAGCAGCCTAGTGAATTTGGTGTTCATTTATTTAGACATATTTACTAGTATTTTACGATGCTTTTATTTTCTATGCACATTGTAAAGCACTTTGGGACCCTGTCTGTGGAAAGCACTATATAAATACATTGTACTTACTTACTTACTTACTTACTTACTTACTTAATACCTCCTAACTAGTGGTTACTTTCTGGATCTCTGGGCAGATATTGAAGATCTAATAAATTGACGTGAACTTAGAGGCCACAGGCTGCACACAGTTCACACAGCACAGAGGTGTGAGGGAGGGTCAACACTGGGGCACCATCATGTATAAACCCCTCGGCCATGAAATCACTGTGTGTGTGTGTGTGTGTGTGTGTGTGTGTGTGTGTGTGTGTGTCTGTGTGTGTGTGTGTGTGTGTGTGTGTGTGTGTGACTGTGTGTGTGTGTGTGTGTGTGTGGGGGGGGGGGGGGTCAAGTGCAAATGTCCAAACATGTAAATAGCTCATCACCAATGTGCACTGTAAAAGAAAAAGCTCAAATTTTCAAGGCAACTGTCTTCACTAAATGTTTCAGTTTTGAGGCTTAAAGGCGCTCCGAGGAAATTCAAGTTTGTGTTCATTCTTGCACCCCCTTTGGACAAAAGTGGTAGTGTTTTTACTACGCCAGCTGTTGTTCCTGGGTGAGCGTAAACCCCTGACAGAGGCATTATTAGGAAAAACTATTTAAAAATAGCATACTTTGCACTGATGGTCTCGTTTGATGTTACATGTCATTCATGCTCAACAGAGGAACAATGAGACCGTTTCAGAAATATTTAAAAGTTCCTCGTCGCACCTTTAAACTCAGATTGACGGTGCAATTCTAGCAATGAAACAATGGGACTGACACGTCAAAGGGACATGAGAGAGAGAGGGGACTGGACAAACTGGCCTATAGGAAATCCTCCCACTCTCTTCTTCATGTTATTGGGTCCAGTCAGTGACAAAGCGGCAGAAAGCCAGCGCCATAATTAGTTGCGTGGGAGCGGTGTGTTTAAGAGCGATAAGCGTTTTGCTTTGGGTCTAGAGGAGTCAGCAAGTGAGTGTGGAGCCTCGTTATCTCCTCACAGCAGAGAGGGACGCGGCTGTAATAACACTGAGAGACAGTGTTGTGTGTGTGTGTGTGTGTGTGTGTGTGTGGGGGGGGGGGTGATGCTGCAAGTAAAGAGAGTGATTTTTTTTAAACAAGTGAAGATCAGGATCAGTTGCCCACATATATAGTACAGTATATATAGTAGTATACAGTATTCTAGTGGAAACACTGCTTTTAATTTGGATCAGTACACTTTGTCTGGTCTTTTTCTGGCTAGTGTAGTGAGTGTGTGTGTGTGTGTGTGACTTTAATTTTGTCAGTACATTCCTTTAATGATGACTCAGAGGGGCTGGTTGTGTTAACGATGGGATGGGATGTGTATTTTAAAGGTGTAGTCAGCAATATTGGAGAAATCTGGTTGGCAAAATCACTTTTTGTCAAAATCAGTGCATATATCAGCTACCTCATCATCTACCTGTCAAGCAACGTGCCTTTTTACAGAGCCTAGGTTGTGTATTAACACTGGATATTTTTTCAATGCACACACAGTATTAACAGGTGATGAGATATTCACTGATTTAGACAACCAATTATTCTGAACAACAAGCGTTCTCCAAAATTAGCTGACTCCACCTTTAAAGTCATACATACAGCAGCTTCTTCCCCACAATTAAGAAACACACACACACACACACACACACACACACACACACACACACACACACACACACACACACACACACAGTGGCCAGAAAAAGACCAGACAATTGTCATCAAGTGGCCGGTTCATGGTGCCCTATCAAGTGAATGTCAAACACGCCACAATCATTATTCACGGGCTGTCGCGGATGCAGAGCTGCTCTCGATGCAGTGTGTGTCTGTGTGTGTCTGTGTGTGTGTGTGTGTGTGTGTGTGTGTGTGCGTCAGGATGCGCTTGTCAAGTCGAAAGCCTGACCGCCGTGTGATGTGAGAGAGAAACAACTTCACAGGGAAAAGCTGAAGTGGCTTGTGGGTAATTTGCTCCGTGCCGCAACGTTGAGATGATTATCAAAAGGAGCCACTCAACACACACACACACACACACACACACACACACACACACACACACACAGAGTCCGGGCAGATCTAGCTGATTGGATGGATATTGGATAGTGGATAGTGAAAGGTCATTTCTGTTTTATGAAATTAAATCAGACATAGACCCTGCAGTCCGATAAACATCCCTGATAGTTAGAATGATAGACATAACATGTGGTCGGATGTAGCATGCTGAAAAGTACACAGAGGCCCTACTTACTTAGCTTATTTAGCTTGGAAATCAGAATGGTTTTGGGACGATTCTCAGCCACAATCCACTGCAGAAAAAGTTACCTCACATCGACGGAGCGTCCGAGTGACTACACAATGCGTTCAAGGCGCAATGTTATGATGGCGATGGCTTGAATGTAACCGAAAATGTACGCACTATAGCTTTAATGACAGCATATGTATTGTTGTTTTTCCTTTGAATTTTTTTGTACTCGACATCATTGTAAATGAGGGTCACCCCTCAATTGGTCTCTCGAGGATAAATAAAAGTTAAATGAAAATGAAATGAAATATTATAGGGCCAGGGTTGGTAAAAAAAAAAAAAATACTGAGTTATGGGAGGGGGATCACATTCAGAATAAAAAAAATCTTGGTTTAAAGTGGTGAATTTACAAGAAACAAACTCTAGTACTAATATATATATATCAAAGTGAATATAAAATTGTTTCATGTTATCGTAGGACTCTCATTAAGGCCAAAGCCAGAGCACAGCAGACTGGACACGGGCCGCCGGAGGTGATCAAACAAGCCAAGGGGGCGTCTACATCTCTCTTGAAAACACTTTCCAGGAATTATGTTTTAACCTCATCATTTTTATTCCAGTACTCCACTTTGATCTGCTCCAGTATTTCTTGGTTATATACAGCTTTGGAAAAAATGTACAGACAACTCCAAATGTTTAGTGTCTCTCGTTTTACTATCTAAAGGCATATGTTTGAGTAGAATGAACATTTTGGTTTTATTCTATAAACTACTGACAACATTCATACCAAATTCCAATACATTTGTTGTCATTTAGACCATTTTCAATAAGTTATGTTGAGATGAAGATTGAAGAAAAACCCAGACTGGTAAATTCGGGGTTAGCAACGGAGCCTCGGATTCTACATTGTTTCACCTCTAGATGGTGCCAAAAATACACATTTATTACACGCTACACCTTAAAAGTTATTAATCCTAAAAAGGATACAAATGAGATCACCAATACTATATATTGGGATATTTCACCTGAAACCATAAATTTAGCCTCTTGATTCAGATTAAGGAAGTCAGCAGCATAAATCGATTGGTAACCATGGGAATGTCTGTGCATAATCTCACGGCAATCCATCCAATATGAAATATATTAGGGTGTGGAATGGTGCTAACATTGTCATTCAGAGTGACAACACTTGGGGGGAAAAGAGAAGAGAAGAGAATGAATGCGGAGAGACGGCACAATGGGCAGGAGTGACAAAAGAGGAGCATGGAGTCATCCGCCTGGGGGCAAGACTCATCAGTCAACTGCTCAGAAGTTTAAAGCTACAGTGTGTAACTTCTGTCGCCCCGACCCATGAGGAATTCTGAGTATTGCATCCATTTTTGTACCTTCTGCTGTACGTCCAGGTTTTAATCTTAGCAGTACAATCAACAACTGAAACATTTCTTGGGGCTTTTCTCATTTGCCGATGGCTTGAATGTAACCACCATTCATTTATTCATATGAAAAAGTTACGTAATATACAATCATATGAAAAAGTTTGGGAACCCCTCTCAGCCGGCATTATAATTGACTCTGCTTTCACAAAAAAATATATAAAAGTGGTATGTCTTTAATTTACCAGGAACAGCTAAGTACTGGGATGTTTTCCAAACAAAGATTTTTTGAAAAGCAGTATTTGGTTGTATGAAATAAAATAAAATGTGAAAAACTGGCTGTGCAAAAATATGGGTACCCTTGTTGTTTTGTTGATTTTAATGCATGTAACAGCATGTAAAACTGATGACTTTAAACACAAAGTTGGTTGGATTATGTTGTTAAGCCTTGAACCTCATATAATTGTCTGTTTAATCATGAGAAAATGTATTTTAGGTGCCTAAATGCAAGTTGCACTTCTCTTTGACTCTCTGCTGAAGTGAGACAGAATGGGATCATCAAAACAGCTCCCAAAAGATCTTAAAAACAAAGATTATTCATTGTCATGGTTTAGGGGAAGGCTACAAGAAGCTTTCCCAAAGGTTTCAATTGTCAATTTCTACTGTAAGGAACGTTGTCAGGGAATGGAAGGACACAGGCACAGTTGCAGTTAAACCCAGGTCTAGCAGACCAAGAAAAGTACAAGAGCGGCATATGCGGCGGATTGTGAGAATGGTTGCACACAACCCAAAGATCACCTCCAAAGACCTGCAAGAACATCTGGCTGCAGATTGTGTATCTGTACATGGTTCTACAATTCAGTGCAATTTGCACCAAAACATCTGTATGGCCGGGTGATGAGAAGGAAGCCCTTTCTGCGCCCACGCCACAGATACAGTTGCATGGAGTATGCAAAAGCTCATTTAGACAAGCCAGCTTCATATTGGAAGAAAATGCTTTGGACTGATGAGACAAAAATTAAGTTATTTGGTCTTTATAAAAAGCAGATGTTTTGGTGCAAATTGCGCTGAATTGTTGAACGATGTACAGATGCACCATCTGCAGCCAGATGTTCTTGCAGGTCTTTGGAGGTGATCTGTGGGTTGTGTGCAACCATTCTCACAATCCTCCACCTATGCCGCTCCTGTTTTTTTCTTGGTCTGCCGTGCCTGGGTTTAACTGCCACTATGCCTGTGTCCTTCCATTTCCTGGCAACGTTCCCTACAGTCGAAATTGACAATTGAAACCTTTGGGAAAGCTTCTTGTAGCCTTCCCCTAAACCATGACAATGAACAATCTTTGTTTTTCAGATCTTTTGGGAGCTGTTTTGATGATCCCATTCTGTCTCACTTCAGCAGAGAGTCAAAGAGAAGTGCAACTTGCATTTAGGCACCTAAAATACATTTTCTCATGATTAAACAGACAATTATATGAGGTTCAAGGCTTAACAACATAATCCAACCAACTTTGTGTTTAAAGTCATCAGTTTTACATGCTGTTACAGGCATTCAAATCAACAAAACCACAAGGGTACCCATATTTTTGCACAGCCAGTTTTTCACATTTTATTTTATTTCATACAACCAAATACTGCTTTTCAAAAAATCTTTGTTTGGAAAACATCCCAGTACTTAACTGTTCCTGGTAAATTAAAGACATACCACTTTTATATTTTTTTTTTGTGAAAGCAGAGTCAATTATAATGCCGGCTGAGAGGGGTTCCCAAACTTTTTCATATGACTGTATCTTTAAACTCAGTACAGCACAGCGATTCAAAAAAAGCATAGTTCTTAGATTTCCTCACACATACAGTATGTTCCCCTAACCAATCCCCTCCTATGATGCATATTAAATAGTGAAGCCTATCTCACATATATTAAGAAAGACACGCTGTATTCCCCTCAGGTTAAAATACTATGAATATGTAATCAAACGCACAAGGTTACAGAGAGAGAGAGAGAGAGAGAGAGAAGGAGAGAGAGAGAGAGACAGAGAGAGAAAGAAAGAAAGAGAGAGAGAAAGAGAAGGAGAGAGGGAGAGACACACACACACACACACACACACAGAGAACAAACGGTGGACACATGAAGACATATATAAAGAGTGAAGGACAAAGGCATAGCGGATGAAAAGGCTGAGCAGATATAAAGGCATGCAGGGGGAAGCAGTCATTATGAATATACATCAGCACTGACCATGCAATCAACTCACTCACTTCTGAGAAGCAGGGTTAGAGGAAGGGTAATTAACATGCCAGCGCTGCACGCTACAGTACGTCAAAGATTTAAAGAGACATGTTGTGAAAAAAAGAAAAATAAATAAATAAAGTAGCGCAATGCAAAGTACTTCAAAGAAAAGTGAAGTGTGATAGCTACTGTGGTGTGCAGCAGGCATGTTGATAGCTATACGGTGCCCCCCCTCCTCCCCCCCTTTGTTAACATATACCTTTGGTTTACAGAGCCTAGGTTGTGAATTAACACCAATATTTTTTCAGTGCACAAACAGTACGGACAGGTCGCGAGTGGATCATCAGGAAATATTCACTGATTTATTTTTATTATTTTTTTTTTTTCTTAAAGATAATTTTTTTTTTGCATTTTCAAGCTTTATTAGATAGTACAGAGTTGAAATGGGGAGACAGAGAGAGAGAGAGAGGGGGGGGGGATGACATGCAGTAAAGGGTCCACTGCAACGAAGGCCGGAGCCAATATGGTACGCGCTCTATCCACTACACCACCGGAGCGCCCCAAATATTCACTGATTTTGACAAAAAGTGATATAGTAAAAGAGTGTTATCCAGAATCGCTGACTCCACCTTCAACATATATGTTTTAATTGTTCAAATGCTGTATCCTTACATCCATTTTACAGATTGCAAAGTCATTTTGTCTCTACATTTTTTTTTGAGCTGGCCGGCAGTTGGAACATTATCATTTGATCAGTTCCAATTAAGCAGCATAGGCATTTCATTTCAATGATAGAAATGACAGATCATCCCTGCGTTCCAATCCCCATACTTTCTGCTATTTAGTATGGTAGAAAAAGAGATTTAGGATGTCCCGATTCTCGTGGTCAGTTTGTTTAGTATGCTTAAAACCCGGATATCTACTACATCCGGATGAGATTTTTGTTGTTGAAATCAGAATGCTTTTTGGGCGATTCTGACCCACAATCCAGTGTGCACTAGAAGTGAAGTCACATCAACGGAGCCTCCGTATGAAAACAACCGGAGATGCGACGGATATAAAAGCAAAAGGCAAGATCAAGGTGCAATGTTACGATGTAATAAATATGTAAAAGTATGTCCCAATTGTGTGCCTATACTGCATGCTAACTAGATAAGTCTACGTTCAGAAGATGTAGTATATAGAATAGATAAAATAAAGAGTATATGCGTATTTGGACAGAGTCAAACCCCCAAGATGCTAGAAAAAAAAGCTGAAGTCAAATTCTTTCACTTTTGTTCTGAAGGCATCATTTTTTTTTCATTGACTGCGTGAGAATTACATTTCTTTTCTTTTTCCAGAATCTACGGAGTGAGAAATGAACAAGTGGAAGTCGAGAGCGGCGCTGAATGACTGAGGAATCAAAGTGATTTAGTGTCGGCCGATAGAAGCGTTCAGAAGATTACTGATCGGGAGAAAGAGATTATCCTGTTTTCTAATAGATATTTCCTCTTTGCTTGAGTGAAGTTTCCAATTTGAGCCGCAGGATCAGTTGGAGGGATGTTATCTGAAGTGTGTAAATAAGATGTTGAAGGGTTGAGAGTAGAGGAGCTGTGTGTGTGTGTGTGTGTGTGTGTGTGTGTGTGTGTTGGACTTGTTTTGTAAAATTTGTTCACATTATTTTGTTCTAGTTTTGCCCAAAAGGTTGATTTTGAACGAGTCAGTGATTCTGGAGAAGGCAAGACAAAATCACTTTCTGTCAGAAATCAGTGAATATCTCCTCACGATCTATTCCTGCCTATACTGTGTGTGTGTGTGTGTGTGTGTGTGTGTGTGTGTGTGTGTGTGTGTGTGTGTGTGTGCTGACAAAAATCCAGTGTTAACACGCAGCCCAGGCTCTGTAAACTGGTATGTAGACAAGGGGGTATATAAACAAAGCGGGCCCACTGTATAGCTATAGCAACATGCCCGTTTAGGTGTGATATATGAAAGGATATTGAGTTTTATGAAACATAATAGCCTAGGCTCATACAAGCAATCGTTACACATTATTGCACAGAAACTTCAGCAGAATCATATCTGTTCTTCTGTAGAGTTGAATTTCAGTCATCTCAGTATTTCTCTCCGCTCGGCTACAGTCTCTCTCTCAGTGATCGATGCTTTCCGCTGCAGAACAACCAAACTCTCTTGTTCGCTGCCACAGCTGAAACGCTCCAAAATCAGTCTTTAAAAATAATGTCATTTAGCACCAATGTTCAGGCCATGGTTTCCTGTAAATTGCTAGTTTTTTTAATTTAATGTAATTTAATGTGAAATCTCTCGCTGCGTGGCGCTTGTGTGCTACAGTAGAGTAATCCATCCACCCACTGTGTGTGTGTGTGTGTGTGTGTGTGTGTGTGTGTGTGTGTGTGTGTGTGTGTGTGTGTGTGTGTGTGTGTGTGTGTGTGTGTGTGTGTGTGTGTGTGTGTGTGTGTGTGTGTGTGTGTGTGGACAGAAAGCAGAGGTTCAGCCCGCCAGCCAGGGGAGAATCGATTGGATCCAAGAACCCACTGACAGTTTTGAAACTGGCACCTCCACAGGACACACACACACACACACACACACACACACACACACACACACACACACACACACACACACACAGGACTGCGAGTGAGATGCATGCTGACATTTGATCTGTGTAGCATGGGCCTTTTGAGCAGCTCAGCAGGAAAATAGCACTGTAAGATTGTTTAAAATCGAATCAAACCTCTCCTCATTCTCATTCAAGCAAGAAATTAAAAAGTGTGCACTGTGGTCAAGATTAATAAATTATAAATCAAACTGATTGGCAGTGCAGGAGGATGTACAAGCAGCTGGCTCAACAAGCAGTTCAACCGACTTCCCTAGTATTCATCGCTCCATTCCAAGGCCCTTATAGGCTGCGTTCCAAACCCCATACTATCTACTATTTAGTATGGTAGAAAAAAGATCTTTGATGTCCCAATTTTTGTTGCCAGATTTATTATGGTTAGAAATACCCGGATGTCTACTACATCTGGCCGAGATTTTTAGTGTTGAAATCAGCATCCTATTCGTGGCGATTCTGACCCTCAATCCAGTGTGCACCTGAAGTGACGTCACATCGACGGAGCCTCCGTTTGAAAACAACCGGGTATGCGACGGATATAAAAGCAAGAGGCAAGATCAAGGCGTAATGTTATGATGAAATAAATAAGTAAAAGTGTGTCCCAATTGAAGCATACTGCATCCTAGACTTTTTTTAATGGTCAGATGTAGTATGTAGAATAGAAAAAATAAAAAGTATGTGATTTGGAAAGCAGGGATTGAGGCCCTCAAATCTTTTAGTGCCCTAAAGTAGTTACTAGCTTTGCTTGGTAAATAATCTAACCCTGACCAATTTGGAGCTAATGAACTGCACTTCAAGTCAACAGCAACAACCAGGCTGTAGTGGGATATATATAGTGATACCGGAAGCAGTATGTTAGCTCTGGGTTACAACTTTAATTTTCTTTTTTTTTTTTTGGCATTTTTATGCTTTATTGATAGTGTAGAGACAGAGTTGAAATGGGGCAGAGAGGGGAGTGACATGCAGAGAACGACTGCGGGCTGGAATCGAACCCGGGTCCGCTGCTGGCCGAGGCCCATGGGGGTGACGCCCTACCAACTGAGCTAAGGGCGCCCCCAACTTTAAGTTTCTTACATATTTATTTTTATTTCTGTCAACATTAAGGAAAATTCACATGATTAAAAAATATGAAATGAAGAAATCAACAGGGCGACATTCATTTGTAACGTGTCAGTGAGTGGGAGGTGGAGGGTGAATTTATACAGAGGTTAATTTATTGATATGAGTCGTCTTGACATTTGTGATTCCATATTAATGACCTGCCACTCTCTCTGACGGCATTTCATTTGGTGTTATCAGAATCACTGGCAGGAACACAGCTGTCAGAGGCATTTGATTATTCATTTTGGGGCAGGACAGGGGTAAAAGTAAATTTTTCGGATGGGAAATGGGAAAAAAGGGGCTACCGTACGTTAATTCATAATTTAGCATGACATGTAACTTCAGGTGCTATTTGTAATAGATCGTGGCTCCGGGGAGAGGCAGTGCTGCTGCAATACACCAGCCGCTCACGCACACACACACACACACACACACACACACCAACCACACACACACACACACACACACACACACGCACACACACACACACACACACACACGCACGCACGCACATGCACACACACACACACACACAAAGTCCAATGCTTTGCAAATTGAGTAAAAGCACATCCTGACTGACACACACTAGATAAATGCTAGTTGGAGCTGGAGTTTTGCCAACACAGTAATGTAGTGTAGTGCAGGCAGCGCTTCTTAAATATAGACGGCCACATGTCCAGAACACACACACGCACAGAAACATACACACACAGACACACACACACACACACACACACACACACTGTAATGTAGTGTAGTACGGGCATCGCTACTTACATTTAGACAACCATATATCCAGAGCACACACACACACACACACACACACACACACACACACACACACACACACACACACACACACAGAAACACACACACACAGAGTAATGTAGTGTAGTACAAACATCGCTACTTAGATAAAGAAAACCATATATCCAGAGCAAATGGAAGAAGACAAGTCTAGTGCCAGTAATTAGACGTGCTACAAACCGCGGCGGCTACGACTCTGACATCGCATCATCTCAATGTATTTTGTTGCATTACATTTGTTGTAAAGCATGAAATAAAGTGTCAGCGATTATGGTGGCTTTGCTACCGTCTGTCAGAAAAGATAGTCTGTCTTTTAAATAGTAAAATGAAACAGAAATAAGCCTTCTGCCCGGAGGCTCTGAAAAGATATTTTGCAGCTCAGCATATTCACAATGACACTGCTAATGCATATTTATATGTAGCAGGTCAGATAGATAGATAGATAGATAGATAGATAGATAGATAGATAGATAGATAGATAGATAGATAGATAGATAGATAGATAGATAGATAGATAGATAGATAGATAGATAGATAGATAGATAGATAGATAGATAGATAGATAGATAGATAGATAGATAGATACTTCATTCATCCCCAAAGGGAAATTGTATTGCAAGGAATCTGTTAAATGTTTTTTCAAGGTACTTCTGTGTTGTTATGTGTTGTCTTTCAAACCCCATTCCAATCCTAGTTCCACTGTTCCGTGTTTTCAATTCCATTGCCAGGACAACCGTTGTATTTACATTTGGTTCACAGGTAGTCAGTTCCCTCTGTGTATTTTAGATCACTGCAAGCTTTTTTTTTTTCTCTCCCAGCAGCGATATTGGTTGATGTCTACAATCATGGACAAAAGTCCTGACACAACACACAAAGGTAAGTTAATTGGATTTTTTCCCTGTTTAATTGTTTTGGTGGGAGGAGGACAGATGGTGTGGTATTGCTGTACAGATTGTGAAGCAAACTGAGGCACATTGCTATTTGGTACTATTAGCTATAGAGAGGAAACTGATTTGATTTGATTTTTGATTTGGACAAAGAGTGATGTATGAAAAACGTGTCCATTTTACCATTGGACAGACGATCACATAACAATAATACATTTTATTTAAAAGGCGCCTTGCATGACTCTCAAGGACACCGTACAATGAGATAAATACAGTACAATCAATTGAATTAAAAACATGTGTTAAAAGTGCTTGGATGGGGCGCTCCGGTGGCGTAGTGGCTAGAGCGTGTATACCTTGTCGACTAAGTCCTTGCCGTTGTGGTCGCGGGTTCAAATCCGACCCGTGGACCTTTACTGCATGTCATCCCCCCTCCCTCTCTCTCTCTCTCCCCATTTCAACTCTCCATACTGTCAAATAAAGCTAGAATAATAAGTGCATGGATATAAAGATGTATTTTAACATGAGCAATATGTGGTGCATCATATTGTGCTATTGTGCTCTCGTTTCACAGTTGCTTTACGGAGCCAGTATGTGCTGTGTAAGATGCCGGCAGACTGGGTTTCTCTGCCTGTGAACGACAGTCCGGAGAATCACCCACCCCGAGCCAGCATCGCCGTTTACACAAAGAAGCGCAAGAGCAAGAAGCTGGTTTACGAAGGCTACGTCTGTCCAACCGGTTCGGGGAATATGCCCAGGTCTTCGTTCAACCCACCGCCACGCAGCGACACCTTCGGGCAGAAATATTTAAAACTGCGGGAGAAGATAATCGCCGAAAACGCTGCCGCCGAAGCTCGAGCCAACACGATATCGGAAATTCAAGCGTACAAGGAGGTGGATTCCGTAGTGGCCGACGAGCCAGAGCTAAGCGTTGAAAATGCAAGTAGCCAAACAGAAGAAGGTGTTGTCAATGCTAGTAGTGAAACAGAGGACGGTTTTGTCAATGAAGAGCCTTGTAGCCTTGAAACTAGCCTAGAAACTAGCCTTGAAGAAACGCCTGACATATCCAAAATGGAGATTATAGAAGAGCCGGAAGCAGCAACCAAAGAGATTGAGATCAAACCAGAGCCTACACCAGAGCCTCCTTTAAATGTGTCTTCGCAAAGTTCGGATCCCGAAATGGACTACCCGCTTCCCCAAGAAATCCTGGACAGAGGAGAGAGAGTGCTGCCAGACCCGCCTGTGTGTAAAGAAGCAGAGATGGGACAGTATAATATATGTTGTTTTGAACCGTGGGACAACACAGAGGATTTGGACTGTTTCCATGTGAAGACAGAATCCCCCGTCCAGCAAACCAGCTCGGACCAAACTCCCAACGACGATGAAGTTTACATCACTCTAGAAGTAATTCCACATTAGAGGGTTTGGACTATTCTATGAATAAATATTTTTTTAAGTGGGGATTTATTTGTGCCAGTCACTTTATTTTGCACAATGTTTTCATATTGACCCTCTTTGTGTCCGTGCGCCTTTTTGCCTTTGCTAAAATCCTGCTTTGCCGTTACATGTTACCGGCTGTACTGTACTCTACTGTATTTCGGTATCTGGGACTTTTCTGGAGGTGCTTTTCCATAACAAGATAGAACTGATTCTAGTACCGTCTCTTTGAAGCTGGTCGGTATAGCAACATTGCACAAAACAGCAATGACATCACAGACTTGATATATTTGATGTTTTGGCTAAAATACTGTTTATATATATATGGGTTTATTTTTCTAAATGAAAGTTAAGTGGTGAGCCTCACCCTGTAAACATTACAATCGTCTCTATAGATATTAAATATTAATATTATACTATTTGCGCTTGCTGGGGTCAATGACAGTTATGGTACACTGCTGGAGTGGGCCCCTGAGTTAAGTTAAGTTAAGTTACTTTATTAGTCAACGTTTAGTTACATTGACATTTGTCTTTTCGCATATCCCCTCTCAAGTTACCACACTTCAGAGGGGGTCAGAGCGCAGGGTCAGCCGCAGTACAGCGCCCCTGGAGCAGTTTGGAGCTCAAGGACACAATGGTAGAGATGGTGAGCACCGTAGACGTAATACCAGCCACCGCTAGTTTTACAACTAACAACCCCCTGTCCGATGCCGGGGATTGAACCAGCGACCTCATGGTTACTGGTCAGTCCCCTTTCTTGTCTAGGCCATCCTACAACCCAGTCCAGAATTGCAGCCACATTTATTCAAGTTCCCTTCCCTGCGAAACAACAAGAATGTCATAACAGTGCATTTATCTAGGGTCGAGTTTTTTTCTTTTCTTCTTCTCAGAATGACATCATGTTTAAAAAGATGAGATTGCAGCAAAGACAGAGAGGACTAAGTGTTTGGTTTGTTGTCTAGCTTCCCTAGCTACGGTAAAGTGCAGGACACAGCTGCTTCTTTAAGCTTGAGCATCTGCCTTCACTAGGAAAATATTATCAAAGCGTGAGGGAGACGGTCCCATATGAGGCTGCTGAATTATTTGTGTTGATGGAATGGCTTAAAATGAAATGTCAACAGTTCTTAAAGTGACAAAAAACTCACAAACAAAAACTGTCTCTGGCATTTCCATCTCTGAAAACCAGTGGAATTAAATATCCAATTCAATAACTGTTTTCTTCTCGACATGGAATGCATAGAATGTGAACCGTTTTAAAGGTGGAGTCAGCGATTCTAGACAATGTTTGTTTGTAACAAAATCACTTTTTGGCAAAATCAGTGAATATCGCCTCACGATCCGCTACCTGTCTGTACTGTGTGTATGCGCAGTTTACAGAGCCTAGGCTGTTTTATTATCACTTTTGACAAAAAAACATCGCTGACTCCACCTTTAAAGGCACTACGAGTAAGATGGCACGTTGGCGTCCCCTTTGGACAAAAGCGGTAGTATTTTTACGACGCCCGCTGTCGCAAATGCTCGTGCCAGGCGCGTGAGCGTGGACTGAGAAGGGCGCAATATAGTGCATGTTCGTGTGTTGAAAGTGTGAGGACTCTTTTCGGCTCCGTGAGAGTGGTTTTGACACTGCATCAACTAATGCCAGTCAGTACACACACCTGCTTGCAATGAGTTGATTCAGCAGCGTCACCTAACTACTCCTCTCTCACGGAGCTGTGTCCTCACAGAAAGCGAATGAATGAGAGACGGCAGTTAGTAGACTATGGATCACGATGAGGTAATGTGTTTGTGTTGTTGATGTAAATAATGACTATTTCAGATAATGGTTATCTGATGATGGTGAAGCAAAGCAAACTTTGTGTTAGTACCAACCGCTCATTCATTTAGCAGTCTAGTTTCGCTCTCGTGAAATTGTATACACGTTGCTTGGCAACGTCCTCCCGCCCGCCTATCACTCACTCTCCCTTTTCGCTTTTCTTCATTGCATTCTCTTTTTTTTCTTTGATGGTTCAGCCCCGTTATCAGTCATTTATGACGACAAATAACTGTCTCAAACAAGGCTCCCGCTCCCCTTCCCTCACCTGGAGGGATAGGCTTCTCAAATCGCGTTGCAGCGCCACACTGAAATCTGCAACCAATACGGATATGTGACCATAGAGCCTGCACGAGCGAACCGAAAATCGGACTGGGTGTGCGACCAGACCAAAAGCAGTAATAAAAACTATATAAAAACGTCTTTCTTTGCACTGATGGTCTCGTTTGCTGTTAAAGGTAATTTATGATTATCAGAGGAAACATGAGGTTGTTTAAAAGATATTTAAATGTTACTCGTATCCGCTTTAATTGAAATCCTTTAATAGTAGTAAAGCAATCCAAATGTCACACAAACGTCCAAAACTCTCCCAACCCAGATATATTCTTCTACTCCTTCTCTACTACAAACTGAACACATATGCAAGGCAAGTTTATTATATAGCACAATTCAGACACAAGGCCATTCAAAGTGCTTTACAGGGGCATGAAATACATCAAGATTAGACATTAGAAATCGCATTCACAGTTTTTCTTGAATCACTAGAAAATATTTTATTTCTCATGCACTGATTGGATTTAACAGACAATAAAACACGCAAATAAAACAATTATAAATAAATTAAAAATGACAGGTTAAAGGGAAACAGAAAAGTCTTCGGATTTGATTTAAAACATATCAGGCTTTGGGGCGCTCCGGTGGCGTAGTGAATGGAGCGCGTGCCGTGTTGGCTCCAGCCTTCGTTGCAGTGGTCGCGGGGTTCAAATCCGACCTGTGGACCTTTACTGCAGGTCATCCCCCCTCTCTCTCTGTCTCCCCATTTCAACTCTGTACTACCCAAAAAAGCTTGAAAATGCCCAAAAAACAATCTTAAAAAAACAACAAACATAACAGGCTTAATAGTTTTTTCTTCATACATCTCCTGTATCCTGTACTATTCTCTGTGCTATTTTCCGCCCTCCTGCTTCTCAAAGGGTTCGATCGATTCCCTCCGCACAACTTTGATTGATTTTGTTGCTTTTGCCAGAGATTAAAGTCCTGACCCTCTCGCACGCCCAGAACATGCTCAACTGATTCTCACTTGAGAAGCCAAACCACGATTGTAATCTGACTAAAGGTCACACGGCGGGGGCCCACAGATTAATAACAGTTGCCATGGGGCCAAGGGTATGTGTGGTTAGCTGTGGGTTTTTCTCTCTTTAACCATATACTTCCTCGGTTCACGTTCTGCTGTTGAAAGATGTTGTAGTGTTACAAATTCTTAACATACAGGTGAAACTCGAAAAATTAGAATATCATGCAAAAGTTCATTTATTTCAGTAATTCAATTTAAAAGGTGAAAATAATATATTATATAGACTCGTTACACGCAAAGTGAGATATTTCAAGCCTTTATTTGTTATAATTTTGATTATTATAGCTAACAGCTTATGAAAACCCTAAATTCAAAATCTCAGAAAATGAGACACCAGTTTGTAAACAATGTCATACTGAGAAATACAGAGTGTTTTGTGGAGCTGATAGAGGCTTAATCAACTTTGTGTCAACTCGTTTGGCGATGGCTCGAATGTAACAGACATTCATTTATATGAAAAAAGTTACACACTGTAGCTTTAACACGTATCTTTACTTAAGATTTTGATCTGGGACTGAACTGATAGACTCAGACTCTTATCTGTTTGTTGCTATTTGCCGTCACTGTGTTTCTTCTTCAAACTGAATCAAACGATAAACGAATTCCCGATCCAAGGTCAAAGATAATAACTTAGTAAGTGGATAAAGGATTTCGGCATTAGAATTATCACACACACACACACACACACACACACACACACACACACACACACACACACACACAACGCTGTCGGTGCCAACAATTAGCATTATCTCTCGCAAAAAGTCTGCCTCGTGACCTTCTTCCCAACACACACTCTTTGTTCCTACAAAGTCAAATACATTTTGCTGAATCAAGCCGCCTGCAGTCTGTATGATTTATCCTTCACTGTAATTGCTTAACTCCAATATTAATAAGGTTTTTCTCAGACGTCTTATAATCCCCCGAAGGGCAAAAAATAAAATATATCGAGGAACTGACTTCTGCTGCAAACAAACCTAGTGACAGTATTTTTTTTTGAGAGAGAGAGAGAAATAAATTATTTTCTAATCCATCACAGTAAATACAAATGACATTCCCCAGGACGCACGTAGACACACACACACACACACACACACACACACACACACACACACACACACACACACACGTCTGCCCCACCGTCAATCAGACAGGAGGAGCGGGGACATGGCAAGAAAAAGGCCCCAGACTTTTTACTTATTTCCTATACGTAGCTGTCAAGTCACTAAATCCAAATCTGCGCTAGCTCTAGCCGGAGCTCTTATAAGCAAAAGTCAAAGTCAAATTTATTTCTATAGCACATTTAAAAACAACATCAGTTGACCAAAGTGCTGCACAAGAGACACAAAACAACATATAAAATACACGAGAAAAAAAAGTTAGGAGTGTCAAAGTCTCAACCTGTGTTAAAGGCCAATGCAACAAAAGTGAGTCTTCAGCAACGCATTAAACTGTTCAACTTTAGAGGGATCTGATGCAAAAGTCTTTAGTCGCAGTAGATTGGTTTGAATGGCTGCACACTGTTCAGATGTCCTGCAGAGTTTCAAATAGGGTAGAAAATGCGTCGACATTGTAGTCACTCACGGGTGCAAAAGTAGCACTACTGTCTTTATATGTTAAATATGCCATAGACCCTGTGTAGAATATACAAATTATTATAGTGATATAATCATCTCTTTAGCTCATTCTGATCTCATATTTGATAGACAATGTATTGTCTGGATTGTAAGCAATATTTTTTTAATATAAAAAAAGTATGCGCTGTGACAATGTCAACCAAGGCGTCTGCTGTATGGTAGTTAGAGCGAGCAACTATTTTTTTTAAAAATCAAAATCACTGAATATCTCCGGACTGTGTGTGCGTTGAAATTTAAAAATAAATCCAGTGTTATTATACAGCCTAGGCTCTGTAAATTGGTATGATGCTAGCTACGATGGCCCCCTTTGTTTAAATGCCAGTTTACAGAGCCTAGGATTTGTATTAACATAAGATTTTCTTTCAGCAACACACCCAGTAGAGAAAAAAAATGGATCGTGAGGAGATATTCACTGATTTTGACAAAAGCATTTTGACAACAAGCGTTTACTGAGAAATGTTTTCTTTGCCGTACCGAAGAATGTCTCATCAAAGTGGCCATAACATTGAAGTGAAAGCCATCTTCCCCCAGGCCATGAAGACACACACACACACACACACACACACACACACACACACACACACACACACACACACACACAGCTTCTTCACCGTCCATCAGGTGGAGCCATTGATGATGTTTATCCACCTCCTCCATTTGCCTGAGGCCGCACTGGACCGCCTCTTGATTCATTCACCACCAACGCTGCCACATTAGACAGGCTGCCTCTTTATGTGTGTGTGAGTGAGTGAGTGAGTGAGTGAGTGAGTGAGTGAGTGAGTGAGTGAGTGAGTGAGTGAGTGAGTGAGTGAGTGAGTGAGTGTTACTTGTAGAGACATCTTTCTGAGAAACAGTTTTAGCTTTAGGAGTTAGATAGGAGTGCAAGAACGTGTGTGTGTGTGTGTGTGTGTGTGTGTGTGTGTGTGTGTGTGTGTGTGTGTGTGTGTGTGTGTGTGTGTGTGTGTGTGTGTGTGTGTGTGTGTGTGTGTGTGTGTGTGTCTGCCTCTGTGTGTGTCTGCCTCTGTGTGTGTGGGTGTGCTGTCATGTCGTGCTATGCCGAACACATAGACAGCTTCACAAAAATCTCCAAACTGTTTTTTTCAAAAAATCCTATAAAGAGGGCTCCCCTCATCACAGCAGCATCTGTCTCATGTTGTGTTTAGAACAGGACCTCCCGCTGACACCGCAGCCCGCTCCCCGAGATGCTTGTCACATCCTCGACAGCTCTGCCCACAGAAATGTGCAAAAATATGGAGAGAAATATGACTTGTTATTATCAGTGCGATAGTCATTCACTGTTCACAATGTGCACAGCGATGTATGAGGTTCTTTTTTCTATTATTGCCTTTGGTTGGAAGCCCCAGTACATGCACGCGCGCACACACACACACAAACCATGCATGCACGCACACACACACACGCACACACACACACACACACACACAAACACACACACACACACACACACACACACACACACAAAAACACACAGGCTGTCTGGGGAGAGCCTCCGGGCTGTGCTGCATTATGAATATTATTGTGACTCATTCGCACACACACACACCCTCTCTTTCTCTCTCTCTCTCATAATCACCTTTGTGCAACAGTTTTGCACCATTAAAATGTGTAATCATGGCGTGGTGTCCCATATGAGCGTTTACAGAGAGCGGTTGTGTCGTAATGTGCTGTGGGTAATTCTGACGCACAGTTTAAGCCTCTTTCGTTATCTGACTGGAAGTGTTAGATGCATAAACCATCAGTCTCTGCTGGAGCGCGGGTTAGTTTTCACCCTCAATCATGACAGAGACGCTAAACACACACACACACACACACACACTCACACTCACACTCACACTCACACACACACACACACACACACACACAGCATTTTTTTTTATGACAACATTATTCCTTCTATTGCTGGAGCTTTGATTGTTTAATATCTGTTAATGTCTAACTCAGTCACACATAATGATCGGTTATTTAGTTCAGTTGTTGTGAGTTAAAGAGACTATGAGGAACTTTTAAATGCCTATGAAACAGTCAAATTCTTCCTCTGATGATCATAAATGACCTGTAACAGCAAACAAGACCATCAGTGTAGCCTATACTACGCAATTTTTTTTATATCGTTATGCCTTTGCCTCCCCGCAAAAAAAAAACGTCAAAACGATACCCTCATCCCGATGATTTTACTATTCCTTGGCCATAAGCTTGTGACTCAAAGAGACTTGCTGTGAGTGTTTTAGGGTAAATTTAAATGTCTTGCCATACTATGTCACTACAGTGAAGCCGTTCATATGCCACTGGATGTGAATGTCCCAAATGTGTGTGTGTTAAACATCAGTAACTTTTGTCTTTACGTCTCTGTGATTCTCATAGTGAGTGGATATTGAATACAGTGAAAAGGCCTCTTTCCTCTTGGGAGATGTGACTTTCTGCTGTACCTTTTATATGTATACAGTATAAAGGTGGAGTCAGTGATTCTGGAGAACGCGTGTTGTCAAATAATTTATTGTCAAAATCAGTGAATATCTCCTCATGATCCGCTACCTGTATGAACTGTGTGTGTGTGCTGAAAAAAAAAAGCTGGTGTTACATAATACACAGCCTAGGCTCTGTAAAACTGGCATGTAAACAAAAAGGGACCCACACTAGCTAGCAACATGCCCGTTTACAGAGCCTAGGCTGTGTAGTTACCCTGATTTTTTTTTCAGTGAACACACAGTACGGACAGGTAGCGGATCATGAGGAGATATTCACTGATTTTGACAAAAAAGCGATTTTGGCAACAAGCGTTGTCCAGAATCACTGACTCCACCTTTAAATAATGAACAGTTTATTGGCCTATACAGCATCCCATCCGTGGCGCTTCCTTTTCATTTTAAATAGCAGAACTAATGAAGTCTTTGGCATTGCAAAAGGCAATCAGCTGAAATTCGCCATTCTTATGAAAAGGGAATTATTCTAATGCGTATTATGGGTGAGTCACCACTCCGAGGCCACATTTGCAACTCGCTCCCTGTTATCTTCTCCACGCTGTTAATTAAGATAGGTGCAGTGGAGAGCCCGGGAAAAACTGGATTCTCCCTGAATTAAACATTTAAATATGGATTGGCCCTGTAGTCAGACTTCTCTCTACAGTGCAGTATGGGCAGAGGATATGTACCAAGGGATTTCGAAAGCTGCAATTTGATATTTTACAATAAACACACTTACTATTCAGCAAAGTTTAGATTTTTTTTAATAGGCGATATCTTTATATGTATACATCTGCTTTCACTATACATTGTGTTGAAAACCATTTTAAAGTCTCCAAAGGCAAAGCAAGGCACATATACCACAATGCAAAGTGTTTCAAAGTTCTTTAAAGGAGCATAAAATACATCAAGATTAGACATTAGAAATTGCATTTAAAGAGATAGTAGAAACAGAGAACAAATACATCAAGGTTCAAGATTAGACAGCGATTGAGACAGTGATGTAGAACAGCCACTTTATAAAGGGGGTAGTTGGTACCTACTGCATATAGTACAGAGAGAATAAGATAAGGTTGATACAAAAATTAAATGGATTAAAGTACTTAATAATATATGATAAAAAAATGTTTTGATGTGAGAATGACCTTTATCTTTGCCTGACTGTCTGTCTCTCCTTTTCATATTAAAGGGATAGTTCAGTATTTTTGTAGTGGGGTGTTATGGGGTACTTATGCATAGTTAGTGTGTTGTTACCTTATGGAGATGGCGGTCAGCGCAGTTAATTTCAAACCGTTTTGGAGAGACATGGCTGTGGCATAAGTCAGCCTTGTACTGTTGCAGAGTGGAGCCAGAAGAAAAACGTTTATTTTTTGTCTCACCACGAATATATTTGCTTATCTCAAAACTAAATATCCTAAGTCACTATAAGGAGTTTGGGGGAGACGTCACTATAGCAGAAGTCAGCATTGTATCGTTGCAGAGCGGGCCAGCAGAAAAACGGCTGCAAGAGTTGACGCAGTAATACATGACCGTTTGTAAAAAAAAAAAAAAAATTACAAAAATGAACATCAGTCTGCTGATTCAGTGCAGCCTGCCAGTCCACAAATCAGCACTGAAGAAAAATCCTGAATTTAGTGTAAAATTTAACAGATATTTAGTTTTTGGGTAAGCATTTACGTATATACATGGCGAGGATTTTTTTTTTCTCTCCTGGCCTCCTCTGCAACAGTACAAGGCTGACTTCTGCCACAGCCATCTCTCCAAAACAGTTTTGAAATAACTGCGGTGACTGCCATCTCCATAAGGTAACACACTAACTATGCATAACCCATACCAGCCCACTTCAAAAACACTGAACTATCCCTTTAAGCCTCTACTCACTTGGTCTTATAGTTCACAATCGCCACAATCACACAGAGACCCCCCAGCAGAAAACTGAGCACGATGCACCTCACTGTGTAGAAGGTAGAGTAAACCCCAAAGGGCTCTCTGTACATTAGAAGAGTTTTGGTTGTAGACACACAAAGTTGTTCTGAGTCCATAACTGCACACCAATACTTCCCTGTGTCCTCCAGTGAGACATTTAAGATAGTAACCGACCCGCCAGAGGTAACTATTCTTTTCCGATCAAACTTCTCTCGACCAACGACTCTGCCTTTCGTTTGTTTGGACTTCATGAACCAACGGAATTCCCAACCCTCATTCAAATCTCCGATACATCCGATAGTGGCATTTTCTCCTCCCAAGAAGAGCTCTACTTCCGAGGGGGCCGAATTCGGGGCACACCGTCAGATCAAAACTGTGATCGCTTCGACAGCTGTACACACCTGAGTCATTTAATGCTAACGATGAAAACACCAGTGAGTGGTTTTGGAACACTATTTGGTAAGTGTTATGGACATTAATAGTACCTGTTTCCATGACACAAGACCCGTTGAACACTTTCCTCTTGTCCCAACGTGGCTCGTCAACACCGGAGCCAATGCACTGCAACACGGCCGTCTCTCCCACCGAGTGGTAGAGGTAGATTCTCTCATGTGGGACGCTAACATGTACAGGGTGACTGCTAACACACTGCTGTTGGTTCATCACAAGACAAGTAAACCACCCAGTGACTGCTGTCGTGATGTTGGACTGACGAGGACCTGATGATGCTTTTTTCACCACTTGAAATCCTCCTTTAACGATGTCCGCCAACGATGTTGTACCGTCCTGAAAGACTCTCGTCCACATTAGCCAATTGTCCTGGTAATGCATGAGCCACTGGATTTCCAGATTGTTGTCAGCCGCTTCCTTACACGGCAAGTCCAATATGTCTCCACCTCCCAGTGAGAAATATTTGTCCTCATATATCCTACTACAAATAATGATACTGGTGTTTCTCTCGTACGTCACATTGCCATCGGTCCGGCACTCCTCTTGGTACAGGCCTGAGTCTGAATGGGTCAGGTTGTGGATCCTGTAATGAGACTTTTTGCCCTTGATGGAAACTGTCAGTCGTTGTTTCAAGCCGTCCGGTAGAGTGGAGTTCTCCGCCGAGGAGTCAGAGGTGTTCCATAGGACAAACTGCTTCTCCTCTCCGACAGACCTGGAGATCAGGCAGGAGGAGTTGGCCTCGATATCGGGTTTGAAGGTGTGAGAGCGTCCTTTGTTTTTGATGATTATATCTTCTTCTTCTGAGTGGATGCTTCTGGTGAAAGTTAACAGCAATAAGGCGTGGTGTGCGACTGCCGCCATTCTTATGTTCCTTATGATTTAGCTGCTATTAAATTTGATCAATTAATATGATTATTATTCTTCTTCGCGAGGTGTCTCAGTGTGTGACTGTCGTTCAAACACTGACGCCAACAGCTCCGTGTCAACGCTCTTCTTCAGCAGCTTCTGAGGACCGTATGTCTCTCTACGTCATGGAAAAACTTTCAAGCACGAGGTATAATCCTTATCAAGTTGTCGTGTAGGCTATATGTCCTTTTCAGAGAATTTTCAGATCAAAAGATTAGATGAACAGCTTCTCGAAAACATCCTGAGTTGTTATCTTGATTTTTTTTACCAGCACAGGAAATGATTGGTGCTGATGCAAATCTGTGTTTCGTCGGAATAGCAGGGGAAGTCGAGGTTTGGGAGGGTGTAACTTTTCATTGATTATCATCTTTTTATATTTTCTATTTTCACCTCAAGTTGTCTCACTTTACTTTGAATGTGTTTTTGTATTTTTTTCTTCTTCATTTTTCAATTTACACTGGGTATATCGAAATAATTTTTTGGCATATCCCCTCACAAGATACCATACTTCAAAGGGGGTCAGAGCGCAGGATCAGCCATAGTACAGCGCCCCTGGAGCAGTTTGGGGTTTAAGTGTCTTGCTCAAGGACACAATGGTAGAAATGGTGGGCACAGTAGATGGATTGGCAGGATAAGAATAAGATAAGTTTGAAGCAGTAGCAGTAAACAAGTAAACAGCGCCCGACGTGTGTGTGTGTGTGTGTGTGTGTGTGTGTGTGTGTGTGTGTGTGTGCCTCTGTCTGTCTGTCTGTCTGTCTGTCTGTCTGTCTGTCTGTCTGTCTGTCTGTCTGTCTGTCTGTCTGTGTATGTGTGTGCTTCTGTCTGTCTGTATGTCTGTGTGTGTATGTGTGTGCCTCTGTCTGTCTGTCTGTCTGTCTGTCTGTGTGTGCATCTGTCAGTCTGTGTGTGTGTGTGTGTTTTTAAGTGTGTGCCTCTGTGTGTGTCTGTGTGTATGTGTATGTGTGTGCCTATGTCTGTCTTTCTGTCTGTGTGTGTGTGTGTGTGTGTGTGTGTGTGTGTGTGTGTGTGTGTGTGTGTGTGCGTCTGTCTGTCTGCCTGCTTGCTTGCCTGCCTGCCTGTCTCTCTGTCTGCGTGCATGAGAGAGCCTCCTCCACTCAGTGTTCACACCATGAGGACTGAACAACTTCCACAGACAGTTCTTGCTGACGAGCCCTTGAGAGTTTCCTTGTCCTCTCTTTGCTCAAGCTTCTTGGCGTCTCGTAGCGGAGTTCCCTGGTTGTGGATGTGTTTAATAAGTGGGACATTTGGCAGCGCTGGAACGTGATCAGACAATAAACTAATAAAGGCTGACACATCTGAAACAGAGGCCAAAAACTAGACTGTCCCTGAGTTCCAATCCCCATACTTCCCTTACTATTTAGTATGCCAGAAAAAGATTTAGGATGTCCCAAAACATGCATGTCAATTGTAGTATGCTGAAAATACATAAATGCCCCACTAATTCTAATCGCATTTTGGAGTATTCGTCTTTATTCTTGACATTTCTCGACATAATGAAAAAAAAATCTTCCTTATCTGATTTTTTTGTCTCTCCCGTGGCCCTAAAATATATGTGATTTGGAACACAGGGTGTGTATTGGACGCAAGAGGCAGTGATGTTGATTCGAGTTCCTTCTTATGTTTGACGGTGACTTGGGTTAACATTTTTAAAGGAGCTACGAGGTTAAATATTTCAGAAACAGTCTCATTTGTTGATTTGTGACCAAGTGACATGTGCCATATCTAAAGCTGTGCTGCTGAAATGAATATGTCTCCATTAAAAAATACAAAGAAGATATTTTACTGTTTCTGTGGTTCTGTGGTTCTGTCTGTCTGCCTGCCATGCCTGTCTGCCTCTCATCTTGTGTGTTGTGTGTGTGTGTGTGTGTGTGTGTGTGTGTGTGTGTGTGTGTGTGTGTGTGTGTGTGTGTGTGTGTGTGTGTGTGTGTGTGTGTGTGTGTGTGTGTGTGTCCGTGTTTAGAATCACCTGACGTGGCTGTGAGGGCTTGAAGCTGACAGAGTGACAGAGGAGATGACATCAGCTGCCACTCTGTAGCAATAACATGGAGCTGACTGAGAGCTTTGGCCTTGCACCATAGCACAGTACACTTCCTAGTATGGTGCTGTAAAACTGGCTCTTTCTAGTGATGCTAGATTGAAGAAAAACCCGTCTTTAAAACCTTGACCAGTGCGAGAGAAATAAATAAAAATAAGATTGGTAATATATAGAAAATAACTATTCTATATTGTGCAAAAAGTAAGGCCAAACCAAACGGTATAAAAAAACTAAAGATATTATAAAAAACATTTGGGTGAAATGCCACCCCAACAGGCCAATATAAAATGTATTGCACAGTGCACACACACACACACACACACACACACACACACACACACACACACACACACACACACACACACACACACACACACACACCCGTTCCCTCTCAGGGTGTCTTGCAATAACTTAACCTTTCATCTAACGGCACAGTGTTCCCACCGGCCGGCCTGCTTGTGTTGACATTTGCATGGCGAGCTTCTTAGCATTCTGATATTAGCATTTATCTCAAAGCGCCACTGTGCCCAAAGTACAGCCTCGCAGACACTCTAGACTCTTTTAGGCTTTTTTTATTAATTTGCCTTTGTTAAGATGAATTTTTTTATTATGATGTATTTAATGCAAGAGGCACTTTTTAACTGTTGTAACAAATATATAGTCCAACATTTGTATTTTGGCGCTGGCACCTGTACGATTGTTACCCTGCACAGGTGAAAACATTTTTTTTCCCTACTTTTGTTGTATGTGTTCTTCATATTACGAAGAAAAATATGCACAATATTCTATTTAAAGAAAGCTTTAAGGAAGGTTTGTAAGTGTTATACATTAGGGTTTGCTACCTTAGCCGCGCAAGAAGCAGGTATCAGGGTAGAAAAAGCTACAATGGAAAAGAAAGGGCTGTTGCTCGCATGAATAGTCCGAGGTCAGATGTGAAACCAGCTACTGTAAAAAAGAATACAAAAAATAAACACACTAAAACACAAACAGTGTAGTAGATATTTTCCATGCATTCCTAAATTCTTAGAAAGCTGACACCCTGGTAGCATTTTCTCCACATTCTCTGAAAGCATAAAGGAACGTGTATCCTGCTATCTCCAACTGAAAGCTATTTCACCTTCTATTGCTGAGAAGAAAAAGATTTCAAACCCGTCTCTCCGATCGATAGCTTTGTCCAGATTGACAAAGGGCTCAAATGGCAGCAGGGTTTTCACTGAGAGGTCACACACACTCAGCCTTGTGTCATTTTCTATATTTCTATTCATTCAGTCTGTAGAGTTAAAGATTATTCCGATTATAGCAGCGGGTCTGAGGTTAACTAAAGAGGCAAAATGGTGGAGACCTTTTGTGTAGTTTTATATATGTTTTTTTTTATATATGCCACTCTTTCAAACAGCTGTCTGTATCCGACAGGGGAAATAAGGTGGTTATGGTTTAACTTAGGGCTGGATATCAAGGTTCAATACTTTTTCAATTGACCACACTTCAGAGGGGGTCAGAGCGCAGGGTCAGCCATAGTACAGCGCCCCTGGAGCAGTTTGGGGTTCTTGCTCAAGGACACAATGGTAGAGATGGTGGGCACCGTAGATGTAATACCAGCCACCACTACTAATATCCTCCTGTCCGGTGCCGGACCAGCGACCTCATGGTTACCGGGAGGAACCAGAGACCTCATGGTTACTGGGAGGAACCAGAGACCTCATGGTTACTGGGAGGAGGAACCAGAGACCTCATGGTTACTGGGAGGAACCAGAGACCTCATGGTTACTGGGAGGAGGAACCAGAGACCTCATGGTTACTGGGAGGAGGAACCAGAGACCTCATGGTTACTGGGAGGAACCAGAGACCTCATGGTTACTGGTCGGCCCCTCTTTCCTCTAGGCCCCCCTTATTACCACCCTGCAGGATTCTCACCCACACGCTTTATAAAGGATTCCTCTCAGGCGAAGAGTTAAATCCTGCAAACGGCACCTTTTCCAACATGTATTTCCCACACCGGAGACAATATTGCCTGAGTAAATCAATGCACCAGGCAGCAGTGTTATGGCCACAGGCTGCATGTTGCAATCTCTCTCTCTCTGTGTCCATCAAACGGAAGCTTGACTTAGAAAAAAAATATATCGCAATATGTGTCAGAAAAATAGCAAAGTTGTTTTTCCCAAATGGTTCAGCCCTGGGGATGGGTATATCTTTATGGCTCCAACACTACAGCACTGAGATGATGATGCCAGTGCAGAAATGGGTTATTCTAACAATACTGAGGGAATCAGATAGTGAAATCCAGCCTTTTCATGCATAGGGGACACTGCAGGGGACAGCTATTCAAAAGATGTGTTCTTGTATGCGTGGGTTTTGATGGTAGTCAGTATATAGTTTCATATCAGCCATCATAGTGGATTTTTTTTATTAGTATAATATTTGTATATTGTTTTTTTTATTAGTTTCTTACTTGAAAAATGTGTTTTTAGAAGAAAAAAAACAATAAAAAATATATTTTTTTGTTTATATTTTTTAATGACAGTGTTCATTGTAATTCATGCATTTATGAATGTAGCCCGCAACCAATGAACCAAGCCATCAAGAAAATGTTTTCAGATTTTTGGACCACCTTTAAATATGTACATAATTCTGATAGTAACGTCAGAAATGTTCTATTTACGGTGCTGTTACAAAATGATAAAATCAATAAATATCAAAACCCGTTTATCGCACCAACCTCTCTCCTTCTATCTCCTTTGCAAACATAGCAAGAAAAATGGATGGATGGATGGACTGATAGATGGATGGATGGATGGATGGATAGATGGATGGATAGATGGATGGATATAGCTGTATCTGTGTGAGTGCCTGCTTCCCTACTTTGCCTATAACCTGCGGGTTCACATTCATACACACGCTCCTTCCCGACACATTTCCTCCATGTTATCTCTCCCCATTCACCTGCCCATGCTAAGAAGGCCATTTGTATTCACACAGCCGGGTCTACAGGGGCTCCTCTTATCTCTCCACCGAGCCTTTGAAAAGAGGGTTTGATTCTACATGAAAAGGAGATTTAAAATAATAAATGAATAAAATAAAACGCAACCTCGGCCAGATCTCCTGAGACGTTAACAGACATGGTTCAGGGCTGGGGGGGTTAACTATAGGACGCTATCGGCAGTAGACATGGTTCAGGGCTGGGGGGTTAACTATAGGACGCTATCGGCAGTAGACATGGTTCAGGGCTGGGGGGTTAACTATAGGACGCTATCGGCAGTAGACATGGTTCAGGGCTGGGGGGGTTAACTATAGGACGCTATCGGCAGCAGACATGGTTCAGGGCTGGGGGGTTAACTATAGGACGCTATCGGCAGCAGACATGGTTCAGGGCTGGGGGGTTAACTATAGGACGCTATCGGCAGCAGACATGGTTCAGGGCTGGGGGGTTAACTATAGGACGCTATCGGCAGCAGACATGGTTCAGAGCTGGGGGGTTAACTATAGGACGCTATCGGCAGTAGACATGGTTCAGGGCTGGGGGGGTTAACTATAGGACGCTATCGGCAGTAGAACCCTGTAAAGCGTCTTTGAGTGCCTTGAAAAGCGCTATATAAATCCAGTCCATTTAGAATCACCGCGGTGGTGACAGCAGATCAAGTATTTGAGTAATTTTCATATCATCACAGCACACAGGAAAAAAATCGGGATTATCCTGAACATTGAAATGTTTCTTTCAAAAGTATGAGAGCAAACTAGTGCTTCGTTACATTACATTCAATCTTTATTGGTGATGATTTGCATTTGTGCAGACAAGTTGATTGCAGGGCGAGTGTGTGTGTGTGTGTGTGTGTGTGTGTGTGTGTGTGTGTGTGTGTGTGTGTGTGTGTGTGTGTGTGTGTGTACGTGAATGGGGTTAGTCAGCCCACATTATGGGGGACTCAGCTCATGCGTTAAAAAAAATGCAAGCAAAAATTCCACAAATGCATCATCCCGCGTTAACGCATTAATTTCTACAAAGGTAAAAGTCCTCATAGTGCATTGCAATATAGCTGTTGGGACTGATTCAAGCTGTGGAATGTGTGGCGGCCATTTTGCTCACATTTGGATTGGAATTGGAGTGGAATGGAGTGGCATCACAGAACTCTGGGAGGTAGAATGATGCGACACATGAAGGCACTAATACATCACATGATGTCACAGATGCATCAAAGGCATTTAGAATGTTGGTAAGGCAAGAGCTTACCAAGTCACTTCAGAACTGACAGGACCTGAGACAACACATTGTTGAAGAGACTTAAACTACTGAAAAAACTTAACCGTACAAACAACTGATTACATTGAAATCAGTGATGGAAGAGTATAATAACACAACGGAGGAGACATTCCCATCAGGTGCCATGAGCTGGGCCCTGATGGTCGAATTTGAAATGGGACCTCCCGAGGAGAATTGGGAGGAACAGTGTCGCAACGCTGTACTCCAAGTCAACAGTAGCTGCAACATTAACGAGGACCAGCTGCTTACTCCCGCCCAGCCAGAGTGCAAGACCTCAGTCCAAGAGGTGGGGCAGCCTGGAGATATCGGACAATACATTATGGATGTCCGTAAAATGGACGAGAATGCCAACCGTCAAACAATCGAGGCTGTCTCCATGGATCTCCCCTTTGAGATATTGACTCAGCGCCTGCATGAAGCCACCAGCAGACTGCAGGAGGAGCTCCACATGAGGATGGTGGCTGAAAATGAGATTTTCGTCGAAAGGTCTAAGCTCCAGGCGGTGGGGAGAATGTTTAGGGAAGAGCACAAGTTAAGAGTCAAACTTGAGGCAGAGATCCAGGGGCTCAGAGATGACATTACAAATATGAGTCTTTTAAACTCTAGTGCGTCTCTGCATGTGGTGCCTGAGTCCAACGACAAGAAGCTGATTGAGGAGCTTCAAAGTGAAAATCAAGCCCTCATGCTTGAGATAGAGGAGATGAAAGTCCAACATAAAAGGGCTTTCAGAAACATCTTTTATCAGCATGGGGAATTATCTAAGACAAACAAGGCTTTGGAGGAGATGGTGGAAGCTATGAAGGTTGAAATGTTTGAGCTTAACACAAAGGCCTCATCCTTCCAACCGACAGAAATTTGTGAATGCATCAAAGACGTCGATGCTCCAGAGAACGTCCAGGACCAAACAACAGAGGAAGTCCTGCAACAGCCACAAAATCCCCCTAAACAAGAGGCCCAAGAGACATTTCCGGTGGAAGAGCAAGCACCAAGAGAGCCTCTAAACCCACCACAAACGGAGGTCCAAGATTCACTGAAAAAGGCAGAGGAGCCTACACAAGAGGTGGAAATTCAAGAGGCCGAAATTTCCCAACTTGATGCCCAAAAACCACTGAAAGATTCAGAAGAGCAACTTCAGGAGGCCCAGGATCAACCACAGGCAAAGGGAACGACACAAGAGTCCCAGAGCCCAAAAGAGAAGGTCCAGGAGCTGACACTAGAGGCTGACAACCCAAAGACCAATGAGTCAGAGGAGGAGAACGTGGAAGAAATCAAGTTATACGTGTGTGAGCTCATCACAGCAGCTGAGTCCTACTTGATAGGAAACTGTGGAGGCATCACAGACTCCAATGCTCCAGAGTTGGACCAGGAGCAACCAGAGGCAGAGGGAACAACAGAAGAGTCCCAGGAGCCGACACTAGAGGCTGACAACCCGAAAACCAGTCTGTCAATGGACGTAAGGATGGAAGAAATTCAGCTCTATGTGTGTGCGCTCATCACAGCAGCCTCCTCCCACCTGATAGAAAACAACCCAAAGACCAGTCTGTTAATGGAGGAGAAGGTGAGAGAAATCCAGCTCTACATGTGTGAGCTCATAACAGCAGCTGAGTCCTACTTGATAGAAAATTGTGGAGGCAGTCGCATCACAGACTCCAATGCTCTGGAGTTGGACCAGGATCAACCAGAGGCAGAGGGAACAACAGAAGAGTCCCAGAGCCTTACACAGGAGGTCCAGGAGCCGACACCAGAGGCTCACAACCCAAAGACCAATGAGTCAGAGGAGGAGAACGTGGAAGAAATTGAGTTATACATGTTAGAGCTCATCACAGCAGCTGAGTCCTACTTGATAGGAAACTGTGGAGGCATCACAGACTCTGATGCTCCAGAGACATTCCAAGAGGACGTCCAAGAGCCAGAACAATATGCCCAAAAGCAAGTGGCACAAGACCCACCACAAGGGTCAGAGAAGACAACAGAAGTGCCCCTAAACTCAACACACAAGGCCCTGATAGAACCACAAGGTTCAGCAAAGAAAGAGGCAGAAAAGTCACCCCTTCAACCACCAAAGGTTGAAAATCCACCAGAAGATCCCAACACGTTCACACCAGAGGCCCTAAAGCCGACCCACAGGGCCCAGAATCCACCCAAAAAGCCCCCAAGACTTTTCCTTTATCCACACTGGGAGAGACCAGAAGAAGAGGTTAAACAATCTACACAAGAGAAGGTCCAAGAGCCAAAACAGGTTGGAGTGCTCCTGAAGAAGCCTTCTCTGTGGAGGCGCTTCAAGAAATGGATCACTCCTAAACAACGCCGCCGCCTGTTCAAGCAGCAGACTGGACGGGCATAAAGACATTCACAAACAGCTTAATGGACTTGATGATTTCAAAAAAAATAATAATTCAATAAAATCTCTCACTTTACATATTTCTCAATAGTTTCATTTCTGTAAAGCATTAAGAGTTTTATTTATACTGTTGTTCATTGTGTTATAATGTGATATCACAAAACGTCCTCACAATTAAGAATCAGAAAAGTAATGTGGTACGATTGATTCATGTAGTCGTCAATCTACCGTTGTCAGACCAGCCTGATCTCAGGAGCTTAACACTCGTCTCTCCATGGTTACGTCAAAGACCACATGAACCAATCAGGGGCTGCCTTTCACTAACGGACGGACAGCAGTAAGAACGCAGACCCTGATTGGCCCTGTCATTTCTTCACCAGCCCAATATATTCTACACACTTTAAAGAAATACACGGATACAGGTCATCTATCATAGGGTGTTCAAATGCAGAATTATACGTATATGTCAAATTGTTTCAAAGGCCTTCAGGGAAGTCCCAGCGAGGTCTTTCCCTCAGTTACTCTTGAGTAAAATTTGGCAATTTTTTCGAGGTTAGCCTTCAAAGCAGCACTTTAACTATTAAAACATTAAAACCTAACACATGCAGGGGTCCAGGGTCACGGGCTGATCAAAGTAGATTATACATTTTTTAAGTGACGACTAAATATAGTCTGATTTGCTTCTAGAGAATAAAACCTCCGCACTAATCTCTTTCTTCAACTTTGTGCATATATTATGGTGCTGGTGGTAAGAATATAAAACAGTCTGTATTTAATTTGCAAACTAGCTTAGGTTAAGAGGTCTTCAACATCTTTTGATTGAATTAATCGATGTGGATTATTTTTAAATAAAAATAAAAAATTCATTTCATGCTTTTATTAGACAGTTTGGAGAGAAAGAGATGAAATGGGGCAGAAAGGGAAAACTACAGTAAAGAGAAAAAATAAGAAAAAAGAAAAAAAATTCTGATTGCATGCATATAACTTTGCACGTGTGGTCTTGTGTGTGTGTACGTGCGTGAGTGTGTGTGTGTGTGTGTGTGTGTGTGTGTGTGTGTGTGTGTGTGTGTGTGTGTGTGTGTGTGTGTGTGTGTGTGCGTGTGCGTGTGCATGCAGCGGTGTAATGTGTGTGTACAGGTTGCAGACCCTGGCACATCTCTTCTCACATCACCTGTTCTTCTTCGTTGGTGTTTTGTCATAGTTGTGAAAGCTGTCAGAGCTCCACGGCTCACTGGGCCATATATCATCCATAAGCTTCTTCTTCTACTCTTTATAGTCATCTGTTATCTGCACAGATCCAATCATTCTTTCACTCGCTCAGTCTATTAACTCGCGCACACACACACATACACTGACTCAAGCACACACACACACACACACACACACACAGACACACACACACACACACACATACAAACACACACACCTCTAGATCTTCTTCTTAATGATCCCCCATGGGAAATTACTTCCAAGAAAAGGAGACAGAATTAAGCTTACAAAGATATACTGATTCACCTATTTCAGCTATTGGCTTGTTACATGCCTGTTGTCTTGGGCGTATGCGTGTGTGTGTGCGTGCGTGTGTGTGTGATTGGAAATCGTTTGATCATGTTGCTACTTGCTACTGATCAGCACTTCAGTTGTTTGTACGTGTTACACTTTTTTCACACATATCCTGCTGACAGAGCTCGTTTTTTAAGCGTTTTAAATCATTTTGTTTTTGTTCTCATACTGAAATAATAGGTTTCCCTGTGGCTCAGTGGGTTGAGACAACATTATGAATCAGCTCAACAATAGTCTGACCTGATCGATTTAAGGGGTTTAGTAAATTAAAGCAGTTTTGGTTTTCACTGGAGTTATGTAGTGTGACAAAAATGGCAAAGCAACTCAGGCGTTTCAACACATCCCGACATGAAAACTATGACACTTTTTTTTTCTTGCCTTCTCAACCCTTGTTTGATGTCTTCTACGTGTTGTCAGATGTCGACCCAAAGGAACAAGTCACACACACACACACACACACACACACACACACACACACATACACACACACACCACGTGGAACAAGTCAAGTCAAGTCAAAGTTTTTCTATTGTCAGTTCTGATATATGCACGACATACATCAGAATCTAAATGGTTGTTCATCACTGGCCCATGCACGGTGCAATAGGAACGATAAAAAAATTAAGAATATAGTAGAATAAGATAAACATAACCTAAACAATATTGACATTAAATAAAACACAGTGCGCTCTTTCATGCACAAAAATGAATATGGTGACAGAACTACAGAACTACACGTTGAATAATGTTCTGATCTGACACACTATAAGCAGGAAAAAACACAATTTGACAATATGGCCAAAATGAAAAT
>NC_137218.1:5394674-5409674 GCF_949987685.1 Ammodytes marinus
TCGGGAAAACAGATTTAATGTGTTTTATTTCTCAAGGGCATGAAGGCAGCTCTACCATGTTTCAATAGGAGAAGGGGCTTTTTCACTGAAGTATATCGGCTACTGACCAAATCCCAAAGAGCATATACAGTGTGTGTGTGTGTGTGTGTGTCTGTGTCTGTGTGTGTCGTTGCCTTAAGCACAGGAATTGATTTATAGTTCAGCAGGGGGATTTCAGCCATTGATAGCACCCAGACAACACAAGATGGATCATTCACTTTGCATTGGAAACCATTATGTTCTAATGTATAGCCATGTTATCAGTCACTGCCCAAGAAGTAATGTTTATACGCTTTCAAAATAGACAGAAAGGGGGGGGGGGGGAGTGCGGGGTGTTACATCAGTTTTTAACTTTCCCTGAGTTCCAATACCCATACTTCCACACTATTTAGCATTCTAGAAAAAGATTTAGGACGTCCCAATACATGATGTCAGATGCAGTATGCCAAAAATACTACTGCATTCAATGTCATTGTGTAGTATACAAACCATCCTTGATTTAGTGTGTAGTAGAAGAAGTAAAAAGAAAAAGTATGTGATTTGGAACACAGGGTAAGTGTCAACTCGTTTGGCTTGAATGAAACCGACATTTATTTACATGAAAAAGTTACGCAGTATAGCTTTTAACTTAAGCACTTGGAGACCAGGATGTGCAGTGACACTATTTGGGAGATATACAGCTCTGGAAAAAATTAAGAGACCACTCCAAATTTTCAGTGTCTCTCGTTTTACTATGTATAGGCATATGTTTGAAGTAGAATGAACATTTTGGTTTTATAATATAAACTACTGACACATTTTATTAAATTCCAATGCATTTTTTGTCCTTAAGAGCATTTTCAATAAGTTATGTAGAGAAAAATCCAGACTGGTCTCTTAATTTTTTCTGGAGATATATGCTAGCTCATGGCGTGTAGCTGGCCGAAACCTAAAGCATAAATTCAGCTAAACTTTTCACCTGTTAATACAATCGGAGGGAAAAAAGGATGTAAAAGTCACAAGAAGGTCGGGAAGATTTACCGGCGCAGTATCTCCTGGAGTTATAATCATATCAGAGAACTTTGCGGCACATGATATATGCCAGCAAACCTAAATGGGTAAAATGGATCTAAGCAGAAAGAGCAATTCATCCACAAACTGTAAGGTTCAATCCTGGCTCCTGTGATGTTGGTCATTTAATCATTTGAAGGTACTACGTAAGGACATTTGAAATATTTCTGAAACAGTCAAAACATTTCTCCGATTTTTTTCTCTTATCATAAATACCATGTAACAGCAAACGAGACCATCAGTGCAAAGAATGCTATTTTTGCACTGACAATTGAATGCATTGCAGACAGGCGCTTCGCCTTAAAAACGCACGTTTGGTGGACACAGCCCCTACAAATGCAGAAAGTTGTGTGTCATCTATGTACATATCTGTAAATTCCTCGCAGTCACTGTAAACTGTTGCCTAACCACAGCAATACTCCATGCACAGACAAAGAGAAATATTATCACAAAAGTATTAATATTATATATTTTTTTTTTATTATGTGGGTGTTGCAGAAGTAACAGTGTTTTTTCTAGCTATTCCTTTGTTGAAAGTACGAGATGCTGATTCATACAGGACTGCTGTGACTGTGACGCATGTGTCTGGTGAAAAATGGCGGCTATTTTTTTTTCACACAGAGATGACCCCTGCGGTTATTATTACAAATCACATCAGGTCTCCGGCTATAACACTAGTCATGTGCGAGTGGGGCTTTGGTGATCTGATGCAATAGGATATGTTTGCTCTGCCTAAATACTAAATAACGCTCTGCCATAGTTTACTGACTAAATGGATTAAAGTAAGAAAAAAAACTGAGAGCCAATCCCTTTTCATGGAACCTTGAATCTTTTCAATTTCTACCCCATCAAATGTTCTTGGTTTTTTTCCGCAAGGTTCCTAACTTGATCATTCATACATTTACAGCGAGCCAGTTCACACACACACACATTAGTTCTGCTGTGTTGGTCTAGAGCACACACACTACACACACACACACACACACACACACACACACAGACACACACACACACAGAGACACTCGACTTGGATCACTGACGACTTGAAAAATTAGCCACGCACGACTGCTTCCGGGGGCCCAGATAATGATAATTCAACACCAAATACAATCAGCGTATGTCGACAATGAGCTACGAAAAATTAGCATTTGCCACATGCTAATTAGCAATTACGATAAAGACAAGAGAGAATTAAAACCAAGAGTGATTGAGGAAGTGGGTTGCGCCAATGACATCACAGTGACAGCGATAATAATAACATAATGGCAGTGAAATCCATTGATCCTTGATGGTATAGTTATATCTATAGTGGAACACTGATGAAGAGAATGCCAAATTGCTACCGGCGACGACTGGATTATTCTATAGTGCCAATATGCAAGCTCTATCTCTCTCTATCCGGCATATTAGCTCATCCTGCGCTCTTGATGGGGCGTGTGTGAGAGCAGCAGTGGTGGGATTATGCAAATATGGAGAGAATAAGAAGAAGGAGGGAGAGAGAAAAAAAATTGCAGAAAAGAGAAGGCTTGCGGTTTTCACTGGCAGTCGACTTCAAAAGCTTCTGCAGATGGAATTAGTGCTCTGGCTAATCCCACTGGAGGGGTGTGTGTGCGTGTGTGTGCGTGTGTGTGTGTGTGTGTGTGTGTGTGTGTGTGTGTGTGTGTGTGTTTTATTAATGCACCAGCAAGTTTAATCACTGGGAAAGAGAGATAGAGGGAAGAGTGCGAAAAGAAAGAAAGAAGGTATAGAGTGGTGATGGAATGAGAAAAGAGAAGGGAAGGGAAGTGGAGGAGATTGGAAGAGCGAGGCCATAATGTAATAATGTTACTGCAGAGATTTTCACAATAAAAGCACATGTTAAAAATATCGCCCAAATATCGAAGTGATAGATGTGTCGATGTTTGGCCGTTGCTATATCGATCGATGGAACATAACGGTCATAACGTAATAACTTTTTGCCCATAATGTAACAACCTATTACATTAAAAGGTGCTCCGAGGAACTTTCAGTTTGTGTTCATTCTTGCACCCCCTTTGGATAAAAAGTGGTAGTGTTTTTACTACGCCAGCTGTTGTTCCTGGGTGAGCGTATACCCATGACAAAGGCATTAAGAAAAACTATATAAAAAGAGCATTCTTTGCACTGATGGTCTCGTTTGCTGTTACATGTCATTTATGATCATCAGAGGAATAATATTAGTTTCAGAAATAGTTCAAAGTTCCTCGTACCCTTTAGAAGAGAGCAATGTAATAAGTTATTACAGTTTGGGCTCAGCATTAAGTAACATTAACAACCAGTGATTACATTATGGGTTTTATTAGATTTTTTTATTAAATTATTGGTTGTTACATTACTTACAGGGAAGAAGGGATGCAAAGTATGTACAGTATGTGTGTCTGTGTATGTGTGTGTGTGTGTGTGTGTGTGTGTGTGTGTGTGTGTGTGTGTGTGTGTGTGTGTGTGTGTGTGTGTGTGTGAGCTGGGAGTGGGATAAGAAGTGCATCAAAACAAGGATGAAAGAGAATGTTTTATGTCGAACCTGGAAAACCGCGATTTTCCACAATTTACCATAAACACAGATCCTTTTCTTGCCAAACCAACACACCTGCTATTCACCTAATGGCATGATGAAACACACACACACACACACGGGCAGATCAATAGACACCCTTTGCAGGGGCTTGTTTTGTATGTATGGCCTGACGTCGGGGAGTTGCTCTCAATGCATCCGTATAGCAACAAATAAAGAGAAACACACACAGACACACACACGGACATACACACAGACATACCTATATACACACACACACACACACACACACATAGACATACCTACACACACACACACACACACACACACACACGGACATAGCTACACACACACACACACACACACACACACACACACACACACAAACACACGGACATACCTACACAAGCACACACACACACAGACATACCTACCTACCTACACACACACACACACACACACACATACATAATAAAATAATGCTGGATCTTCCTACCAGTAAATCACACGGCCTGACATTTACTATCGGTGCGATCATTAGGGATTATTGTGAAGCAGCGCCATGAATCGAGGCGATTGCAAAGGTTTTATTGGTCCTCGATGACGTTAAGAATTCATACCGTCTGTGTTTACAGACAACATAATGAACGGTACATCACTGCTGCTAATTCTTTCATTTTTTTCTCCATTTCTTATATCGCTCCAGATGTCTTTTATTTGCTGTTGCTAGGGGAGGGACCTGAAGGTGTTGTCATATGCCGCCTCCATTTGTTTATGAGGTAAATACCCAAGCTGACTGCAGTATAGCAAGTAGGAGATAATCAATTTGAATTTAAGCTTTACCATGACAACCACGGTAACCCCTTTTTCATGCATCAGCGCAGGCAATTTGTCCGTACGTACAGTAAATATGTACGTCTGTCTGTCTGTCTGTCTGTCTGTCTGTCTGTCTGTCTGTCTGTCCGGGCTATTCTTGTGAGCGCAATATCTCCAAAACGCTTTGAGGGATTTTCTTCAAAGTTTGCGCAAAAGTCAACTCTGACTCAAAGATGAACTGAATAGAATTTAGACTTTAAAAGCTAACTGCGCCCCTTGAATATCATCAGGATGCAGTGACCTTGAACCATATTGTAGCTTCTTAGGAGCTTTACCTTCTTTAAAGCATTGCCTACCACCACTGTAATTTCACCGTTCGGCCATTGTATGCCTCACAAAGGCATAAAAACTGCCAGGCGGTAGTTCTTATTTCCACAGGGACAGTTTGAGGGTTGGTTTAGAGCAGGTGCCCAATCACACACACATTCCTTCCGTTTCGATATAACCTCATCAAAGCAAAATCTCCCCAAATCTGTTGTGGTCTTTTACTAAAGGCTCCTGCTCTTCCCTACATGTAGTAATCACAAAAAAATACATTACTTTCCTGGTCGTCATCTTTGATTTCAGGGTTCTACAGGGAAGAAGTCAAAAGCTGTGAACAGAAAACAGGATAACACCACAGGTAGAACTATAACAAGGGCTGTAGACCGCTGAGGCAATGGAGCACAATATCCAATCTGGCAGAGAATCAAAGGCCAGGCCCACACACTGAAGCTAATAGGGTAATCGGGGCAGGTGTGCAGGCAGGTGGAGACTTGGTGGGATTAGGACACTGAGGACAACTAGTGGACGGGAGGGGAACTGCATATTTTTCATGCTCTGAAAATGTAAAGCAGATTTGTACCTTTTTTTTTTAGTTCACTAGCTTTTGGGAGAACAAGTTAGATAGATAGATTACATATGAATTGTTCTTTGTAAACTATTTGATAATATAATAATTTTTTTCTGCACAATTTCTGTCTTGATAATATAATGTGTTGTTGGAGATGAGGAAGTCAGAACTTACATTTATTGAAAAGTACTTTTAAAACAAAGATTAAATGCATTTTTTTCGGAAATTTTGAAAAGAGCAGGAGGAACATATGAGTGAAAATGTAAATGCCTTTGAGAATGTCCAGCTGCTTTATTTATCAAACCCCAGCATGGCCTCGGGGCTCACAGACCAACTCATTTGGAGTCAAATATTGATGTATAAATCATCCCGCTGACTCTTTGATATACACACACAGTCAGATGTTATGAATTTGCTCTTGCCTCGGACTGCTGAATAACATTACACAGCCCTATCTTAGCATGAGGGCCAACTGCCCACTGTGTCTAATCAATAAGACATGTTGAGGATTTTTTACATAATTAAAGCTCCAAATATGGCGGCGATGGCCCTGCTTCTCAGCGTGAAATTGATTATCTCCGAAAACAAGAACATTTAAATTTTTTCTTGGAAAGACATGTCACTTGAAAAATTATTCAAAAAAATCTATTAAAGGTGTAGTCAGTGATTCTGGAGAATGGTTGTTGTCAAAATAACTTTTTGTCAAAATCAGTGAATATCTCCTCATGATCCGCTACCGGTCCGTACTGTGTGTGTGCGCTGAAAAAATTACATGTTGTTAATACACAGCCTAGGCTCTGTAAACTGTTGTGTTGCTAGCTACGATTGGACCCCATTTTTTAACATACCAGTTTCCAGAGCCTAGGCTGTGTCTTAACACCAGAAAAAAAGGGACAGGTAGTGGATCATCAGGAGATATTCACGGATTTTGACAAAAAAGTGATTTTGGCCACAAGCATTCTCCAGAATCACTGACTCCACCTTTAAATACAAGCCAAACTACCCCTTATACAGATGTGTGGGCATTTGTGTCAGAAAGGCGGACATCAATGGACAATACCAACGTCAATACAAACAGAAAATAAAACTAGTGGACTGCAGACTGCATATTTCTGACTACACTTTGCCTTATGTCATTATGTGGATGTACTGCAGGTGTAGAGCAGGCTACCGCAGCCTTCTGAAGGTGAGTTGAGTGATATATTATGTTGCCCACTAGCGCCCTCACATGGACACTTTGAGGTACTGTCTTCAGCTGCCTACTGCAGTGAAGGCGAGGCTTTGGTAATCTCCCCACGGTCAAACACTCCGTCAAAGAATCGACTTTGTTTGAGGGTGAACTGGAGCTGACGTCGCTCGTGGAGAATACAAAAGAGTCAAACTACAGAGACGCCTTTAATGTAACGCCATCAGTCTATTTTACATCACACATGTGCACACACACACACGCACACATACTCACACACACACACACGCACACATACAGATACACACGTTATGCACACACGCACACAGATACACACAGGCACAGAGACACACACACAGGCACACACACACACACACACACACACACACACACACACACACACACACAAACATGCATACAAACAAACATACATACACACACACACACACACACACACAAGCATGCATACAAACAAACATGCACACACGCGCACACACACACACACACACACGCATTCATTTGATTTTGTGAACACTTGGAGGAATCCTAACAAAAACCTCTCTTCTTTGAAGGAGCCATGTTGCATATTATTTACACATGCTAGTATAACAGCCGTAAACCAGGGCAGGCGAAAAAAAATGTTCATAAGATCTTAACCGGGTTTATTTCTGTATATTGCTGTGCAGTGTGCATGTAAACATAGTGGTAGGATGTCCTAGAGGAAAGGTGTCCTCCCAGTAACCATGAGGTCTCTGGTTCCTCCCAGTAACCATGAGGTCTCTGGTTCCTCCTCCCAGTAACCATGAGGTCTCTGGTTGGATCCCCGGCACCGGACAGGAGGGAGCTATTAGGAAAGCTATACTGGTGGCTGCCCTTACATCTACAGTGCCCACAATCTCTACCATTGTGTCCTTCCTTGAGCAAGTCCAAACTGCTCCAGGGGCGCTGTACTATGGCACTAAGTAAAGTTAGTAATTTGAGGAAAGAAATAAACAGACGTGGATCATTGCTATTGCATGGATTAATATATGTTGTGCAATGATAGAAATGTTCACATTAGTAAATAATGTTCTTCCGTTTGCATGTGTGTCTATCTCCGTCTGCGTATCCTTGTCTGCCCTCTTGAACAAATGCGACGGTCACTCGCTGCATCATGATTAAACCAGAAAGATATCGTCTGTGAGCTTCTGTTAATCTGCTTGTCCTCATTATAAAAATGATCAGTCATGTTACAGTAATTATTCTTGATCGGTGTCTCAATCTATGCCGGGCTGGGTATATTAGAATTTGAGCCAACTGGGCCTTGGAACGTCATTGGCTGAATTCTGGCTGAATTCCAATCCCCATACTTCACTGCTATTTAGTATGGTAGAGAAGGATTTAGGATGTCCCAATACATATGGTTGAATGCTCAGGTGATAGATCACTTCCTCTGGGAAGAAACAATAAAAAAAAATATACCCTGCGTTCCAAATCACATACTCTTTCTTTTTACTACACTACATACTAAAGTACAGAAGAGTTTTAGGGCCACAGGAGAGAGAAAAAATCAGATAAGGAAGATTTTTTTTTCATTATGTCAAGAAATGTCAAGAATAAAGACGAATACTCCAAAACACTATTGGAGTTAGTGGGGCATTTATGTATTTTTAACATACTACAATTGACGTGCATGTATTGGGACATCCTAAATCTTTTTCTGGCATACTAAATTGTAAGGGAAGTATGGGGATTGGAATGCAGGGATATATATTATTTGTCTTTACCCGCGCTAGGTTATGAGGCAAGAGTGGCTTGGCGCTAGTGAACCAACCTGTGTGTCAGTGTGGACTGCAGTAAGTAGGGCTTGTGGCTGCTCTCAATGAGCGCTGATTGAGAGCAGGTGTGTTTCTTCCTGGGCGAGGCCTCGGCAGAGCTGACTGCATACCAGCCACTCTGGGACTTTTGTACAGGGCCTCTGTTCCAAAGATCAATATTCTGTTTACACACATTAAGAGACTTTCGAGAAGCTTTTAAATGTGTATGAAACAGTCTCATTTTTCCTCTGATGATCATACATGACCTGTTACAGTAAACAAGACTGGACTGAGTTAGCATGGCGGCTGTGGCGAAGTGGGTAGGGCAGTCGTCCACTGGATTGCAGGGTTAGTGGTTCGATCCCCCGTCTCCCTCGCAACATGTCGAAGTGTCCCTGAGCAAAGAGACACTGAAAATTGCTCCCGATCGATCGTTAGCTTGTACCCTGTTTGGAAAGTGCTGCTATCAGTGTGTGAATGTGTCTGTAAATGGGTGAATGTGTACAAAACAATGTGAATCGCTTTGGGTCTGTGAAAACAAGGGAAAGTGATATATGAGTGTAGTCCATTTATTTACACTTGCACATTTTCACCTTATAAAGTTGATACGGCTAACACATTAGCATACAGTTGGTTATACACACAGCTAGCAGACACAGACTATTGAGTAAGGGGCTTTATTTTCTAAGTCAAACATCTATAGGCTAATATTTCCCTTTATTATCCCTGCAAACTTGTTTTTTTGTTGCTGTCTGAATCAGTAAAGATTTGGTTTCTGTCGGCATAAAAAAAAGCTTAGCAAGTGCTGAGTAAAGAGTGTATAGCCAAACAGACTGATGTTATATAATGTGTGTAGAGCTGACACTGCCCCGCGGTCTGTGCGTTAGCTCTCATTACTGCGGCAGAGTTTGTCTGCAGCTGATCCGCACTAATCCAGCGCTTTGATGTGATGTGCATGTTCCAATCCACTCCTATCAACGTTAGACACTGTGTGGCCTATAGCAGATATCTCTCTCTCTATGTTTCCCTTTCTCTCTCCTTGTGTCTCTCTGTTTCCTCTCTCTCTCTCTCTCGCTCTCTCCCTGTGTCTCTCTGTGTGTCTCCCTCTCACTTTTTCTCTCTCTCCATTTCTCTCTGTATGTGTGTCTCTCTCTCTCTCTCTCTCTCTCTCTCTCTCTCTCTCTCTCTCTCTCTCTCTCTCTCTCTCTCTCTCTCTCTCTCTCTTGATTTTAAGGAAACAAACTTGAGACTATAGACCACGTGACCACAGGGTCTTAATAGCATTAAGAAAAACATTGAATGTAATATTCTCAAAACCATATGCAGACAGCTTCTCCATTATATACCTCTTAGATTTGCCATTGTGGCCTTGACGTTTGCATTAAATTTCACTTTAAGTGGCATTAAAAAGTCATACATTTAACTTGGTGATTCCCTGATTGACTGTATGTAATGCTGGAGACACAAGCAACACGTCCCAACAAGTGTTGAATGCACTTAATAGAAGTCACTTTGGATTAAATCGTCAGCTAAATAAAATGAAATGGAATATTTAATACAAAGTTAAAGTCTAGAGCTTCATTGATAAAGTCTAAAAAGGTCATAACACCCCACAGTTTAAGAGTTTGGGACGACATAAGAACATAAGTGCTGATTCTGCTGTCTTGCCCTGTGTATGGAGTACAGTGTTACGGCACAGCTGGGCTACTGTCACTTTATATTCCAGGTTGGACTCACCGTTTGAACTTGGCAAGAAAAAAAATACATTTGATCTTCAGTCTTTTTTGCGCTAAATTATCATGAGCACAACAGGTCATACAGGTCGCTTATAAAATAAACTGTCACTCTGATCTATAGCAAATATAAATAGAGGGAAGCAAGCACTGTTAAAGGGAATCCAAACCAATCAGGTGTTAAAGCTGGGGTATATGATTTCTGATTGGTCAAAGTTAACATGAGCTGTACACTTTGACCAATCAGAGCAAGGCTCCGATTCTCTGTTCTCATTGGCTGTTGGGACTGTCCATTCACTTTGGCACGACTTTGTTGGTGTAGAGCGTGTCAGGGAGGGACCATAGGGGAGGGACCAAAGAGAACAAGTGGAGCTGTTGAGGTATTTGAATTCGAATCTCTATCCCAACTGCCATTTTCTCCCCAAATCGTCCACCCCAGCTTTAAGTGTGGAAACATTTGGATGCATTATCAATTATGTAGTTAAAAAAAGAACGCAGAATACTGTTTGTAATCTTTTATACATTTTACATTCAAGCCATCGCCAAAAGAGTTGATACAAAGTTGATCAGCATTTTTTTCACAGTCAGTCTGTCTCATAGCATGTGTGAGCTTACTGCCCTCTGCTGCTTATTGAAATTACAGCAACATACTCGTCATAATTTTTGACTTAACTGCACATTAAAAACTATTTAAGAAAGAAATAAACTAGGAAAGTAATTTTTTAACACATACCCAAGTTTGTAAAATGTGATGTTTATGGGTAACAGAATATAACATTAATTCAGTGGTAATTTTTTAATATTTCTTGCAATGATTAATTGCACGTTTATTTACTGTATATGTGTTGTCCAAAGAGCATACAGAAATGTAAGTTCACCTCCCAAAATGTATTGTAAATAACTGCAATCTGCATCTGATTTTTTTGTTTTTTTGCAGAATATGATCCAAACACAAACGAAAATAATATCATTTTGAATTCAGGATTTTTTCTTGTATTAAAATCATTTTAGACCATGGTCTCTATGCTTTTACTTACTTCTAAATAGTTTTACTACAACAGTAGGTGTAACCAAAATAATAATAATGTAAATACATAGTCAGTTGGAATTTTAGACTTTTTATTTATTTATTGTGGTCTCCAAAAGTACAACACAGACAAATTAAGCGCACAATTACAACATCTAGAAGTTCTTCAGTGAAGAATACAGAGTGCAGTATATGTGACAATGAAATTATTACCATCATGCAGAGTGTGTGTGTGTGTGTGTGTGTGTGTGTGTGTGTGTGTGTGTGTGTGTGTGTGTGTGTGTGTGTGTGTGTGTGTGTGTGTGTGTGTGTGTGTGTGTGTGTGTGTGTGTGTGTGTGTGTGTGTGTGTGTGTGTGTGTGTGTGTGTGTGTGTGTGTGTGTGTGTGTGTGTGTGTGTGTGTGTGTGTGTGTGTGTGTGTGTGTGTGTGTGGTCTTAAAAGGCAGTTTTCAAAGCAGAATATACAGCAGCGTGAACTTAACTTCATCTACAGTATCGTCGGGCACATTTGGCCCTCGTCGGCTACTCCTAACACCACAAAGTACTTTAGTTAGAATCCTAACTAAAAAGAAAATGCATTTTTTAAATAATAATTTTTTTATTTTATTTTTTACAATAGTGCAAAGCTGACCATAGCAAAGCCAAAAAAATAAATAAAAATTTGCAAGCAGGAGATGAAAACCAGCCTTGACATTCACCGAAGTAAACAGCTGCATAATACTGACAGAAAAGCAGGAAGCGTCACGTCAAAAGGGACAAAGATATTCAGTATAGTTCTATTAAAACACAATCAACGAGTGCAAGCGTGGCGGTCTGAATAATAATATGGAACATTTGTCAGAGCTGTCAGCAATGTCGCACAGTGTGTGAATGTTAAATACAGTGGTCACATGTTTGAGTCAAGCTACACTGTTTTGAAAGACATGTAGAGGGTCCTTATTAATTTTTTTTGTGAAAACGAAAATTGTGGGGAAAAATCTAACTGATGCTCCGTTGACATGAATGAATTGGGTGGTTGAACTTTCCATGTCTTTGTAATGTCAGAGAATAGTCAAGTTTGTTTCTCATGAATTTGCGAAATTCTTCTTGTAAATTAATTTAAGTAAAACCTCAGAATTTACTATTAAAATTGTATTTATTTCGTATTATTATTATTTATTAGTTTTACTTATTTTAAACCTTAAATGCTGTCATACTAGGTACAAATAAATAAATAAAATTAAGAAAAAAAATCATATGCATGCAGCAGTTCACAGTAGGGAGCTGACAGTGACAGTGATCTTTAAGGATTATATTCCACAGTATGGAGCTTCGACTGGCTGATCGAGGCGGCCATCTTTAGCATTTTCAAATCATCACTGTCAGCTCTTCTTCTATGGTGTTGTTAATACTAATTAATTAAAGGAACACTTCACCCGTACGGAACCGGCCTTCTATCATTATAAAATCACTATTATAATATAATGAATGAGGTTTTTCTTCCCTCAGTCTTACCTTGGCCCAGCTGTCCTGTTAATCCTAACCCTACATTTTTACTAGTGTGATGTCACAGGCTAGTCAGGAACCAATTTAAAAAATGTTTGCACATTTTTACTACATAGGATCTCAGAGTTCCATACACCTTCATATTCCCACTGGTGAAGTAGGTCTTTAATAATCAACTCTTATGTCTTGTTGCCTATAGGAGACAATAACAGATGCTTCTTAAAGCTGCTATGTGTAGCTTTTTTCACGCTCAACAACAATCTAGACTACATTCTCAATTAGTCCTTGCTTTCTTTGGCTTAACAAAAAAACAGACAGACATGTTTCGCTGCCATAAAGTGTGGACATTGTAAAATGCATTGCAGCGATAGCTATACTCATCGGTTTTCAGTGTGTAGGGTGGTCGACCCGCAACTGCAGGGTCGTGGTTCGATCCCCCGTCTCCCCGCCACATGTCCAAGTGTCCCTGGGCAAAGAGACACTGAACCCTAAATTGCTCCCGATAGTTAGCTTGCTTGTGTATGAATGTGTGCTCCAGTTGTAAGTCGCTTTGGATAGAAGCGTCTGCTAAATGACATGTAATGTAATGTGTTCACAGTAACTACACTAATGTCTTCAATGACTGTGGTGGTAATACTTAGCCTCCATTACACGCTACATGTAGCAGCTATTACATGATTAGCATTTCAGCTCTGATCTAAAAATAAATAAATAAATAAAAAAAATACTCAGGCAAAAGTGGTGCAAACATTTGATACATTTGAAAGTAAACGTGCAGTGACGTGAATGTAAATTATTGCTTTGGCTGATAGAACAGAGTCACATTCAATGAGATAAAAAATAGATTCAAACAATCGTTAACGTGATTTTGAGCGAGCGAGTGAGCGAGGAAAACATTCGTAACGGAATATCTCAAATAAAAGGCAAAAATTAAAAGTTTGCAAACCTGTAAAGAAATGTTCGGACTATATTTTGTCAATATTTGTCTGTACGTAATGTTGTCAAAATGTCAATCTAAACTGACAACAATGGCTGCCTACACTATCAAATTGAATTAACCCTAGCCGTACCAAAACAATTTTTTATTAAATATATTTCTGAACATTATTTTGCAGGTTTACAAATCTTACATTTGTGAGCTCAAGATAAACAAACTGTTGCTGTGATTTTTAAGTTCTCCACATTCTATATTTTGGCAAAGGAGAACGTCTTAGGTGTTACAGTAATGTCATGTTGACATTTAAAGGTACAGTACAATCTATATCAATCACCTAATAATACAGAGATGAACTGGCTCTATTATATGTTGCAGTTTTGATAGCTTTTGATTGAATCGGCGTCGGCAACATTTGTTTAAACATACGTTATATATATCTATTGATTTTCATTTTAAATACAAAATATTTAGTTTTGACATTTTTTTTTCATATCTAAGAGCCTGATTTTCAAAATATTCTGAGCTAATGAGCAAAAATAGAGAGAGAAAAAAAAGTAATTTTTTATAAATGATTTTTTTTTGGTTGACGAAAGTATATTTTGGTTTGTTATGTGAATAATAAGGACGGGGTTAATAACGGAGGTCAAACGGCAAAGATACAATCGTGATTAATATTTAAAGCAAACGGATAACGATGGTGTGGTGCAGCCTCCTCATGCACAGCTACAATCGCTATGGTCATCTCTGATGCTGGTGTGTGTGTGTGTGTGTGTGTGTGTGTGTGTGTGTGGTAGTGTGTGTGTTAGCTTTTGGCAGTGATGCAACATGACGTTAGCTTGGACAAGGTTGAATCTCCCAAGATGTATCCAGCAGTTTAAGGTGATAGTGCGTAACTTTTTGTCAGTTCAGTAAAATGAAATAAAATAATAACTTGATATAATCTAATAATAAAAGCAGATAATTTAGTAACTTGCCAATAACATGATAATTTTTCAGTTTATAATGTGTCATCTGAGATTACTCAGAATTCCTCATGGGGGCGACATAAGTTACGCACTATTGCTTTAAGGGAACCATCGATGTGAGGGAGTTCACAGGTCAGGTTTGTGTGTGTGTGTGTGTCTGTCTGTCTATGTGTGTGCACGCAAGTGTGTGTTTTTCATGTGTGTGTGTGTGTGTGTGTCTGTCTATGTGTGTGTGTGTTTGTCTGTGTGTGCGTTTTTGCGCGCGTGTGTATGTGTGTGTGTGTGTGTGTGTCTGTCTGTCTGTCTGTCTGTCTGTCTGTCTGTCTGTCTGTCTGTCTGTCTGTCTGTCTGTCTGTCTGTCTGTCTGTCTGTCTGTCTGTCTGTCTGTCTGTCTGCCTGTGTGTGTGTTTAGAGGTTGACCAGTGTCAGGTCAGAAGCAGTGAAGTGTGGGCACAGGGCCATGTCCGGGTTCTTCAGTTGCTTTAGAACCCTGCGGTGGAACTTAGAACGCACCCTGTTGAACTCCATGATGTCACTGGGATCCT
>NC_137218.1:5414674-5472174 GCF_949987685.1 Ammodytes marinus
AAGTATTTACGAGATTCTTGTTGTTCTGAGTTTGTACCTTCATGGTTGAATGCACTTAATGGAAGTGGCTTTGGATAAAAGTGTCAGCTAAATCAAATGTAATGTAATGTAATGTAATATAATGTAATGTAATGTAATGTAATGTAATGTAATGTAATGTAATGTAATGTAATGTAATGTAAGGTTTAACATTGAGTGAGTTGGTTGGGAGCTTACAGCAGGTTGTGTAGGCCCAATAGACCCATCCCTCTGAAGTCTGTCTTGGGGTCGCTGCCTTGGAAACCGATCTCACACCACTGTTTAGAGATACGGCCGGTGAGAGGTGTGTCGGGACAAAGCTCTTTCCATAACTGAAACACACACACACACACACGCACACACACACGCACACACACACGCACACACACACACACACACACACAGACACACACAATGCATAAAACGAGAGAAGATTAAAAGCAATGTAGAAAATCCCAATGGAAATATTGATTGTTAAGAACCAAGTCAACTTATATCCACTCAAATTAAAACATGATGGCGGTATCAAACTCGAATCTGACTCTTTTTTGGTGCCTCTAACTTGAAAACTGGGGACTAGAATGTGACTTGGATTTGAGAATTGGTGACTTGCCTTCATCACTGTGTGTTTAAATTGATTATTTTCACACATTAAACAGCCCCATGGAGCCATGTGTGTACCTTCAGTAACATGTCCTCGTGTTCGTTGTTCTCACAGTCGTACGGTTCGCGGCGCAGTTTCTCCACCTCGGCCACCAGACTCCTGTAGCCCACAATCTGCAGCAGACAAGCCTGGAGAGAGATGCCCAATCTGGGGAAGGGGACAGGGGAGGAGAGGGGGTGTTAGTGCATGGAAGTAGTAGCTATGTATTCAAATTCTTTATTGGGAGGAGTTTCTTCCCCCAGGCCATCAGACTGTTAAACCAGACTGACAATGTAACTTAGCCCGACACCCAATCGTGCACTTTATATAGTTGAATTACAGCCAGACTGGTACATAAGAATTTCACTAGGCATTGCCCTGTGCACTTGTGTATGTGACGAATAAATACAACTAAATTTAACTAATCTAACTAAGTCAAAACTTTGAGATGAACCCATGTTGTTTTCTGTTAACATGCATGTTGCTAGCTATGGGGGGGGGGGGGGGGGCTTTATTCACATACCCTATGTTTCCATATCAGTTTACAGAGCCTAGGCTAGACTGGATTTTCGGACTGGATTTTTGTGCTACCCCCCCTGTTTTAGTGTGTATTAGCGCTGTACACTGTCACACAAATACAGTCTTTTGTTCTGAGTTATCACTTATAATAAAATCCATTTGAGCAGGCGATGGGTTAAATGCATTCATCAAGGTTAAGCTTAGATGTCACTACCAAGGAACAAGGAGGTGTTGTTTATTCACAGTCTCATGCTCACAGCTACTCTGACAGGGTTAGACAGTGGTGACACTTGATAGCATGTAATCCAGCACACAACACCCTGAACACTCAATCACAGTGACACACACACACACACACATACACACATTCATAAACACAAACACACACACACACACACACACAAACACACACACACACACACACACATACAAACACACACATTCACACACACACACACACACACAGACACAAACACAAACACAAACACGCACACACGCACACACACACAAACACACACACAGTAACACAGATGTGATATGAAAGGTCTCACTGTGGGTTGGTGTCGGGGTTGATCCTCTTCAAGGCCATGATGTCGTCGATGGTTTTCTCCACTTTGTCTGGGTGGACACTGAGAGCAGACTGAAGGCTCTACACAGGGCAAGAGGGAGGGGAAAGGAAGATGGAAGAAAATGAGTGAGATTAGATGTGAATAGATTTTAGAATAGAATATTATAGAATGATAATAAGAATCTATATTTGTCTAGAACGCGTCATACATAAAATGCAGATCAAAGTGCTTCACATGAGCCAAATGAATACAATACAAGCAACTAAAAGGCAAAATGTGTTTAAAGTAAGAGAGTCAAACCGATTAAAATAAATAAAAAGCATTATGCACCAAGTCGTAAAACTGAGCAACACATTTGTATTATATGATACATTTTTTATATTATATATTAAAAGTCTTGGAGAAACGTACCTCATTCTTGGAGTACCTCAGAGACGACTCTGTAAGGAAATGGAAAGGTTGCAAAGAGTGAGAGAGCTGCATACAGTAGCTTTGAAAGCAGCTTTATTTAGAAGCTAAATACTGTATATACAGGTTTTTTTTTGTCAAATTTTGCACAAATTTCAACTTTGACTGAGGGTGGACTGATTAGATTTTGAAGGTCAAAGGTTACTGAGACCTTACATACTGTGAGGTCGCAGTAACCTTGTTCCATAGAACAGCTTCTTACGAGCTTTACCTTCTTTAAAGCAATGTATTTTACCACAAAAAACACTAGTTTATACATGATGAACTAGAATCAGGCAGTATTTGGGCCCACCTATCTTGTGGGTCCTGCGGGCTCCCTGCTTGTTGTTGTAGCAGATCCTCTGCAGCTCACAGCGTCCCGTTAACTTCCTGACGACAAACTTGAGTCCGCGCCACAGACACTTACAGTACAGGAAGACCAAGAACTGGCTCACCACTCTGCGGGAAAAAAAGCATAATAAAAAAAAAAATTAAGAAAAGTTGATGGCCTTGTATTTGGGGGGTATTTTTTTCAGAGCTCTTGGGGCAGACATAGCTGATGTGCAGGTGTGGGTATTGGGGTTTTAGTTTTGGGGGTAGGGGGTAGGGGGTAGGGGGAGTCACATAGGCACAGGGATTAGTACACTCACAGATAGCTTTATATGTCATTTAGCATAGAGCACAGAATCCAAATTAACATATTAACAGCAAAGCAAGGCACACACACACACACACACACACAAACTAACACACAAACACACACACACACACACATACACACAAACACACACACACACACACACACACTCACACACACACACACACAAACTAACACACACACACACACACACACACACACACACACACACACGCACACACAAACTAACACAAGCATTCTCACACACACACACACACATACACACACACACACACACACACACACACACACACACACACACACATATATATATATATTTTGTCAAGCACAAGCAACAGGGATTAGTACACTGACAGATAGCTTTATATGTCATTTAGCATAGAGCACAGAATCCAAATTAACATATTAACAGCAAAGCAAAGCCGACTCGTGGTGACTTTTAATTTTTCCTCTCAGATTTTCTCATTTCCTATTTCATTAATCATCTTGTCAACTCTTAGATTTATCTTTTGGCCCCTCGAGAGGCCCTGACCCCCCGAGGAGCCACTGGTAAAAAGAGCCTAAGACCGTATCCACATTAAGGATTGACACTGCAGTTGAATAGAGAAAAACATTTTACTTATAGATATCATGAAACTTTGCCAGGACACATTAAAAAAGTTATTGGTGAAATAGCCAAACAATCTCAAAATGAACCAGTGATTCCAATTACGATGTTTTTGCCTGTCGTGTCTTGGCATACGTTTGTCTAAATGAGCAGAAAATAAAACTGTATTTGAAGAATGGATGGGCTGCCTTTATGCAGTGATGCTGCAGGTGGCTTTGTTCAGTGTCACCTTCACTGGTAGTTTCTTTGTAGCAAACCTATAAAGTGTTTGATTGCAGTATAATCTCGTATTCCTTCTTTGAAGGTTAAAATAATGACAAAGTGTCTATAAAAGCTGTTTAACATCCCGGTCTCATCCTCAGGCCTTTAGAGGGAGATGTTAATCATTTAGGAAGGTGGTTTTAGTGACATAAGGAGAAGATATTACTCCGTGATGGCGCTGCATTCAAAAGATTTATTCAGTGCAGGAAAATGTTATAAAGTCTATGCTAAAAAAAAACTGCCTGAGTGGCTGGCAGAGGGAACTTGTAGGTTATCTTAAGTGTAGATTGTGCTGATGGGTATTTCTAAGATTCATTGCAAAAGTTAGTTTTGATAATAGAGGACAGACACTAACATTATTTTCTATCTTGTTGCACACACTATGTTCTAGTGCTGTGCAAAAAAAATAAATTGATTCGTCAAATTATCGTGATATTTAATTTTGTGATATCTGTATGGATTTCTAGCTCCCCGCCAAAAATGAAGGTTTTAAATGGGTTGCGAACCTACAACCTTTCACTCCTTAAGATGTCGCAGTACAGCTATAGTTTTCACATAATGTATCAGTGAATTAATATGTAAAAGTGTGAGGAGCAGAGAGGAGCCGCGGGAATCATTTAGTCTCCACAGTTTTCTTAATGGGTCGAATATGAATTTCCCAAGACGCACGTCGCCATTTTCTTTTCTCAGTGTCACCTGTAAAAAATAGCTCAATAGCTTCCCTTTGATCTGCTGCTAGTCTAAAGCTGGGAGACGAGACGAAACGAACAACACACTGTATATATCACACACTGCTACCACCTTATGTAATGTCTCTATTTGGTTTCTATAGGGATTAAATAGCCCTGTTTATATTCTACAATTTAAGTGATTTAGACTATAAACTACCCAATATACTGAACTTAAGAGCTTTGGAAACCAGTTATTAATACATGCAAGTATAAGCCTATATTTTTTTGTTTTAAGAAATAACAATAATAGCAACTTTGAGAAGAAATGTAATGGCTTCCTGCAACTAACTATAATTTTCTGCCGATGCCCAAAACCAGACAATATTGAATTCACTATCACACCAAGACAACTCTCACATTGGAGGAACAGGAACCATTAAGGTAAGACACGGCAGGTAGAAAAGAAGAAACAAAGTATACAAATAGGTGTTGAAAATTGTTCTAATAATATAAACTAAACATGAAGAAGAAGCAATGTATAAGTCTTTAGAAGGGCCATTGATAAAATATATTGCACAGATATTGCTGTGTATAGGCCTATACGCTATTATATTTTGATGTATCCAAACCTCCGCGTTCACAGTGAACAGAAATAGACAAGAAAGCAGCAGAACTATTAATAGAGACACTGAAAGGAGACCACTTGCTTTCCACGTGCTCCATAATTAAGAGGCCTCTTTTCAAAAGCCGCCCACTCCAACCAGCTTCACACCATAACAACCACTTAGCGGCCACAAAACATCGTTATCGATTCGGAAGCGCTTGGGATTAAACAGCCTATTGTATTTTAGTATAAAGAGGTCTTTAGGCTACACAGAAGGACACACAGCTTGCTATGAATTCCTTCACGTTTTGACATAAAATAAAATGTAGATTTAGCCTTGCTTGCATCATTTGCAGTGATAAAATGGACTATTTCTTTCTCTTCTTACCTTAGAAAATGCTTCATCTTGTCCACTGTCGCCCCGCCCCCTTCAGGTGTCTATGGTGATGGTTCTGCGGAGTGGTGACCTGCACACAGAGACCGATTGATTTAATATATTTCCAATTAAATCACACAGTCAACCTCCAATCTGTTTCTACCAGCGTCAAAACAAGCATCAAAATTATAAACGAAGATGTGTGTTGAAAAAGGTTGTTGAAATGTGTCTGGAAGAGTCCGAAATGACGGAGCGGTCACTTCGGCTAGACTCGGCTAAACTCGGCTCGTCTCGGCTCAGGCCCCCCCGAATGCTTCGGAGCTGTCCGCGGTGCTGAACGATTAGAACGTGCAGTAATGTGTCACGTTTAGAATGCAGGGTGTTCTGTTGCTAGGGCAATAAAACAGATTACAGACTACAACACCTATTTCAAGCATTCATTTAACCCTTCAAAGACATTATCATAGCTAGAAAGCTGGATATAAATGCTCGTCTGTTTGATTAGCACTGCGTATAATACCGTATAGCAACAGACGACGCCTGTAACGTTGGCCGTGCATGAACACACATGCAATATAATCCATCCAAGCACAGAAAACATCGTTAACTCACCGGGGTTTTAAATAATAACAGGTCGAAACAAAGATGGAGTGCAGCGTCTTCAGTCCCGTTCACTCGGCTGTATTGGTGTGCTGCTCCTCCATGATGGTGACACTCACTGAGACAGACTGAGGAGGCGCCAGAGTCTAAAAGCTACAGCGGCACAGCGATGCAGCCAGAATACCAATCAGTCCACGCATTTATTATAGGCTACATCAGCTTGGTCCAAACTTTTTTTTTACTCATAACACTTTGAATCACAGTTAGATTCAGTTTAAAATGTAGCAATACGGGTCTTTATAAATATAGTCTATATCTGACAATACATTTTGTGTAGATAAAAGACCATGTTAAAAGTCAAAATGATTTCTATAGCACATTTAAAAACAACATCAGTAGGATATAAATGTAGGCATATTGTCATATAATGTAGCCTATAGGCCAACAGGGGCTCTTCGTGTGGTCTACACATAGGTGAAAATGTCACCATAAAGTGCATGCAAAATAGGAGAGGAAATACAGAGTTTCTGGGTTTAAAAAAAATATTAATCCGTCATAGGCATATTAGTTGTTTGTAACCTAACCTGTATGTACCATTTGGTGCCACTAGGGGCAGTATGACGCGCTATGGCTGTGATTTATCCAAGCTGATGAGGTCAGCAACAGCAAACACATGGGATAGATTCTGTAGCAAAACTATTTACAAATGTACATCTCTCTCTATCCATGTGTCTAATCAGTTTGTAAATGTGTATTACACGTATAGTAGGCTAGTATAGGCCTAATAGTTTTTCTACAATATTGTCCCATACAAAAACACTGCCTATTTTCCTAGTAGTTTTCTTTTATGTAAAATAACCAAACAGACACATTTGTTTCAAGTGTAAAGTGAATAAAATAGATCCAAAGCAAATATAAAAGTTTTTTTTAATGGTGAAAATGCTGCATGTCAACGGCATGATCTACTTTTGGCAACACAAGGCAAAGAAGACCATTTGATTTACAGCATATTTGGTAAATTACCAAAAAATAAACATTGTAACAGCATCATAGGCAACTTACTACTAAAGTAACATACAGCCCTGTGATTGGTCAATTTCAAAACAGTGACATAATACAGACAGTGGTTAAAAAATAAAAAAGATCAAATATATTAATGTAAAAAAGGAAGACGGGATTAGTTCTTTAGGACAATAAATACAGCAGGACACACGTCGGTGCAGCGTTTGTGTCTAACATGATGACATTTGGTACAAATAATGAAAAAGAAAAAAAAAAGGTAACAATCACCAGCAATGCAATAAATCACCCCAAACATTGCAAATTTAGGGGCTAAGTACAAGAAAACATGTACTTGTGTAACAACGTAAAAGTGATAGTGCCTCTCTCACAATAGAGAGACCGTCTTCTTCTTAAAGGTGGAGTCAGTGATTCTGGAGGACACTTGTCGTCAAAATCACTTTGACAAAATCATGGAATAATATCTCCTGTTTGCGCTGAATAAAATCCAGTGTTAATACACAGCCCATAGGCTCTGTAAACTGGCATGTTGCTAGCTGGCCCTGTGTAAACATACTCTTTGTCTACATGCCTGTTTACAGAGCCTAGGCTGTGCATTAAAACCAGATTTCTTTTCAGCGCACACATAATACATACAGGTAGCGCCTCGTGAGAAGATATTCACCGATTTGGAAAAAACTGATTGTCAATAAGCGTTCTCCAAAATCGCTGACTCCACCTTTAAGTTAGTCAGTCAGTGTTTGTGTCATAGTGCAGCCACGGCTATGCTAGTGTCTGTCCTCTGAGTGTCTGTAGCCAGCAGCGGGTCTGTGGTGTGCTCTGTCCTACGGTCAGTGAACGCCTCGCCCTCCTCAGCCTGGTCCCCCTCCTCACTAGCCTCGGGCAGAGCCAGGTACGTGGGCACGGCGTTAAACATGACAAAGCCCACAGTGATCACCACAAACGAGATGATGTACAGCGTGGAGAACTGAGGGAGAAAAAGAGAAGAAATGTTTAGGAAGATTTTCAAAACTTTCTCTTTATTTGAATAAAGTAGCTATGAGGAATAGTACACATCGAATTTTTGCGTGAAAGCTTGTTGTGTTTTGTATGGTGTATTTCAATTTCAATTTCATTTGAACTGACAGCTGTTCCTTGTGTGTTTTTGTTGTGCTTAAAAAATTAACCCTAAAAAAAACAAAAAAAACACTCACCCTTTGGATAAAAGCGGAAGTGTTTTTACCACACCACATTTGCTGTCCTAAAGATATTTGGTCTTTTTTTACCTGAATAAAAAAATATATAAACAAAAATTAACCCTTTTCATAACCCTCACCTTGTAGTGGAAGAGGAAGAGTCCACAGAACAGACTGAATAGATCCGCGGTGAGCAGAGAGAGGTTGACTGCTGTAGCGCTGGTCATCTTCACCACCACAGGCATGAAGCTGTACAGCGCGTACATACACAGAGCGTAGCCCGCAAACAGCAGCGCTACACAGGGCACAATGAATGGGCTTCAGTTAGGACTCTGTTACACTACTGTCGGATATCTAACACTCAGATGTATTTAATGTAGAAAGACAGAAAGTTAACTTACAAATTTTAACGTCCCACGTTATTGCTGCTACTGCATACGTTTCTAGAGCAGCTCTGAAATGACAAACAACAACAAAGTGAGCATGGCTTGGAAAAAATTTACTTTTTTCATACTTAAATAAAAAAAAAAATCTGTGTCTATTGTTAAGTATTGTCGAGTAGTTGTCTTATTTTGGTGGGGTGAGGCTAATGTGATGATCAGTACATTTAAAGCCGAGTTAAATGGCAAAGAGTGTTTTCATCTATCTTTATATCAGTTATATCAAGACAATTTTCTGTCACTATGTGATATACAATAAAGTTATTTGAATTGAGTTTGTATTTGTAAGTGAACTGACAATAAAGAAAATCTTTCCTGAATCTTGATGTCAAATATTCAGATTTTTTTGTTGTCATATATCAGATTAAATGATATATTTTTATATGATTTTAACACTTTAACCCACAGCTGTATTCCACTGATGAGGGTCCCAAACAGCCCCATCATCCCCAGGAACTCAATGCGGCTTCGGTTCTTCACCGTGTGCTCCTGACACACGTTAGACACCGCGTACAGCATGGCGCTAAGCAACACCAAGCCATCGCCTAGGATCACATCAGTGGCTGCACAGAGAGAGAGAGAGAAACACACCGTAGATTGTAACTTTTTTCAATTTAATAATAATAATAATTAATATTCTAAGTGACTTTGCTATGGTCTTAGGTCTCAATTTACTTGTTACAAGAACGTATGAACATCCTGACATTAAAAAGGTGCAATTCTGGAGAACGCTGTTGTTATGCCCCAGGGCAGCTGTGACTACTATCGTAGTTTACCACCACCGGGATGACTGTGTGTGAATGAATGGAACCTGGAAAACCTGTAAAGCGTCTTTGAGTGCCTTGAAAAGCGCTATATAAATCCAATACATTATTATCAAATTCCCTTTCTGTCAAAATCAAGATCTGCTGCCTGTTTGTACCGTGGGTGTGCCCGGTGTTAATATATGAACTAGGCTCTGTAAACTAGTATGTTGACATTCACGGACCAACCCACCATAGCTAGCAACGTTTACACAGCCTAGGCTTCCTTTAAGCGCTTACACAGTACAGACAGGTAATGGATTGTGAGGAGTTATTCACTGATTTTGACAAAAATTGATTTTAACAACAAGCATTCTCCAGAACCACTGACTCCATCTTTAATACAGATAGAAATTATATATATTATTTTTAAAGTCCCCTTACTGGATCCCTGGTCTCTCCCAGCCATGATGTCGGCCCCCACCATGGCTCCGACCCCCAGCAGACACACCATGACGGAGACAAAGTGCACCAGACGGTACCGTGTCTTCAAGAAGAACCAGGAGAGGACCATGAGCACAGGCACCACGAAGCAGTCCAGCAGCTGGAACACAGAGACAACACAATGACAAGCCAGCATTATGTCTGTTTACAGGTACATCTAAAAAAAATATTAATATCGTGGTAAAGTGATTTTTTCTGTAATTTAATTCCAAAAGTGAAACTTTTAAATATTATAGATTCATTACACATGAAGTTAAATGGATATAGAATAAACATACTTTTCAGAAGGTTAAAATTTCTGACTTTTCCATGATATCAAAGCCGTTCCGTCTCACCTGAATACTAGTCAGCGTAGTGTACTGGTAAGCTTTCACTACGGTATAGTTTGCCTCCACGTCGGCTAAACCCATCAGCAGATACTTCCACCACTTGGTTTTTAACACCTGAAGGATGTTTCTCTCACCTGTAGAAAAGAAAGAAAGAAAGAAAGAAAGAAAGAAAGAAAGAAAGAAAGAAAGAAAGAAAGAAAGAAAGAAAGAAAGAAAGAAAGAAAGAAAGAAAGAAAGAAAGAAAGAAAGAAAGAAAGAGAAAGAGAGAAAAGACTTAAGACTACAAAAATTAATTTTTTAAAGAGCTACTTTTAAATACTTTTTTTTTATTTACACATTTTTGTCCTTTTTGATTAAAAAATGTCCATACTGGTGATTTTGTTCAAAATAAAAATCGGCTTAGTTCAACAATAGCTTAATCCTGTAATCTATTTTATTCTTGAACCCTTGGACTCTAAAGCTCTAGTATATTTAGACGCTTGTCTTTTCTAAACCGATATCTTGGAAAGAAAAATACGGTCAAACTCTTACAACTCAACAAATAATCTGCCAAGTTCAAACTGATTATTATTTAGTTTGAATAATTACAGTATTTGCCTGATTGGTTTATTTTATACCTGTACCTAAAAGTATTCTAGTCTTGCAAGTGTTTTATGTTGAAATGTTAATTATATAATATATTTCTACCCTGTTTGTATCTATTTCTGTATTGTGTCAGGATGAATGTTTACTTTAAAAATATGTCTGAATTCTTTCAAATGTATTTATTTGTTAAAAATATACATAAAAAAATATTTGAGGAAAAAATGTGTCTGAAAGATGGGTGATGGGCAATGAAGAAGCAACCGGATAGGGAAATAAACAATTCATTCATTAATTCACTCATGATTACAGCTGGTGTTGCCATGTGTTTGAGATGGTTTGAATGTGCATTTTGTACTATATGTCCTAACCTTTGTGTGTGTGTGTGTGTCTCTTCCTGTCTGTCTGTTCCTGTCTGTCTGTCTCTTTCCCCTAACCTTTGCGTGTGCAGAGTATGGTTGTGTAGACCAGCAGCAGCAGAACGTAGTTTAAGAAGCTCTGCAGCATGGGCGTCTGCACCCCGGCGTCGGCCAGGTACTGACAGCTGACCGCCGTGCCACAGATCAACAGGGACAACACCTGACCCATTAGGATGGTCTTCAGCAGGCGCCTGGGGGGACAAAAAGATCATAGTGTGTAAGTGCATGGGTGTTTGGACACTTTATAAGAAACACCTATGTTTTAATATAATGTACAGTTATCATTCATCAATATATTTTTATTTGAAACAAAATTAAAACATTTAAAAGCAAGTTGACACGGCATACAAAAAAGGAAAAAAATAATAATTAATCCTATATGTATACAAAAAGAGCAGAATGAAACCAATGCTTGTTGATAAGTCTCCTCTGTTGACTCACAAAGGGGCTTTAATGGAAGAGCCTTACAGGTGGGCCTCAAGAGAAAGCTTTTGTTTTACCAGTCTATCTACATCCCACCTGTTCAACTGTGACCATGTGCAGAGAATACTACTTTCCCAACTACCTCTGATAATAAGAAAGTTAGAAGTGGGAGGAACTAAAAGTGTCCTGTAGCCCACTGGTGTCTGTGTATCCTTCAGAAGTACTGGGAAGGTTGTGCAAATAAGGCACTAAAAGTAACTACACAATAACAGTGCACACATGTCATTCCATGTGTTTACAGTGTGAGTGACAGCAAGTACAACACCAGGACGTGAAACTGAAACAGCTTAGTGAAATCATTTAAGTAAGTAATTTTCCTACCGCGATGTGTATTGTCTTTATGTCAGGTCAAGCCTTTGAGTAAAATTATATTTAAATTCAAGGAGATCCAAAGTGAAAAGACAGCTTTTCCAATAAACATTTTTAAAGTTACTGATTGCATGATGTTTACAAAGTTAATCTAATTATTGTGTATATATAATATAATATAATATAATATAATATAATATAATATCTCACCAGGTGAAGACGTCCCTGAGGTTGTAGTTGTACAAACCACAGGCGACCCTCCATTTCCCACACAGCCGCTCCTCTTCATGCACCTCCATTATGAGAACTAAACCTAGAGAGACAGAAAGAAAGAAAGAAAGAAAGAAAGAAAGAAAGAAAGAAAGAAAGAAAGAAAGAAAGAAAGAAAGAAAGAAAGAAAGAAAGAAAGAAAGAAAGAAAGAAAGTTGAAAACCTTAGAATTGGCCAGTGAAGGGCGCTACGGTGGCGTAGTGGATAGAGCGCGTACCATATCAGCTCTGGCCTTCGTTGCAGTGGTCACGGGTTCACATCCGACCCGTGGACCTTTACTAGCTGTCATCCCCCCCCCCCTCTCTCTCTCTCTCTCTCTCTCTCTCTCTCTCTCTCTCTTTCTTTCTCTCTGTCTCCCCATTTCAACTCTGTACTATCCAATAAAGCTTGGAAATGCCAAAAAAATTATCATAAAAAAAATAAAAATAATGTCCAGTGAAAAATGAGAGAATTAGAATTAGTGTCTTTCTTGCTCACTGTCTTCATCAGACTATCGAAGCAGAACATGGGACCAAATCTCCACAGGAATGTGATGTCCCACATAATAAGATTATATAGACTCTGGTGTCTCACTCTTCTGATTTGATAATGATATAATAAAATACATAAGTTACATTGTAGATTATACTTTGCCTGGTCCTAGACTCTAACGCAGAACTAGATATACACTATAACGTTTACCATTGTTTTAACCATTACATTTCCATTTAAAAGATGTTTTTTCTATGTGTATGAGGGGGTTTGATGGTATAGTTGCATATCAGCTACCACCACTATTATTATACTATTTGTACATTGCATTTTACAGTTTAAAAATCATGTTTTGTTGGTTTGATAAACACATATTGTTATATTGCAAAATGTGTGTCTAAAAAATATGAAGTTCATTAGTTTTTCAAGCATAAAGAGGATAAAACTCTGACCTAGCTTGTTTTAATTCATGAATGAAGGGATTAATACTAATTAAGATTTATTTTAAGATTTAAGACCCTTTTAACCCAAATCCACACAATCTTTCTAAGTACCGGTATGTCATTTTGGGAGTTAGTTGCATAATAAAGTAAGCAACTAAATAGAGTTGGGCATTTTTGTCAATCCAAATTCAAAAATACTGTCATTTATTTAACACATTAAATGCCTTTTAAGACTTTTTAGTATCTGTAGTAAATGTCAGACTAGATTTTTGAAGGATGTATATGACATTTTAATACCAATTCATGCATTGTGTTAAAATAAGGTCTAGTAACCCTGAACAAATTACAGTTACAGTCCACCATAAAAGTATTGCATTCTCTTCCGTATTGACCATATGTTAGCATCAAAACATGAGTTACACATACATATGTTATATTATTTCAAGACTTTACAACATAGGGATTCAGACCGGGTCAGACATCAAACGAACTGTCTCGGTCACGTGGTCAGTTCCGCATAGGATACAGTGTTGCACCTTCAACTTCTCTCACTTTACATTGTGTGGATTTACATGTTTACATTAGGCGTTGGCGCTTTTAAGGTGATCAGGTGAGAACATTTAGGACATTTTAACCATGATAAGCAACATTTATGACATTTTAAATAACCCGAATTTGAAGGCAACCCTTAATAATTCGGAATATGAATTGTATTGTGTCAAAGAATGTATGAAAGACTGTAAATAAACACAGAAATATAAAATTATCACTTTTTTCAAAGCTGTTTGGTTCGCGCGCGACTGACAGCGTCATTGATCGGTGCTTCCTTGAAGTACAAAATAGCTGAATTTAACCTTAACCAAAGTACACGCTGTTTTCCAATGAATTATGAATAAATTAACTGTACGTACGTTTTCTCCTTCAGTCATGGCAGGTGTCGGGAGATTATCCAGACGCGATTAACATCCATTTCTTTCCTAAAATCGCTCAAATACATCAGATCCACGAGGGTCAACCTCTCACTCAACCTAACCTCGTGCTGTGACGCCCCGCCCCCCTGAGCGCTGATTGGTCAAAGCAAAGCTGAAGGATTTCTGTACAGTGCGGTCAAACTTTATCTGGTGCTGATGAGAATCTAAACGAGAAAAAGTTATACTATACATCTCTGTAAAAATACCATGTTACAGCTACAAGTCCACGACTGAGAATTATATTTAAGGTGATATTTTGCAGTTGAATATGTTAAAATAAATAATAATAACTTAAAGATATCATCATGAAACTGAACCTTTATTTTGTGTAGGCTATTACAAAGATGTTTTGAATTTTGTTTAGAATGTTTTTGTTTGAAATGCATATATTACAATATCTAACTAATTCTGCATAGTTTATCTGTAGCCTAAAAAATATATAAAAACATCTTTATTTAATTTTTACAACATAATAGTAGGCTATCCAACGTTTTTATATACCATAGACACACACACACACACACACACACACACACACACACACACACACACACACACACACACACAGACACATGTTTAATAAGTAACTTCAGTAAAGGAACTAAGTACTTCTTCCACCACCAACCAATAGGGCTTAATAATATGACTTGAGTCCTCGTGTATTCAACCTTCAGCATATTCTAGTCTGCGATACAACCTTGACAGCTGCCCTTGTTTTTCTTTAAACAAAGGTTCAAATTCTTCTCCTCTGTGTGAGAAACAATTTCAACAAGAAATCCAGACGGAGAAAGAATGATAACAAAGATAATACTGGTTGTAAAATAAATAATAAATGTCTGCAAAATTCATATGTTCCACTTCCAGTGCACAGAGAAACACACTGACATCTTGGAAGTCCTTGAACTTGTAGGCTAGATATTTCACAGACACACACACACACACACACACACACACACACACACACACACACACACACACACATACACACGCACACGCACACACACACACACACACACACACAAACACACACACGCGCACACATATTTTTATATCGTATTTATACTAAAATGCAGGAAAAATATAATGTTAATTTATGTCAAATGTAGAAAAACGAAGGCTACAGTAATTCCTTCTGAAATGTATGGAAGACGTATAAAGTAGCCTAAGATCAAATATGATAAAAACAAATTGATATAGCAATAATCTTGATAGGCTACTAACCAATAATTTCCCTATGCTAGTATAGCCTATCTATGTTCTCTTCATAATTTCCACCTTTAATCTCATAATGATGATTTTGGACTTTTTTTTTTCCATTTCATATTTGTATTATCAATTATTTTATTATTGCAAAATCTCTGTATTATATAGGTGATGATGAATCAATATAAGTAGTAGTTTCAGTTAAATTAAAAGATGTGACGTTAATAGAAAATTAAAGTGCATCTTTTTAATTTTTTTAGGAACATGGATAAGGTTACAATCTATGGTTAGTAGACTGTAAAAAATTAAATATAAGGTTAGAATGTATAGCCACCGTTTGCAGTTCTCGCGAGATTTTGCGAGAGGATAAGTTGAGGGAACATGGCGACGTCTAATTTGCTAAAGGTAAGAGCCACTCCAATTCAATTATGTTCTATCTAACGCTCGGCGAAGAGCGTGTAGAAACCTACAGTAACACAATGTCGGCGTTTGATATTCAACCCTAAACTCACGTTGACAAGTCGTAAACACGTCTGACGTCACTGTTAGCTTTGACTTTAGCTGTGGGGAGCTTGTTAAGTTACATCTGGCTAACATTAGCTGCTTATCTGTGATTCTAGCTCTTTAGAAATAGCCGAAAAATACACACGGTCAACAGGACGTATGGGAGATTAAAATACAAGGTGTTATGTGTGTGTACGCTTTGCTACAAGTGTCTAAATTCACGTGACACTGCTTAATTTACACTGGCTTCTGCAGTGGATTTACAATGCAATGCTAAGAGGCTGCAAGATACCACTGTCGTAGTTACTGTTTCTGTGCAATTAAATCAACGTTAATCCCTCTGTTGGCTGTCTTTGCTAAACTAAACCCGACAAGAAAGCTGTCGCAATGTGTGTTGATTAAAATATGGTTTATATCGTTCTCCATAGAGGTAGAGAGAGGAGGTGACATAGCTAGAAAACACAACATTGCATTCAAAACACTACATTTCTGCATGGGAACAATAATAACTGCATGTGCAAAGTTGTGAATGTCGATAGTTAGCCTGCTATCGGTGTATGAATGTGTGTGCGAATGGTAACGTGGGAAAGGAAAACGGGTCTCCCTTGTAAAAGAGTCTTCGGTCTCAATGGGATTTACCTGTATAAATAAAGGTTAGAAAGTTGAATGACAGGCAATGCCCCAACACGCCATGGGATTTAATCTGCACTACTTGGCAGCACAAGTGTTTTGATTACTGTTCAGGTCTGGACTTGCATTGTTAGGAAAGTATTTAAAAGCATTGGATAAATCATTCTAAAAATAAGCCTGAAGTGGTAGATAAAATGTGGAGTAGGTTCTCTTTTTAAAATCAAATTGGCATACAATTAATTTAAAGATTTATTTACTCACTATTTACTATTTACTTTTTACTACACTACATACTAAAATCAGATAAGGAAGATTCTTTTTTCATTATGTCGAAAATGTCCAGAATAGAGACGAATACTCCAAATTTAGTGGTGGCATTTATGTATTTTCAGCATACTACAATTGACGTGGATGTATTGGGACATCCTAAATCTTTTACTGGCATACTAAACAGTAGATAAGTATGGGTATTGGAACGCAGGGTATGTTTATTTGACTTCCGGTCTGTGTGTGTGTTTCCAGAACAAAGGCTCCCTTCAGTTTGAGGACAAATGGGACCTGATGCGCCCCATCGTGCTGAAGCTGCTACGGCAAGAGTCCGTCACCAAGCAACAGTGGTTTGACCTGTTCTCGTAAGTTTAAAACCATCATTCATCTGCTGTCAGCTTTAGTATTTAAAGGTGGAGTCAGTGATTCTGGAGAATGCTTGTTGTCAAAATCGGTGAATATCTCCTCATGATCCGCTACCTGTCCGTACTATACTGTGTGTGCGCTGAAAACAAAATCCAGTTTTAATAAACAGCCTAGGCTCTGTAAACGGAAATGATGCTAGCTTTATTTTTTGTTAACACACAGTTTGTTTACATACCAGTTTACAGAGCCTAGGCTGTGAATTAACACCGGATTTCTTTCGGCACACGCACAGTATGGACAAGTAGCAGATCATGAGGAGATAATCACCGATTTTGACAACAAGCGTTCTCCAGAATCGCTGACACCTTTTTAAGAATAGCGCAAACACGAAATAGTTAAATTTGTCAAAGCTAATTCCTCCATCTTTGTTTCCATAGAGACGTCCACGCCGTGTGTCTGTGGGACGACAAAGGTCCGGCTAAGATCCACCAGGCGCTGAAAGAGGACATCCTAGACTTCATCAAACAAGCACAAGCAGTAAGAACACAATGGGATGGTTGTCTCTGCATCTGTTCAAATGCTCTGTTTAAAGCTGGGGTGGAGAATTTGGGGAGAAAATAGCAATTGGGATAGAGATTTGAATCCAAATACCTCAACCGCTCCACTTATTCTCTTTGGTCCCTCCCTGACACGCTCTACACATCAACAACGTCGGTGCCAAAGTGAATGGACAGTCCCAACAGCCAATAAGAATCGGAGCCTCGCTCTGATTGGTCAAAGTGTACCGCTCATGTTAATTTTGACCAATCAGAAATCACATACCCCAGCTTTAATGTCTAAACTACAGTCTCCCCATTAGTCTGCATTCTGGTCTATTGAGGCTTCTGTTGGTGAAGGTGGAACCCCCGGCTGCCTGATGACCTGAGGGCCGCAGATTGTGTTGATATTTTTAAGGGCAAAAACTAAAAACATACCTTTTTTAGTCCGGCTTTTTAATTAAACAACCTATTTATTCATTAATTTAATTATTTATTTTATCTTTTAAATTAAACAACCTACTCTATTCATCTATCTTTTATAGCCTATTTTATTTATATATGTTGTCTGCTTTAATTCACTTAAATATATTATAATTACTTGTATTAATTTTGTTATTCTAATTTTATTAATTTCTATCCTTTGTATTGTCTATGTTTTTATTAGCCTAATGAAGAGCTTTTATTTATTTTATCTTTTAATTAATTTTTTTTTTAGTTTATAGTCTCTAGTGTTTTCTCACTGATGATGGCGTTTCCTCAGCGCAGTTTCCTTCCTGTTTTTAATGAATAGCTTCTGACGGTGTTAATTGAGATAAATTGACCCTTGTCTCTCTCCATAGCGTGTGCTGAGTCACCAGGACGACACCGCGCTGTTAAAGGCTTACATCGTGGAGTGGAGGAAGTTCTTCACTCAGTGTGACATTCTGCCCAAACCCTTCTGCCAGCTGGAGATCACTCTCATGGGGAAGCAAGGCTGCAACAAGAAGTCTAACGTCGAGGACAGCATCGTACGCAAGGTCAGGGCCAGACACACTGCCTGGAATCTCTTTACTTTGTGCCCTCTTATTGTTTGCAGTGTTGGGCAAGTTACTCAGAAAGTGTAACAAGTTACTCTTTACTTATAAAAAAAAAATGTATTACTTATTTGAAAAGTAATACTATAGTCAGCCAGCCATTTACATTTGCTTTTTGTATTTTCACTGTTATCTAATTGGCCCTCATTTACTTACAGTGTGGACAGACACATTTGTGAATGAATGTTTTTGTGTATGAAAATTTCACGCACAAATCCTGGATTTATCAACATTTTCGTACCTGAATTTCTTCATACTTTGAGAAGAAATTAAGAACTTTCTCAGATTGTGCGTATGAATGCACAAATGGTGGTTTTTAGATAAAGAAATGATGGCGTGTCACTGTCAGTATGCTGATAGCAAATAGCAGGCACTGGCCCATCATTTTAGACTGGTTCTGATTCACTAAAATACAGACAGAGGTACGAACGAAATTGGCTGGTACGTGCGGCGGCATGTCTCATAAATCTGGCGGTTGTTTTGCGTATTACATTTTTTTTGCGGACACTGAGAACATTTCCAAGCACGTATTAGTTAATGAAGCCATTGTGAGTAGCACCACCTCAACTTTTGAGACCCCTAATGTTCACTGTTCTCTTTATTTTGTATTGTAGATTTTATTTGACATGGACATGACAATATCGCTAGTACTAATGCTAGTTTTAAACACCTGTCCAATCACTAACATTGTGTCTGTCTGGTACAGTGCATCTCTCCTTGCTCTAAACAAGGTTAATGTTTATTGTGTATATGTTTAAATACAGATACAGTACACTACTGTACTCTTTATTGTGACACTAACATTCTGTCTGTCTGTCTGTCTGTCTGTCTGTCTGTCTGTCTGTCTGTCTGTCTGTCTGTCTGTCTGTCTGTCTGTCTGTCTCAGTTGATGCAGGACACGTGGAATGAGTCGATCTTCTCCAACATAAAGAACAGGCTTCAGGACAGCGCCATGAAGCTGGTTCACGCAGAGCGGCTGGGAGAGGCCTTCGACTCACAGCTGGTGATAGGGGTCAGAGAGTCATACGGTGAGAGACACACACACACACACACACACACACACACAGACACAGGGGGCTCTGGAGCATTCAAATATATATATAGAAATGATATCCTATTATATAGGACCAGGAGAGGGTTATTTCATCATATTTAGTTTAGTTTATAGTCACAGGGTGAGAAACAGGTTTTAATTTTATTGTTTTAATTAATTTACTTTTAATTCAAACTTTCCTTCTTTTGATATAGTTTTAATAATAATAATAATAATAATAATGGATAGGATTTAGATAGCGTTTTTCAAGGCACTCAAAGCGCTTTACAGGGTTCCAGGTTCCATTCATTCACACACAGTCATACCGGTGGTGGTAAACTACGAGAGTAGCCACAGCTGCCCTGGTCAGATTGTTTTTATTACTAATTTATGTAAAATGTATTCAAGATTATATAAAGGTTAAATGACTAAATGATTGCCAAAGTTCTCCCATAAAAATTCAAATATTCTTGCTCCATTTGTTCTTTGCAGTGAACCTTTGCTCGATCCCCGATGACAAGCTTCAGATCTACAGAGATAACTTTGAGAAGGCGTACATGGATTCTACTGAACGCTTCTACAGAACACAAGCTCCGGCCTACCTGCAGCAGAACGGAGTCCAAAACTACATGAAATATGTGAGTATGCACAGTCCGTATGTATTAAAGGAGTCAGTGATTCTGGAGCATGCCTGATGACAAAATCACTTTTTTTGTCAAAATCCGTGAATATCTCCTCATGATTCGCTACCTGTCTGTACTGTACTTAATACACAGCCTAGGCTCTGTAAACTGTTCACTGGTATGTAAACAAAGGGGGCCCACCGTAGCTACAGTTGCAACATGCCCGTTTACAAAACCTAGGATGTGTATTAAAACTGGGTTTTTTTTCAGCACATACACAGTAGAGACAGGAAGCGGATCGTGAGGAGATATTCACTGATTTTGACAAAATAAAATGTTTGACCACAAACATTCTCCAGAATTGCTGACTCCATCTTTATAGACCTGGAAACCTGATTCCTCAATCAGCTTCTACTTTGAGAAAAAAATTTAAAATAAATTAAATAATCTGAATAATAAAATAACCAATATTTTCATAATAACTAGCTCAAGATACATGTGAGTCTCACAGTGTTAATTTCGTAGACTAAGACTATGACGAAAAATATTCGTCTACGAACCTTTTTCACGGACGTAAACTAAATAAAAACTAAATAAAAAGGCAGATGTGATGACGAAGACTGAGACTAATTTAACTGACACTATAGTCTACGAATAGGAACTAGACGAAACTGTTAGGGCGGGACGAATGGAGAAGAGATCCAATCAGAACTACTCTTTTTGTGGGACAAGTTGGGAAGAAATCCAATCAGTGCAAAGCAGCGAATGCAACCCTGTGTCGGTGAAAATCGACGGGGGACCGCGCAGGTGTGAGCGGGTGGAGTGAGCCGCTGTGCTGAAAAACTCTGCGGTATGATGGACAAAAATGATAGTCAGGGATATCCTGCCCGTTAACGATGTCTAGGGGAACGGCTAAGTTCCGCGATCTGTTTGTAGTAGGCTCTGTCTCGAGTTTGAATACACAGAGCCATGTGAAACTGCCGCCTCCGTCCGTTAGTTTCTGTTTTTAAGTTACAATCAACTCCGACGCATGGACAGCGTTCAATTAAAACCTCTAATTGTATTATCTAAAAGGCGTTGATGCAAAAGAAGTCCGAACACACACAGCGGCAGCAGTGTTGCTTAAAGGAAGGCGCAGTTGCTCAAATTTATCAGCACCTCAACTGCGTGCTGCTGCTGCTGCCCAGGGGCGGCCTTAACAATCTCGGGCCCGTTTCAAGACCTAGTGTGGGGCCCCCCACTTTTTTAAAATATTTTCTTTATTTTTATTTTTTTATAAATAATGCTTGTGCATGCTCCCCGCAAAAAGAAAACAGATTGTGGAATCCAGTTGGTTCATAGACACATCATGAGATAATGGACCCCCGGGCACAGGCTCTTAAAGCCCCCACTCCCCCCTATCCAGTCAGGTACACTGATTTTATGTGAGATTATTATTAATGAAATAGAATACATGTTTTGTATTACAACCATTAAATCTGTGTCTGTATTGCATATTCAAACCTTAATACCATTCAATGAAGAAAAACACTTAGTCGACGAAGTCCGCTGTAGATTTAGTCAAACTAAAATCTGCTTATATAGACTAGACTAGACTAAGACTAAAATATTTTAGATGACTAGAATAGGACTAAGACTAAATGGTGTGATATTCAAAAGACTAAGACTAAGACTAAATCAGAATTTGCTGCCAAAATTAACACTGGAGTCTCAGTAATAGCCTACAGTCCTGAAGTTCCCTATCACAATATGAAGCAGAGACGTGAGACTCCATTGAGGCTCCTGTTCTCTGTAGTGATGATTTTGGCTTTGAGCCCAACAGAGAAAACAGTCAGAAACCCAGTGTGATCCTCTGTGCAGCCTGATCTCACACAGTTGCTTGTTCTTATAAAAAAATAAATACTTTTTTTTATTGAAGCAATGTGTCTCTTAAAGCACAGCGTGAGTCAGACAATGTTCAGTCACAGTCACAGTTTGGTTGGAGCTGTATTATGTAACTCAGTATTCTAGGGGGCTCTGCCACTTCAAAGGATCTCAGCTCCTCCACAGACCTTATGCTGGGGGATTTTTCTTCACTAAAATCATTGAAGTAACTGTAAGAACTGAATATGTTCCAAAATTTAATTGGGAAATTTTTTCTTTGAGGAGTGATACTATAGGCGTTATAGATTGATGCAACATATTTCTTTAATACTTAAAATTAATTACCCTTTTTTAATTGATAATATGGTAATGGTTCGATTTACTGTGAGTTAAATATTTAAACTATTTTTTTATCTGTATTTTTTTGGTAAACTCCAATGTGTATTTATTTTTCAATGATACTTTAATGTATGTATCATTTATGTATTTGTGATGCTAAATAAAATGATCAGGTTTTTCTCAAAGATGCTGTTGAGTATTTCTTGTGAAATAAATGTGAATGTATTATTATTGTGTATTTTGTCTCCAGGCTGATTCAAAGTTGAGGGAAGAGGAGAAACGAGCGCTGAGATATCTAGAGACCAGAAGGGACTGTAACTCTGTACAAGCAGTGAGTATTAAACTGGTGCATCTTATTTTACCAGACTATTCTACAGTTAAAGCTGGGGTGGAGAATTTGGGGAGAAAATAGCAGTTGGGATAGAGATTTGAATCCAAATACCTCAACCTCTCCACTTGTTCTCTTTGGTCCCTCTCCTATGGTCCCTCCCTGACACGCTCTACACACAAACAACGTCGGTGCCAAAGTGAATGGACAGTCCCAACAGCCAATAAGAACAGAGAATCAGATTTTTTTTTTTTTTTTAAGAATCGGAGCCTCGCTCTGATTGGTCAAAGTGTACCGCTCATGTTAATTTTGACCAATCAGAAATCACATACCCCAGCTTTAAGTTAATACAATTAGTTATTTTAGATAAAAAATAAATAAATCACAATGTTGAGTAATATTTTTTTCTCCAAAAATGCAATTACCTTTTTTGGTTTTATTCTCATTTTATAAATTTTGCATACCAATTTATTTACGTTAATTTTAGTTTTTTTTTCTTTATACAAAATACAAATAGCTGTTTTTACTTAAAAGTTTGTTTACATTAAGTACCAATTCCAAATGAGATTCGTTCTTCTCATCTCACTCTCGAAAACAAAACAAAGAAGTGTATTCCCCAAAATCTCCCTAATATAGTTTTTCTCTATTTTCTGCACGTATATCTGTAATGTCTGTCTACTGAATGTTCTCTGTCTCTCTCTCCCCCTCTCTCCCTCTGCTTCTCTCCCTCTCTCTCCCTCTGCTTCTCCTCCCAGTTAATGGAGTGCTGTGTGAACGCTCTGGTCACATCGTTTAAGGAGACGATCTTAGCCGAGTGTCCGGGGATGATCAAACGGAATGAGACAGAGAGTGAGTACGGCCGGACCGCTCCCACCAAAGGCTCGGCCTCAGCTAGCTCAGGTTTGCACCAGGCAATAGCCCTGACCAAACTGTCTGTGTGTGTGTGTGTCTGTCTGTCTGTCCTCTTTAATCAATGTATGTTGATGCACTGTGAATAGTAAGGGACAACCAGCCTCGCTTATGTCACATAAATGGGACTGACCACTCCTAAAGAAAATACTATAACATCATAATGAATGATCTCACATTGGCATTTGAGCCTTAATTGAAAAACTGTTTTATAATTGAGACCCTTTCTTAGTTTCTTGGCAGCGTAAAGCACCCATCACTGTTTTTTTTTTAGGTAGCTCATCCTGCTACTGCTAGTTTCATGATGTAGCTGCCAAATAAATGCTTAGTGTCTTCAGCTAATGAGTAATCCCCTTATTTAACATATTTTGATTTCTATTTAATCTATGAAAGATCAGAACGATACACATTAATATAATTTGACACCATCTGCATCTGTACTGCCTCCACACTAACCATTATGTTACTGTGAAATCCTAAGTTGACCCATTCAAACAAAACGTTGCTTTTTCCCTCCATTAGAGTTGCACCTGATGTTTTCTCTGATGGACAAAGTCCCGAGCGGCATTGAGCCGATGTTGAAGGACCTGGAGGATCACATCATGAACGCTGGTCTGGCTGATATGGTCGCTTCAGCTGAGTCCATCACCTCTGTGAGTGGCACGGACTGTACTTACTATATACTGTGTTACATACATACTTTTATACTGATCAGGGTGGGAAGGTTTTTACCAATATTTCTATTTGCTATGATACATTTGTTCTCATCAAAGTAAGATTCCTTAATCATGAGCCAGAAACATGTGATCAGACAAGCTGGGGAAAAAAACTATTGATTATAATATACAGATTATTTTAACCAGTCGCCTCCACTTCATTTTTTCCTCTAACAACTTAACTTGATAATGATCAGACATACCCCGCAGTCTTTACCCATTGCATTACCATCACCTCTGTGAGTGGCAGGGACTTACTTATATACTGTATTATGTGTTACATACATAGGGCCAGTTTCACACACATGGATTAAGCCTAGTTCTGGACTAAATTGTACTTTCTGTAGACAATCTCCATTTTAAAATTCCATTTAGTCCAGGACTAGGCTTAAACCATGTCTGTGAAACTGGCCCATAGTGGATTTAAATACTAATCAGGTCAGGATATGACTGATTTACAGTTGTAGTACATCAGAACTTGGGGCTTATTCTTTGGGTTTGTACCATTATTTGCTATGATTACTTGGTAAGATTCCTGAGATCGGGGAACACATGAGTAATCACAACAATCGCCACTTTCTTTTTTCTTTCAACAACTTAACTAGAGAATTATCCGACATTCCCTCTAGAATTTAACATTTGCATGTAGCTAACAAGACCCACTGTTTTTTCTATTACTTAGAATACATTTTTCCAACCATTTACACTTTGCTTTTAGCTTTTTCAACCACTTTTAGCCTATAACACTTTTCGTCTCATCTGTCCTTTATTCCAGGACTCAGAGAAATATGTGGAGCAGCTTCTGACGTTGTTCAACCGCTTCAGTCGTCTGGTGAAAGAGGCGTTTCAGGACGACCCGAGATTCCTCACCGCCAGAGACAAAGTCAGCAAGACTCATCAATGTTTAGAGTCTTAGTCTGTGATTCTGGAGAATGATTGTTGTCAAAAACCTTGAATATCCCCTCATGATCCACTACCACAGTCTATACAGTGGGTGTGCTAAAATAAAATCTGGTTTTAATACACAGCCTAGGCTCTGTTAACTGGTGTGTAAACAAAGGGTATGCAAGCAACAAACCCTTTTTCAAAGCCTAGGCTGTGTATTAACACTGGATTAATTTTCAGCGCACACACAGTACGAACAGGAAGCAGACCCTGAGGAGATATTCACTGATTTTGACAATAACATTCTCCAGAATCACTGACTCCATGTTAAACAATACGTCTGTCAAGTCTTAACTAACACTCCTGTTTTCTTCTTCTTTCCAGGCATATAAAGCTGTTGTGAACGACGCCACTATATTTAAATTAGAACTTCCTTTGAAACAGAAAGGGTGAGAGAAGCTTTCTCGTGTGAAATTCAGTTTCTACATTGAACGCTAAATGCAGTAATACTAATAATAGACTTTATTTATATAGCACTTTTCAAAACAAACTAACAAAATGCAGTAATGTCTAATGTCACTAGTCTTCTTATCTGTGTTTACAGGGTCGGTCTAAAAACTCAACCAGAGTCCAAGTGTCCGGAGCTGCTGGCAAACTACTGCGACATGTTACTGAGGAAAACACCGCTGAGCAAGAAGCTCACGTCAGAGGAGATAGAGGCCAAGCTCAAAGAAGTGGTACGTTAGGTGTTTAACCCATTGATGACGGCTGCTGCGCGATGCCACATTGGCTCTCCTGCCTGATGCTGCGTCGCGCAGCATTATTACTTTATCTAATTTTCATGGCATTCCCAGCATAGAATGCACTGTCATTGGTTCAAATACACATGAGGTGGGTTTTGTTGATTTTTTTAAGACCACGTGACCACCCAAAAGTTGTGTGGTTTGCCGAAAATCATGTCAATCAAAAAAATAAAAAAATAAAACAAAATAATTTAAAAAATACACCGGCAGTGTCGGCGACAGTACAGTTAGTGGCGTTTGGTGCGCAGAATCAAGGTCTACTATAGACTACTGACGAAAATCACACAACACATTGCATCTATTTATTAACAATATTTAATAATTTTCTAATTCATCTAATTTTGACGATTTTTAGAAATATTTGTTGGTTTGTAAGCGCTAAGGGAGCATGTTTAAATAAAACCTGTGAACCTTAACTTTTAAATGTATTTTATTTCATGTTTCTATGTGCTACACAGGCTTAGATATTAAGGTTTTGGTAGACTTGACAATTCGTACTATTTTTTCAGAAAACCCTCAGGCATTAAGGACATGCATCCTAGATTGCCATAGTCATCAATGGGTTAAAGGTGCACTATGCAGTTTCAGGAGAGGGGGATTTGTTTACATTTGTAGAGCCTGCAGTTAGTTTACAAAACATATTTCGTCTACATGTGATTTTTTAGTGTTGAATAATTCTATCATCGTAAATAAATAAAAAATATATTTTGAGCCATTGTACCAAGCCGTCCCAAACGGGTGGAGCTACACACTCACTTGTTTAGGACTTGAAAACGTTTGAGACTTAAAGGTGCTCCGAGGAACTTCCCGTTTGTGTTCATTCTTGCACCCCCTTTGGACAAAAGCAGTAGTGTTTTTACTACAGCAGCTGTTATTCCAGGGTGAGCGTATGTATACCCATTACAAACGCATCAAGAAAAACTATATAAATAGCATTCTTGGACTGATGGTCTTGTTTGCTGTTACATGTAATTCATGATTATCAGAGGGAAAATGAGACTGTTTCAGAAATATTTAAAAGTTCCTCATAGCTACTTCAATTCAACTTACTTTGACTTGCAGAACGATGAGTTGATGCAGGTCAGTAATCCAGTTGTTTGTCTGTTTGCAGCTGCTGGTGCTGAAGTACGTCCAGAACAAAGACGTGTTCATGCGTTACCACAAAGCCCACCTGACCCGCAGACTCATCCTGGACATCTCCGCAGACAGCGAGATAGAGGAGAACATGGTGGAGTGGCTCAGGGTAAGAGTGTGTGTGTGTGTGTGTGTCTTTGTGTGTTTCTGTGTGTGTGTGTGTGTGTGTGTGTGTGTGTGTGTGTGTGTGTGTGTGTGTGTGTGTGTGTGTGTGTGTGTGTGTGTGTGTGTGTGTGTGTGTGTGTGTGTGTGTGTGTGTGTGTGTGTGTGTGTGTGTGTGTGTGTGTGTGTGTGTGTGTGTGACATAGTTGGGCTCTAAAATGGTAATATAGTATCCTAGGGTATTTAAAAATAGCAGCGGTATTTTTGCTTTGATTACTGTCATGAAAAAAAAAGTGCTCTGTAACGTGCAGTGCGTGTGTGTGTGTGTTTGTGTCCATCAGCAAAAAAATGTCAGGCCAGAAACTAAAAAGAAATAGGTTAAAGTTGAAATGGCTATTACCCAAGCAGTTTCAAAGGATCAATAATTGCATTCTGCCCAACCCTAGTTATATTCTCATAGCGGCATAAACAAATTTTCCTCACACGAAAATGTGATCCCTGGAACACCTTTTTGAAGTTAGAAAGCTTCCTGAAAGGTTACTGTTTCACTGATGATGTTTACAGCAGCAGGGCCCACAGTTTTGGTTTACAAACATATTCTAGTCTTACGTTTGCTTCCAGGTTCCTCAAAATATATATTTTTTTATTTATGATGATATAATTATTCAATACTAAGAATTACATCTAGAGAAAATGTGCTTTGTAAACTAACCGCAGGCTCTGTGAATGTAAACAAATCCCCCTCCTCTGAAACTGCATAGTGCACCTTTTAAGTGTATTTGAATTATTTGAGGGACAAACTTTTTTCTTAGAGAAAAAAACACCTCTATCTGTGATGGGTGGTAGGATGTCCTAGAGGAAAGGTGGCCGACCAGTAACTATGAGGTCGCTGGTTCAATCCCCGGCACCGGACAGGAGGGTGTAAAGTAAAACTAGCAGAGGCTGATATTACATCTACAGTGACCACTATCTCTACCATTGTGTCCTTGAGCAAGACACTTAACCACAAACTGCTCCAGGGGCGCTGTACTATGGCTGACCCTGCGCTCTGTGGTAACTTGAGAGGGGATATGCAAAAAGACAAATTTCAATGTAACCAACCATTGACTAATAAAGTAACTTAACTAACTTAACTGAACTGTCATGTATTCTAACAGGAGGTAGGAATGCCGGCCGACTACGTGAACAAACTGGCTCGGATGTTTCAGGACATCAAGGTGTCGGAGGATCTCAACCAATCCTTTAAAGAGATGCACAAACACAACAAGCAGGCGCTACCAGGTAAGGAGAGGCAGTGTATCTCACACACACACTTTATACACACACGCTGAAAAGGACATATTAACTGTAGATATTTTGTTATTTTACGTATCAAATCACTTCAATTATGATTTCAAAAATGACCATTGATAAAACATAAGCATTTGTCATTTGTTAGGGTTAGGAAGGCCAAGGTACTTTTTGCCATTAATGAGATGCTTCTTGTTATTAAATAATTTTTGGAGTAATGTACTTGTTTTATGCTAGAGCTTTATAAATGTGCATTTAAAGGTGCTACCAGGAACTTTTGAATATTTCTGAAACAGTCTCATTTTCCCTCTGATGATCATAAATGACATTAAACAGCAAACGAGACCATCAGTGCAAAGAATGCTATTTTTGTATAGTTTTTCTTAATTTCTATGTCTTGGGTCCTTCACCCAGGAACAACAGCTGGCGTAGTAAAAACACTACTGCTTTTGTCCAGAGGGGGCGCAAGAATGAACAAAAACTGAAAATTCCTCTGAGCATCTTTAATACATTTTAAACTATTCTTTTATTAAAGCACCAACCATAGTTCCACACTGGCAAAAATAAGATATTCAATCCTTGTATTGTGTTATTGAAAACGTGATATAACTATAAGAACTCTTCACTCACTCACTCTCTTAGGCCTTTTTCTGGACTTTTTAAATTTTTTTTATTTATTTAGATATATATTTTATTTATATATATATACATATATTGCTGATACTGCTGATAATGTTTTTTTTTTAATATTTTCTCATATTGATATTTATAGAACTGTGCAATTGGAGGAGGACTGCTCCAAACAAAATGGTGTTGTCCTGTACAATGATAATAACGATTATTCTTCTTCTTCTCTTAGGCGTCTCAGTCTGCTCCCTAGCAGCGGACTCAGTGAACATAAAGATCCTGAATGCTGGGGCGTGGTCGCGGAGCAGTGAGAAGGTCTTCGTCTCCCTGCCGACGGAGCTGGAGGATCTGATACCTGAGGTGGAAGATTTCTACAAGAAGAACCACAGCGGGAGGAAACTGCACTGGCATCACCTCATGTCCAATGGCATCGTGAGTCTAAACTTGAATATGTAATGTAACTTTATTTAAACAGGGACGATGTACAAAAGAAACATTAACCTTGTTTAGGAAAACATTTATAAAATGAAAGCGTTTTTTTTTAGTTTTGTTTTCTAATAAAGTTTTTAAAATTAATTCAAAGTGCTTTGGAGACGAGCAATAATTTTTCATTTATCATCAAAAAATAACACATACTATTTAATGATGATAAAAGCTAAAAATTATACACTTTGATAGCATTACTGTGCTGTAAAATGCATTAACTTATCTTAGACTCAGAATTATTTTTAGACGAATATCCAGGCTTTTTAGGAGATGATATCTGTTCTTGTGTTTTTGATACTGGTGCTCTGTCCCTTTTTCCAAATAAACAAATCAAACCATTAAACCCCGTCTCCCCTCTTCCCCTCTTCCCGTCTCCAGATCACGTTTAAGAACGAGGTTGGGCAGTACGACCTGGAGGTGACCACCTTCCAGCTGGCTGTGCTGTTTGCCTGGAACCAGAGACCGAGGGAGAGGATCAGCTTTGAGAACCTGAAGCTAGCCACCGAGCTGCCCGACGCAGAGCTACGCCGCACGCTATGGGTAAATACTGGCTAGCAGCAAAACAAGCCTGGACCCATTTTTAGCTCAATTTCGTTTCTTACAGGTTATACTGTTTTGAAATGTGATGATATAGTACAGTATATGTGTTGGTGCTGTATGTGTATCTATTGTATTCTGTATTGTTCTATGGTTTTAATATGTTGATCAATGAAGGCTTTGTTAAGTTGCCAAAATGGGGACAAGGGTTGTAAATTAGTGAAAGCTATAAACTGTCTGTGCAGGACATCGGTTACATTCTTTGTATTGGAACGATGTGAAACTGCATCGTCCCTATAATTAAAAAAAATAATAATAGAAATAAAAAAATAATATATATATGTGATCTTTATTCAAAGGTGGAGTCTGTGATTCTAATGGATGCAGATCAAAATCAGTGAATATCTCCTCACCATCCGCTACATGTCCATACTCTGTGTGTGTTTAAAAAAAAAAGCAAGCGTTCTCGAGAATCGCTGACTCCACCTTTTTAATCAGGAAGTCAGATAAATGGATATAAATGTTGTCAGACCACAGATGATGCAGATAAACCTTTAGCTTGTTGTGTTTTGTATTGTTCTTTTCCTCCGTCTCTCAGTCTCTGGTGGCGTTTCCTAAACTGAAGCGTCAGGTCTTATCTTACGACCCGACGGTTTCTTCACCCAAAGACTTTGCAGAAGGAACGCTGTTCTACGTCAACCAGGAGTTCTCACTCATGTAAGGAAAACTACTTTACATCTAGTTAAGGGACAAGTATTTCTCTGCCATCACAGATTGGACAATCATCTTTTTTAAGTGAGAAAACAATCAAACAATCCTAATAAATGCATGTTTACAGTAGGGCTGGCCCGAATTATTAGAATATTCGAATACTCGTTCGGAAAACTAGTATTCGGAGCTTAAATTAGTATTCGGAGCTTCGTTTTTTTTTTTTTTTCCCAACATTTTTTTTTGCAAGAAGCTAGTACTGCAATATAATGTCATCAAATAATTTTATATTTGGATATAAAAGTTAGTAATATTGTAGTAGTAGTAGTAGTATTGCTCATTTAGGAGGATATTACATCACTAAGTGTCATAGCGCATCCATTACTTCACCTCCGAGCGCGTACATCTTCAACAAAATATGCAGATACTGTCAAAATCGGTTCCAGGGAGTATATAGGGATTATTAACGTTTTTTTATTTTTTTTTTGATGGTGTGTTTTTCTGGAACGAATATTCGCTCGGAAAAACCAACGAATATTCGAAGCCTGAAAAATGGCATTCGGGCCAGCCCTAGTTTACAGTCACTTTACATTACATTTGGTTTATAAAACAAATATTTTTTTAGCATCACAGATAGCACACACATCTATATTTCTAGTGAAAAAAAAATTCACCAATCTTTGAAAATGAACTGTTTTTGTGGGAGATACAATGGACAATCCAAGCCTTGACAGTGACAGATTTAAGGATTTAGGAATGACTGGAAATATGCATAATAAATTAGGAAATCAATATATAGGACAGTTCGTTAAAGGCAAGCTACACAACTTTATCAGACGCTCACGGGAGGAGATTCACTATTATCCCAATAATGGAAACTCGCCTAGATCAACATATTGCAAGTTGTTCAATCACGATTCCTGATATAGTAAATCTTATAATCTTGATCTTATATCCTCATTGCACAGTTGTTACAATTTTTTCAAGATTACCTTTTTTATAAAATTCAAATAAAACTTTACACCCCCTGCTGTACATTGACCCAGTGCATAAGTGCTTTGAGTGCGAGAAAAGCGCTATTTAAATGGCATATATTGTGATTATTATTTGTTTCGTGTGATTTTTTTTTTATATATTTTTTTCTTCCACTTTACAGAAAAAACTCCAAGGTTCAGAAACGGGGGAAGATCAACCTGATTGGTCGACTGCAGCTGACCACCGAGCGAATGAGAGAAGAGGAAAATGAGGGAATCGTTCAGCTCAGGATACTGAGAACACAGGTATGAAAACCAGCCAGACACTGATCTCCTGTGTCTGTCTGTCTGTCTGTCTGTCTGTCTGTCTGTCTGTCTGTCTGTCTGTCTGTCTGTCTGTCTGTCTGTCTGTCTGTCTGTCTGTCAGCAGGAAGGTGTATAAACTATAGTGTCCATGGTATGAAAACAAACTCACAGCTTGATGGTGGAGTCAATGATCTGTTATGTAACTTCGCCTGCTGTGAATAAACAGTCTCACCTTCCATTTCCCATCATAGAGTTTAATCAAACACCTGTGGTTGTGTTTGTATAAACCAACATGGCGGCAATATAATCCACTCTGTTGTGTTTTCCTTGTATGTCTCATCTTGTTCTAATAAAATAGAACTTTATTTATACAGCACTTTTCATACACAGCAAAGGCAACACAAAGTGCTCAAAGATTATTTAAGTGAAATGAGTAAAATAGATATAGTAACCACTAAAGAAAAAGAAACAAAAAGAAAATTAGTAAAATACATAATAAAGTATATAGCAGGAATTAATAAGACTAAGATAAACTATTGAATATGTTTCAAAAAAGAGGAAACATTTATGTAAAATTAAAAACAAAATTATATGATATAATAAAATGATACATAATAATTGTAATATTAATAATAATAAATATATGTATAAAATTAATGAGAGAAAAAATCCTTGCAAAACCAACAAAATAAACTACATTAATTATGATAATAATTTTTATTTTCATGTATATGATATGTTGTTTTGTATAGTGTCTTGTACAGCACTTTGGTCAACTGATGCTGTTTTTAAATGTGCTATAGAAATAAACTTGACTTTGACTATAATTATGAATAAATAAAAATATATACAGTATATACTACAAAATGTCTAAAATGAAAGTGTCTCTGTTGTGTTCTTGCAGGAGGCCATCATTCAGATCATGAAGATGAGGAAGCGCATCAACAACGCCCAGCTGCAGACGGAGCTGGTGGAAATCCTCAAGAACATGTTCCTACCTCAGAAGAAGATGATCAAGGAGCAGATAGAATGGCTCATAGACCACAAGTACATCAAGAGGGACGAGACGGACCTAAACACCTTCATCTACATGGCATAGCACACAGCACACAGCACAGTACCATGGTGTGTGTGGGACTTTGAAAGAAAGAGTACAATTCAGGCCTGATGGACACTTACTAGGATCATTTCCAGGCCCGTTCCCTACCTACCCTACCCGCCACCCCGTCCTTTATTTAAAAAAATATCTTGTGCAGGGAGGCATGAATTTAAGACTGAGACCTACCTATATAAAGAAATTTAAAGAGAAACTACACACACACAGAAACAAGTGGAACTTCCCGCCTTAAAGAAGTTGTACAAAGAAGAGGAGAAATGCATTGGGAGTTTGCACCAAGTGTTTTTAGATTGGAGGGAGATTCCGTTTTTTGCTGTTTATTGTAAAACGGTCCAAGTTTTTTTTTGACGCCATCTTGGAGGCTACTGCTCAGTGTGTGCTTGTTGTGTGTGTCTTTAAAAAGTCATGCTGGGAGGATAAGCTAAGGAACTTTGGATCCCGAAATATCCCCCAGTCCAGTTTTAAAAGGTGGAGTCAGTGATTCTGGAGAACGCTTGTTGTCAAAATCTTTATGTGTGAAAAATTCTGTGAATATCTACGCCTGGGCTCTGTAAACTGGTAAGTAGACACAAGGGTATGTAAACAAAAGGTAGGCCCACCATAGCTATAGCAACATGCCTGTTTACAGAGCCTAGGCTGTGTATTAACACTGGATTTTTTTTCCGAGTGCACACACAGTAGTGGATCGTGAGGAGATATTCACAGATTTTGACAAAAAGGGGATTTTGACAACAAGCGTCCTCCAGAATCACTGACTACACCTTTAATTCATCTGAACCTTTGAATGGAAACGCTGCCCTCTCTTCTCTGTCGCGGGAGAAGCCGTGATGCTGTTGTGAATCTGCAATCAAAGTTTAAACACTTCATTCTGGATATTCATTGTGTAATAAAAAAGGAGCCAGAAAAAAATGCACATAACGGTTAGCAGGACTGAACCAGACAGCGACTCCAAAAACCCCCTCTGTACCCGGGTTAAAAAGGGGGCTCCGAGGAACTTTTATTTTGTGTTCATTCTAGCACCCCCTTTAGGACAAAAGCGGTAGTGTTTTACTACGCCAGCTGTTGTTCCTGGGTGAGCGTATACCCCATGACAAAGGCATTAAGAAAAACTATGTAAAAATAGCATTATTTGCACTGATGGTCTTGTTTGCTGTTACATGTCATTTATGATCATCAGAGGAAAAAATAGACGGTTTCAGAAATATTTAAAAGTTCCTCGTAGCATCTTAAAGAAAAAAGCGTTTGTGAGGTCAAAACAAGTGCATCTCAAAAAAATGGTATCATGGAAAAGTAGATTCATTACACAAAGTGAAAGGTCAGTTCTTTCTTTTGTTCTAATTTTGAAAAATATACGAATATGACATATTAGGCCTATCAAAAAGAAGGATTTATAATACAGAAATGTCGGCCAACTGAAAAGTATGTTTATTCTAGATTAATTTCATTTTATGTGTGATGATGAATCTAGAATATATGGAAGTTTAACTGTTTTTATTCAAATTACAGAGGGGAAAATTAATTTCATCATAATGCTCTAATCAAGAATCCATTTCAAACATACCCGGGCACATTGGCGGAATTTGGAGTAACGCTCTGTGTGAGTGTGTGTGTGTGACAGCTGTGTGAAGAGGCTGATGTCAGTATTACACATGGTGGTAAATTACTACAATTCAAGAACTATCGGAAAGAGTGTGAGTGTGCGTGTGTGTGTGCGTGCGTGTGTGTGTGACTGTACCATGAGATGTGAATAATGAAATGGTTAAATAAACAGCACCTTATTATAAAACGACACGCAAGTCTCGGCATTCAAATTGTTGTTAATATTTTTTTTTCTGAAATATTAAAAAGATGATGTTTGTCCACTATCGTTGCACTTTATCAAATGTACTTCAGAATTGGTCAAGAAAGATGGATACCACCAGTAACCATATCGGCCTACCAGTTAAGTTATCTTTATTAGTCAATTTGCACGAGGCACATTGAAATACTTCTTTTCTCATATCCCCTCTCAAGTTACCACACTCTGAGTCCGGAGGGGGTCAGAGCGCAGGGTCAGCCATAGTACAGCGCCCCTGGAGCAGTTTTGGGTTTAAGTGTCTTGCTAAAGGACACAATGGTAGAGATGGTGAGCACCGTAGCTGTAATATCAGCCACCACTAGCTTTACTACTAGCACCCTCCTGTCGAGTGCGGGAGATCCAACTAGAGACCTCATGGTTACTGGGAGGAACCAGAGACCTCATGGTTACTGGGAGGAACCAGAGACCTTATGGTTACTGAGAGGAACCAGAGACCTAATGGTTACTGGGAGGAGGAACCAGAGACCTCATGGTTACTGGGAGGAGGAACCAGAGACCTCATGGTTACTGGGAGGAGGAACCAGAGACCTCATGGTTACTGGGAGGAACCAAAGACCTCATGGTTACTGAGAGGAACCAGAGACCTAATGGTTACTGGGAGGAGGAACCAGAGACCTCATGGTTACTGAGAGGAGGAACCAGAGACCTCATGGTTACTGGGAGGAACCAGAGACCTCATGGTTACTAGTCGGCCCCTTTTCCTAGGCCATCCTACCACCCTCTAACCTTCAATTAATAAACACATTATATCTACTTTAGTCTGTGTAAAGAAAATCGCTGTTGAAATTAAGAAATGTTCCAGCGCCTTGATGAATACTAGTCCTAGACATGACTCAACTATTTAAGAACAAGAAGCAAAGGTGGACCCCACCCACTTGGTTTTTCTAGACCCTAATGAACAACAGTTGGTGTAAAAACATGTCAACTGAGAGCTGTCAAGAAAGTTTGCTAAAATGATCTGTATCTTGATGTTGGTGTAATTCATCAGAACAGAATGAAAATATGACCATGTCTGCCCTCTGGAGGATGCTATGAGCACTGCAGGCATTTATTTTGAAAAAATGTACCATAAAAAAAAAATCATATTGTAATTTATCATTTAAATCTAAATCTAGTGAACTGAAACAAATTAGAATAACTTAATATTTGTACCGTATTCAATAGTAAAGTCTTGTTGAAAATATGTGTATTAAATATGAAAAGGCAGGTGTATGGAAAATAATATAGGCTATCTGGAAATCCCTAAATCTGCCTTGTATTGCAGACTGCATCATGCCTACCGCAAGATGAAATAAAAGTTTGTTTACGTCTATAAAAAATATATTATGATTAATTAATTGCCCAAAATTAGTATTTTATAATAAGTGCTTTGAGTATTTGGTCAAAAGGTTCAATGAACACTTAATTTTATTTTTTTAAATGAGTGATCTGCCTATTATCTGATTTGTCAGGCTTTAATGGCTGGTGGGTGGCTTAGAGGAAAGAGGGGCCGACCAGTAACCATGAGGTCTCTGGTTAGATCCCCGGCACCGGACAGGAGGGTGTTAGTAGTAAAACTAGTGGTGGCTGCTATTACATACGGTGCCCACCATCTCTACCATTGCGTCCTTGAGCAAGACACTTAAACCCAAACTGCTCCAGGGGCGCTGTACTATGGCTGACCCTGCGCTCTGACCCCCTCTGAAGTGTGGTAACTTGAGAGGGGAGATGAGAAAAGACGCATTTCAATGTGCCTTGTGTAAACTGACTAATAAAGAAAACTTAACTGGTAGGCTGATGTGGTTACTGGTGGTATCCATCTTTCTTGACCAATTCTGAAGTACATTTGATGAAGTGCAGCAATGGTGGACAAACATCATCTTTTTAATATTTCTAATAAAGAAAACTTTTAAACTTAATTTTGTTAATTTTGTTCTTGTTTTTGTTTTAAATGATATTGATACATTGTATTTTTTAAATATAAATAAAATGAATTGTCTTAATTGTTCAGTTATATCTTCTTAAGTGTTAGATGGTCGCCTATATGCATCGTTAAAAACAGAAGCCTATAATTAGGTGGATTGTTTTTCTCTAAATTACAGCAGATTGCATCCTTTTATTTGTGACAAAGGGGATTACAGCAGGCCACTCAATTGTGCGCATGCTCAGTCTACAACAACACCCCCTCCCTCTCCCCCTCGCGGTTGAGCTGAAGAGGACCACTGTCATAGGAAATATAGCACTTCCTGTTTATACCTTCAAAATAAACTGTGTACTTAAAGGATGTCTAAGAAAAAAACAATAAAACAACGTTACCACATTGAATCAGAAGCTCAATGCATGATTTCACTTTTTATGTACAATGTTTATCTTTTCTATTTAGGAATATTTTCCTATTTATGTCCTACTCATTCTCTGCTATTTATTTTCCACGCCCATGTAGGCCTCTAGCATGTCATGCACATCATGCAACATACTTCGCTATTAAAGGGGCAGTGTGTAAAGAAAATCTGCATTTTCAGACGAGACTTGGTAAAATTGGAATAAAGTATTACGTATGTTTTAATTATTATTATTTTTTTTTATTAGCTTAGAATGAGCCTTTTATAACCATAAAGGAGCGGGGCATTGTGGCTGCCATGTTGCACCGCCAAGTTTCTACAGTGGCGCAGAATGGACAATTTAACGGCCTTACGCATTTTTATACACTGTAGCCTATAGTGGGCATCATGGGGAAATGCACCTGTTGGAAGACCAAGAAGAAGAAGTGCTATATAATAAATAACTAAATACATCTTCACCTCATCACTTGATATTGTGGAAAGACTTGAGGCAGTGGTGGATGATGCCATCTTCAGTAAGCTTCTTGTCCTTGAAGGCCACCGTAGCTTCTGTAAATCCTCCGAATGAAAGGGGTTAGTAAGGGAGCGTTGCAATCTAGAACTTCCAGCACTAGATGCCGCAAAAACAAAACACACCTGTAGAGCAAATAAATATATTTTTAGTTTTTTGTTATTGTATTTTTTTTAAAGATACTTTTATTTTGAAATCATAAACACAAGTCTATCCTGTCCTCGTGCTGTTTGCTTGTCGCTGTTTGGGGTGAGGAGAGGCGAGAGGAGAGGAGCCAGCGGAGAGAGAGAGAGAGAGAGAGAGAGCGTGGTGAGGAATCCCAGCTGCCCCAGGAGAGAGGCCCCCGGACCGGCTGGACCCCCCTCCCCTTCCCCGCCCCCCTGGAGCTCAGAAGGACCCGCGAGAGAGACACACGTTGCCACGGGAGAGGCCTCCGTTCAGGTAACAACCGTGACAAAATATCAAAATATACAAGGCTGGTTCGTAGGCTACACTGTTACTGCCTCCTCCATGGGAGAAAAGCAGGTGAAGGGGCTGCTGCTGTCCGAAGATGGAGAGAGGGAGGCGGCTTGTTAAATCATGCAGTGGACAGTCTATAGTTGAAATCTCTGGACAACCGAGATTACTTACTTACCGTGGGCGTCTGATTTATTATATGGCCGCTGTGTGTGAGTGTGTGTGTGTGTGTGTGTGTGTGTGTGTGTGTGTGTGTGTGTGTGTGTGTGTGTGTGTGTGTGTGTGTGTGTGTGTGTGTGTGTGTGTGTGTGTGTGTGTGTGTGTGTGTGTGTGTGTGTGTGTGTGTGTGTGTGTGTGTGTGTGTGTGTGTGTGTGTGTGTGTGTGTCAGTGTGTGTGTGCGGGGTTGCAGAGTGGTACGGGTTGGTAGGGGGGGGTGGGAGGAAATATTTACCCAAACCAACGTATTGCACCGGTGCGTTTTTTACTTTGCGCAAAAAAAACAAAAGAAACAGCGCCATATAAGGGATGGGATCTCCCCCTGATATAGGCTACTGCTACTAGGCGACGTGTTTTTGCTGTTGCGCTTGTTTTGATATTGAGTAGGGTGTACGAGCGTTCATTGGGAAGCCTAGGCTATGGCAAAGCAAAGGTGCGGTGTATTTTATATTGGCTACAGGGAAGGGAAAGCCATAAATTGAACATGACATGGGAGCCGTCATCTGAAAAAATAACACCAGCCAGTTTCAGTGGAGATGCGTTCACGGACAGGGAATCTCTGCAAGCTCATATCATCATAATAACACATAGCCCATACGATATCAGTCAATTCTGTCTTACTAAGGGGTTTTGTAAGTTTATTTTGGTGCTTGAAAATCGAATAGGGATTTCCGATATGTGTAATATTTCTTGTGGCATGTTTTTATTATACGCCTTCTGCTGTAGTCTGATGTTGTGTGAAAGAGTGTCCTGTTTTTTTTTTCGTCCGCATGAAGAGCAATAAATTAATAATTGCAGGAGTGTTTTGTTCTGTATAGCAACAGGAAAAGGAACGGACGCACATTAAAATAGTCCGTGCCCATGTGTTGCTGGGGGGAAGTAAAGCTAGAGGCTTGAGACTTGAGGGTGTTTTATGGGGCTCAGTATGAAACCACTATAAATCTTTGCTGTGAGCTTGCTAGCTACACACGCGCAAAATCCAATTTAATAAAAAGCACTCATGTCCCCCATGTAGATCTGTGAAATTAGTTTCCCATGTCCGAATATGGGGGGGGGGGGGGGGGGGAGGTCTCTTTAACTGGGAAAAGAAAAGAAAGGGTTTTGTTTTTGCAAGATTTAAAATGCAAGTGACAAAATGAATGATAAAGTGGGCCCCAATAGGCTTATTTTATTAATGATTTATAATACAGAAAGGTCTAAAAAGTATGTTTATTTATGCACTCACAAAATGAACTTTTCCACGATATTGTAATTTTTTTCGATGCACCTGTAGGTCTATATGTTTAAAACTAAACTAAACAGCAGCATGTCCTCAACGTGCCTTAACCTTATGTGATCCAAGATTCAATCAATATGAAAAAGAGACCTATTCATCTCACTGTAATATTCGCTTATCGGGCATTAGAGAGAGAGAGAGAGAGAGAGAGAGAGAGAGAGAGAGAGAGAGAGAGAGAGAGAGAGAGAGAGAGACAGAGAGACACACTCACACACACAGACAGACAGAGAGAAAACAAGATTTAACCACAGGAAAAATCAATGCATGGATTAAGTGAGCGCATAGAAACCTTGTGTCCGTCCTATGGTCTTTCTGGAGATGTTAGAATCGTTTTTTAAATACCGTATGTGTGATCTTAACACAAACAGTAAAGGTTTTGTATAGAAATGAAGGCGAGACATTACACTGGAATAGAGTACAACAATTTAAATGATACCATCATGAAATTTAACCAGTTGCTTCCTAAAAAAACTAATGTTGAGCTAGTATCCGCTAAATATGGTTGTATAGGAGAAATATACAGACACAAACAGACAAGGTTTAGTCAAATAAACATCTAAAATGTATTCTTTTATTCATAATAGTATGAAAGAAGACATGTTATGGAAGCAAAATAGCCCAAAAACAATCTCAAAATTGACCCAGTGCTTGAAAAGAACAATATTTTTTGCCTGCAGTGTCTGGCTCTATATAGCTGAGTGGGCGAGTTTTGTGACTTTTAGTGCCCAGTGTCGTATGTCATGGCAGAGGCTTCAGTTTGTCTGGCAACAGGAGGAGACACTGCGGAGAGAGGCTAGGAGCCGGGGATAGCCCCCACCACACACACACACACACACACACACACACACACACACACACACACACACACACACACAAGCTCACAACCAACCACGCAAGCACGCACACACACGCAAGCTCACAACCAACCACCCACACACTCACGTGCACGCACACACGGACACACACACACGCACTCTCACAACCAACCACAAACACACACACACACACACACACACACACACACACACACACACACACACACACACACACACACGCAATCTCACAATCAAACAACCCCCCCCCCACACACACACACACACCAAACAGACACACGCAATCTCACAACCAACCACCCACACACACTGCAGGATGAGTGGGTGTATGAGGGATGGTCTGGTGCATCCCTCTCCCTAGCTGGGTATACTGGTGCATTACCGCATGCTGTAGTGTGTGTGTGTGTGTCCGTGGGTGGGTGGCTGAGTGAGTGAGTGAGTGAGTGAGTGAGTGAGTGAGTGAGTGAGTGAGTGAGTGAGTGAGTGAGTGAGTGAGTGAGTGAGTGAGTGAGTGAGTGAGTGAGTGAGTGAGTGAGTGCGTGTGTGCGTGCGAGTGAGCGAGTGTGTGAGTGAGTGAGTGAGTGAGTGAGTGAGTGAGTGAGTGAGTGAGTGAGTGCGCACGCTGTTCACTTTTCTGTTGAGAGTGTTAATCAGTAATCTGTCAGCAGCAGCAGACTCAATCAGTCAGTCACACCACAAGACCCAAGTCAACTCCCACTACTCTTCTCATTCTGTTTATGTGTGTCTCAGGTGTTGCTCTCTTCCCTTGTGTGTTTCTCTTACACAAGTTCTTCTTCTATATTGCATTGTTGAGAGGAGTCTATCTTACCGTGAGTTTTACCGCCCCTTTGCAAGCCTATATGTGTGGTGAAACAAGAAATTGGAAAATAAAGGTTAAAAAGCATTACTAGGGCTTTAACCATGGACTAGTTGCTGCCTCCACTGACATGCAAACTGATCAGCACCCTGGACAGCTCCTGTGTTACTACAAACTGAATGGGGCTAGGCAGCAGCTCAACTTTCTCTAGAACCAATCGAATGGTCGGACAAAAAAAACAGCAAATCTACTTATATACTGTATATGGAGGCAGAAAGGCTAATCGTGAGAACAGCCTACACTTAGAACAATGTCCTCCACCCACTCACTGTTACTTTGACTGTTTTCTTCTGGGTATATGATGTTGCTAGCCTGGTTCTACCAGACCATCGTACTTCATTTCATTTGTACAGAAGGTCTGGAATCGCTCAATTGACAAACGTTAACTCACTTGAAGGCGGGTGTCTGTTGAAGTTTAAAACTATTGGATCTGCCCAGTGCCACTCTGGATCTGCCAACCAACCATGTCATGCGCCGGCTTCTGAGCCACTCCTTCTGTTCGCTGATTGGACCGGCAGAAATCTGTCCGGAGAAAACCTAAGAATATACCGCACACCCAGACTGACTACTGAAGGGAAATGAAAATTGAGCGGAAGTAGAAGCGGGCGGAGCATGATGTTGCTATGTTTTTGCTCCTAACTCTAGGGGACTGACTTTCTCTGAAGTCAAAATGTTAACTCTAACTAAGATATGCAACAGATGAACAAATGTACTGTATATCCAGACCACTGAGAAAAAACAAAGTCTGGTGTTTATAGACAGACAGCCTAGGCTCTGTAAACGGGTATGAATGCAAAGGGGAGTCGAACTGAGAGATAGTCAACACTTCTCCAACCAATCGGCTACAGGCAGTATTCGTAACGTTAGGAACAACAACCCTATTGGACAGGTAATTAATGACGACTGCTGTTGCTAAGGCCAGACAAGTCAAGAGGAGGATTTGTTTTGTTGCTCAGTGCAAATATATCAACACGGCACACTGTCTCTGGAATGGCTTACTACACCTTTAAAGTTGCAGTGTGTAGAATGTATTGGCCACTGTAGCTTCTATTATTATTCGAATCGGAGGGGTTACCCAGGGAGGAGCGTTGCATTCTGGAACTTTCACCACTGGATGTCGCTATATATTCAGATAGTACACACTGCACCTTTTAATGCGGCAGTGACAACTGTACAGATAGATAGATGGATGGATGGATAGATAGATAGATAGATAGACACACACACACACACACACACACACACACACACACACCAGAATCAACACATTGGATAAGAATAATATTACACACTGTATTATTACGGCCCAAGCAGTTTGACAGGGGCACTCTGTTCCTTTCTCCTGCTCTCCTCAGAGTATTGATTATAGATTGTACCGGCTTTTCATCTCTCCTCACTGCAGACACCTTCATTACTGTTTAATATAATAACTCAATGGATTATGTTGTTTGTGTGTGTGTGTGTGTGTGTGTGTGTGTGTGTGTGTGTGTGTGTGTGTGTGTGTGTGTGTGTGTGTGTGTGTGTGTGTGTGTGTGTGTGTGTGTGTGTGTGTGTGTGTGTGTGTGTGTGTGTGTGTGTGTGTGTGTGTGTGTGTGTGTGTGTTTGGGGGCTGCTAAATAATCATCAATTCATTAAAAGGTGGAGTCAGTTATTCTGGAGAACACTTGTGGTCAAAATATTTTTTAGCGGGGGCGCCCTTAGCTCAGTTGGTAGGGCGTCCCCCCCATGGGCCTCGGCCAGCAGCAGACCCGGGTTCGATTCCAGCCCGCGGTCGTTCTCTGCATGTCACTCCCCTCTCTGCCCCATTTCAACTCTGTCTCTGCACTATCAATAAAGCATAAAAATGCCAAAAAAATATCTTAAAAAAAAAAAAAAATAGCAAAATTAGTGTATCTCCCCATTATCCGCAACCTGTCTGTCTGTACTGTGTGTGCTGGTGTTAATACACAGCCTAGGCTCTGTAAAAAAATTAATGGTATCTAAATTAAGGTGGCCACCGTAACAGTAACATGCCCATTCACAGAACCTAGGCTGTGTATAAAATTAACCCCTTGATTTTCGATCAGTGCACACACACACACAGTACGGACAGGTAGGGGATAGTGAGGAGATATCATGAGGAAAATAGCTCCATAGTAAACTGCCATTGACAGTTTGTCCAATAACTTCTAACAATGAACAATGGGAACACCATATTGCCAACATCCACATTTTCCCAACCATTATGTCTTTCCTCTGTCGTTATTGGCCATTATCTCAGGAGAGTAGTAAGCAAACGGGCCACTTTTAGCCACTTTAGCACTAATAGAAACGCTGCCATCGCCCGTGGATTGTAGCAATCCCCACTTTTACTGTATTTTAAGCAGTTTGTTATCGAGGTTTGTGTATTTCTTTCAACACTTTTCCATCTGTTGGAGAGCTCAAGTCTTACATCATCGCAGATCACGTCTTCAAAACATCTGTATTTTTTCCATAGCACCTGTGCCTACTCATGTACTCCTGAACGTTTTGTGTCGCCTGCCTATCTATCTATCTATCTATCTATCTATCTATCTATCTATCTATCTATCTATCTATCTATCTATCTATCTATCTATCTATCTATCTATCTATCTATCTATCTATCTATCTATCTATCTATCTATCTATCTATCTATCTATCTATCTATCTATCCATCCATCCATCCATCCATCCATCCATCCATCCATCCATCCATCCATCCATCCATCCATCCATCCATCCATCCATCCATCCATCCATCCATCCATCCATCCATCCATCCATCCATCCATCCATCCATCCATCCATCCATCCATCCATCCATCCATCCATCCATCCATCCATCCATCCATCCATCCATCCATCCATCCATCCATCCATCCATCCATCCATCCATCCATCCATCCATCCATCCATCCATCCATCCATCCATCCATCCATCCATCCATCCATCCATCCATCCATCCATCCATCCATCCAAGTTATCAGGACAGTTGGTGGTTGGTGACAAACATTGGATGATTGGGAACGTATTAAATCCCTGGAAAAAGCCCCATACATTATATCCTGTGTTTTCGATGAACAAACCCCTCAGCTTTAGCTTCGGAGCTTGTTGTTGTTGTTGTCGTTGCCTCAGCAGTGAAGGCATCTCTCTCTGCAGGTGAAGGCTGTTGGTTGGTTGCCGTAGCAGCCAGATGACAGCATGCTTTTCCCCAACGCAGTCACGAGCCAAGACACCGCGCCATCTGTCATGTGTAGCTCCATACTGCGATATCCTCCTCTTCCTCATCCTCCTCTTCATCCCCCTAGGAGTTATCTCTGTCACTCAGGACATAGCCAGGTCCATACCTACATGGGTCATTTCATAATCAGATTAGTTTTTTTGTCACAACTGGACACTTGAATAAGAGTTTAAAAAAAATGTTTTAACCTTTATTTATACAAGTAAATCCCATTGAGACCAGAGACTCTCTTTGTTCAAGGGAGACCTGTTCCCATTCACACAGACACATTCATACACCGATAGCAACTGTGTTTTTTTCACAACCGTACACTTAAACTTTTTTATTTTAATTTAAAAAAAAAAAATTTTAACCTTTATTTATACAGGTAAATCCCATTTAGACCGGAGACACTTTTTCAATGGAGACCTGTTCCCGTTCCCACGTTACCATTCACACACACATTCATAAACCGATAGCAGGCTAACTATCGGGAGCAATTTGGGGTTCAGTGTTTTGCTCAGGGACACTTCGACATGTGGCGGGGAGATGGGGGATCGAACCACCGACTCTGTAGTTGAGTGGTCGACCGCCCTACCCACTTCACCAAAGCAACTTTTTGATACCTTTGGCCAACGTGGAGATTTTGGAAAACTTTATTTCTGTATTTGTAGGGACAGGGAAATGCTGGCGTCATGATTACGTGGTAGTAACTGGATTTTTTAAATTCTTATTTCTCAGTACTGCAGTCTTCATTCCATTTAGCTGTTGCGTTCTATATGACCTAATCTGGTTCTGTGACTAATTATCGAATTATTTAGATTCTCGTTAAAGAGTTGGAACTTTGATTGCTTCAATCTGACTCAGGCTGCTATAATGCTTTCTGTCATTGTCCATTAACCTACAGATTAACTTTCTTAATTAATCGATTCATCATTTAGTCTATAAAATAGTATAAAGAACGAACCAGGAAAAGTTCCAAAAGTACAAAGCAACTTTTATATATTTTTTTTAAAGGTGCACTGTGTAATATTACATCATCAAGAAAGTTTTAGAAAGTTCTAGAATGCAACGCTCCCTGGGTAACCCCACCCCTTTTGAATAATAACAGAAGCTACAGTGGCCTTCAAGGACAAGAGCAATTCTAAATTTTAAACAATGCACCTGATGACATTCCAAAAACATGGATGCCTCCATAAGACCTGCCTGCTCAATGTACAAAATGTAATATTAATATTTGTAATTCTGCACTCAGGAGGATAATTCAGATTATTGGCAGAGGTGATTTTACACCAATGAGGACATATTTATGAATGAGGATATTGATTTTAGCTAATAAATTACTTAAAATGTTACACAGTGCCCCTTTAAATATTTTATTTTTGGATCTCTTTCCCTTAAAGAACACAAACACACAACTGAAAAAGTGAACACACAAACAAAAGACAAAACAATACAAACAACCAACATGGCGTACTCTACTTTACAGGTTTCTAAGGACATATTAAGAAAAAAAAGGTCAATAAGGTGTAACTTCTATCTCTTTTTATTGCTTATTTTGTCGAACTAGTTGAAAACCCAGATATTCATATTGCTATCAAAGAATACATAAGAACAACAACAAATATTTTCTTTTTGAGGGTATACAACCAGATTTAAAAAGTTATTTTCAAAATGACATAAACAGTTAATTCACTATCAAATTTGTTGCATATTAATTTTCCATCCATTCGCTAGTTCTCAGTGATTGAACTCCATCAAAGTCTGTTAACAGATCTCACAGTAGTCGTCCTACTGTGTACGTGTGTGAAAAAAAGTTGTATGAAGCCTTCTGTTTAAGAGGGAACTGTTACTATGAGAACACTCCGGAATCTGTAGGAGGTTGAAATGTGTTTTGATGGTTGTAGGCGCCAGGATTTGGCAAGGAACAAGTACGTGTCAAATATACAAGAACAATACTTATCTCTTCAGCCTCCATTTTGCCTTTTCTTAACTGTCTATCATAAATCCAACAAAGACATTGAAGCAATGTTAAAAGTGCTACGAGGAACTTTTTAAATATTTCTGAAACAGTCACATTTTTACTCTGATGATTGTAAATGACATGTAACAGCAAACTAGACCATCAGTGCAAAGGATGCTATTTGTATATAGTTTTTCTTGATGCCTTTGTCCTGGGTACGCTCACCCAGGAACTACAGTTGGCGTAGTAAAACACTGCTGCTTTTGTCCAAAGGAGGCGCATATAATTAACAAAAACTGAAAGTTCCTTGGAGCACCTTCAAATAGTTAAAATATTCTGTTAAAAATGAGGTCCTACTGTACAAATGTCCTTGTAAACAGTCCATGTAAAGTATATGATTTTGTAGATGCTTCTTCTTGGCCTTTCAGTCATAATGAGACAGCTTGTCTAATTAACCTTGAGGACAGCCGGCCTGTATCGATCCGTATGTAGATGTGGATTTGTCAATCTCTGACCTCTACAAAGCTATAAGGTGAAGTACGGCAGACAGACAGGTTTTTTTCAAGCACTGGTCAATTTTGAGATCTGGGGATATTTTGCTTCGATAACATGTCTTCTTTCATAGAAGTATAAATAAAAGGTCCGTGATAACGTTCTCTTCTCTTAATTTTTCAAAGATATTTTTAAATGTTTTATTTATTTATTATTAAATTTTTATGCTTTTATTAGACAGTTTGGAGAGACAGGGATGAAATGGGGCAGAGAGGGGAATGCCATGCAGAGAACGACCACGGGCTGGATTCTAACCCGTGGTCTGCTGTGAAGAGGACTGAGCCTCTATTGGGGGGATGGGGTGGGGGGCTCTTACCACTACACCCCCCCCCCTTTTATTTTTATAATTGAAGAGGAATAAACTGGTTATGCTGAGAGTGAGTTATTTTTTTTGAAAACACGTCCAAAAATCCATCTTTAGAAGTAATTTTAAAAAGTGTATTAAAGTTTAGAATTCAAAGAGTAGCCCAAGCCATTCATTTCACCGGTGAATTGGTCATTCAATCATTATTCAGATGCTCCTCCTTGGCAATTAAATCAAAATAAAGACGCCTGTCAAATTAACCTTGAGGACAACAGGCCTGTATCGACCTGAATGTAGATGTGGATTTGTCAAGCGTTGACCTCTACCACGCCTTTAAGATTTACAAGTGTGGTCTCCAGTGAAGGCTACTCATCCTTACCTCAACTTACCCCTCAAATTACACATTCAAATCTTATCCAGAACATTTCATTAAATATTTAAGACTTATTCTAGCGCCGCCATGTTTCTACAGTAGCACAGAACGGACAAATTTAACCTAACGTGGGTTTTTTATATATAGTGGACGTCCTGGGGAAATGCACCTGTTGGAAGACCAAGAAGAAGAAGTACTATAGAATGAATAACTAAATACATCTTCACCTCATCACTTGGTATTGTGGAAAGACTTGAGGCAGTGGTGGATGATGCCATCTTTAGTAACTATAGCTTATTGTCCTTGAAGGCCACCGTAGCTTCTGTAAATTATCCAACAAGGGAGACAGAGCATTCGAAATCCAGAACTTGCAATTGTGTATCAAGAATTATTTTGAAAATATAAGATCATAAGAAATAAGCATGTTTGCTATAGATGTACTATATAATAAAATATATATATAGGTTAAAATGTAGAAGGGTTTATGTTTATCAGTATCAATTGTATCTTCAATAGCTTCATCTTAGTATGTATGCCGTGTCAGTCCCGGGCTGATCGATAGTGTACGTGGCTCCTTTAACACACAGCAGTGTTAACGAGAGCCCCGAGGATATCATTGAATTTACAGATTAATCATATTGACCCAGAGAAGGCAGGAGGCTAGCACACATCGACTTCCTACGTCCACTGAGAGCTCTCACTGTTAAGGTATTATAAAGTCTGCTGGATTCTGCTGTCGGTCTGTGTGTGTGTGTGTGTGTGTGTGTGTGTGTGTGTGTGTGTGTGTGTGTGTGTGTGTGTGTTAATGAGTGGAAGACCCATATTAATGTTGAAAATACATCAAAAATTACATTTTGCACAATAGGTGACCTTTAAAAAAATTACCAGGGGAAGCTACCTTTCAGAGAGAAAACCAGTTAACGTGATGAAGTAGGTTGTAAAATATGTGAGTGAAAATGTGATGATGTGAACTTTTTCTGTGCGTGTGTGACATGAGATGGCTTGTTAATAGAATTATTTCATCAAACTATTTGAATAATTGAAACTGAATCAGGCCTTCTTGAAAGCAGGTGAATTTACTTGCAAACAGCATGCAAGGGTCAAACAACATGTATCACAAATGGGCTTACATGATTGAATACATCGAATGAACAGTGTACAGAGATTATATGCAAGAGAAGTTGGTGTGTGCGCAAACACATACTAAGTTTGGTGTGTCCAGCCCTTGTTTTTGCTGGCGAAAGCAGAAATGTTTTTAATTAGGCAGATAACAGGATATGGGAAATTTAGGGAGTCTTTTCTTACTGTGCACATGAATGCGTCATACCTCTGTATGTGCCAAAATCTTATTAGGCAGTTTCTTCTTCAAGGCTAAACAACAACTTGTAGCAAAACTGGGACAAAGTTCAACAGCCAGAAAGCATGTATTGTGCATTAAAATATTATACAATAAAGCAAATTAAATTCTGTTAACATTCCACCCTTTTTATAATATTTAATGCAACTTTTTGCAACACTTCAAAGCAAAAGGGCAAAGCATATGAGTAAATATATTTCAGTCAAGCAGAATAATATCAAGTACATCAACAGCACAGTTGGTGAAAATGCAAGTTTGTGTACTGGTGCCACATCGTCTATGTACAGTTTCAGAGAGGACAGTTTTTTGCAGAAGCCAGGGAACAGGAACCTAGGTCGTCTTGATGGTCTACAAGTCCCTTTGTGGCATTTTGACGCAAAGTGTCCTTCATATCACAGTCACTGGGGGAATGGTTAGGTATTACCATAACCTATTCAGATTGTTCCTCAGTGTCCAATTGTCCTTATTGAAGCATGGTCAGCTTCGTCTTCTCCTTGCATCTGAAACAGAATGAATTTGAGCAGTAACATGTTCTCAAAAGAAATGCTCATCATTCTGCCAGGGTTGTTTCTAAAATATCATCCTATCCATTTTGCTTGCTCTAGATGTCACAATTAACGCACAACAACATTTTAGGATAGGTTTGATTTCATTCTTCAGTTCACATTTTTTGTCTGTGTTTGGGCAGCATTCAAGCACACACAGGCAGTCAGTGAGACAGGCCCTCCCTTTTCTGCATGGGACTGAATCACACACACACCACATTCCTGAGAAGCTCTCTACTTCTCCAAATCTGACATGGTGTTATAGTTTGTTCTTCAAATAACAAAAGTTAACATGTAGGTTAAGTATAGGTGTCTTTACAGTTAACCAGTTTTTGAATCAATTTATATCAACAATACACATTATGATCATATTTTCAGCATAAAAATCCCCTTTAACTTGTAATTCAAATCAAAAGCATTGAACAAGTCTTTTCAGTGAACATTTTCATAAAAAGAACACAAAAGGACGCTTTTTTGTAAGTTTATGCTGGGACTTCAAATGATTGACTGCACCTTTAATCTTTAAGGTTTACTATGGGGCTTGGATTGGCAAGATATTTAGCTCTAAACTTTAAAGCATTTAGCAATTACTAAAACCTTCTATCTCCCTTCCCCTACATACTTTTTCTTTCTTTATAACATCCATAAACAATCAGTTCCAAACAATCTTTTTCCTCTTACACTTTCAACAACATTCTCTTATTCCTCTCTTTGGCCACCACCTTTCTCTTTACTGTTCACTCTTTTACAAGTAATTTAATTTTTAAAATGTAAAATCTAATATCAAATTACCCAGTAATCTATTTAAACAGGGTGAACACCCCTATTCCCTCCAATTGATTAATAAAATTCACCAATTTAAAACTAGAACCCTCTATTTGATGTATTCTAAATAAAACTAATAAATCTACTCAGCAGATGTAGACTATTGACAACATAACAAAACAAAACAAAATCAGCTGTTAATATTCACCTGATTTCAAGAAAGCCTCGACTCGCTCAGTTTTGGCTCTGGATTCCGTCACCCCCCCTCTGTCCAAGTCGAGTCTGCTGACGGCCTCTTTTGTAGCTCTGTTCACTGGAGGTCTTTCGTCGAGAGTCGTAGACTCCCCCGTCGTCACGGTGCAGGCTCTTCTTGTCCAGAGAAGAGGATGTTGGATCCGGCAACTCGAAGGACCATTTGTTAATAGAATTATTTCATCAAACTATTTGAATAATTGAAACTGAATCAGGCCTTCTTGAAAGCAGGTGAATTTACTTGCAAACAGCATGCAAGGGTCAAACAACATGTATCACAAATGGGCTTACATGATTGAATACATCGAATGAACAGTGTACAGAGATTATATGCAAGAGAAGTTGGTGTGTGCGCAAACACATACTAAGTTTGGTGTGTCCAGCCCTTGTTTTTGCTGGCGAAAGCAGAAATGTTTTTAATTAGGCAGATAACAGGATATGGGAAATTTAGGGAGTCTTTTCTTACTGTGCACATGAATGCGTCATACCTCTGTATGTGCCAAAATCTTATTAGGCAGTTTCTTCTTCAAGGCTAAACAACAACTTGTAGCAAAACTGGGACAAAGTTCAACAGCCAGAAAGCATGTATTGTGCATTAAAATATTATACAATAAAGCAAATTAAATTCTGTTAACATTTCTTAAAGCAAATTAAATTCTGTTAACATGGCTACTAGGAACTTTGTGTCATTTCTAGCTGCCCGTTTAGTCAGTGGAGTTTTGACTACGCCAGCTGTTGTTCCTTGGTGAAAGTAACCGGACAAAGGCATTATTAAGAAAAACTATATCAAAAAAACATTCTTTGCAATTGAGAGTTTCAGAAATATTTAAATGTTCCTCGTTGCTCCTTTAACAGCTTTGTTCTAACCTGTCCCCCCCCCCCCCCCCCCTCTCCCCCACAGGGCTGCAGTATGTTTACTTCCGTGAAGGCCTTTGACGGGCAGCAGTATTCCACCCTGAAGAGGCAGTGCCTACAGAGCGGGCAGCTGTTTGAGGACCCACGCTTCCCCGCCACCGACGACTCGCTCTTCTACCAGGGAAACAGGATCGGACGGGTCGTTTGGAAGAGACCGAGGGTGAGAGTGGGTTATACTGGAAAAGAGTTTGATTAATACTACGGTATGGAGGGGGGAGGGGAGGGGGAGGGGGCTCGTGATGTAGTGGTTAGAGCTTTTTTCGTCCACTATTCACTATGTTTTTACAAAAATTTATTTTCAGAAGATGATTGTAAACAAACTTTCATCTTAAAATTGCAGTGACTGTTGAATTGGGAAAAGCTGTGGGCGTAACATACTCACATAAGTGTCCAGTGTTAAAACACACACAGCCTAGGCTCTGTAACCGGTAATGTAAACAAAGGGGGCCCACGGTAGCTAGCAACATGCCCGTTGCCTTTTACAGAGCCTAAGATTTTTTTTGCAGCGCGCCTCGCACATACAGTACGGACAGGTATTGTTTCGTGTCGAGATTTGCCCTGATTTTGACAAAAAGCGGTAGTGTTTTGACTATACCAGCTGTAGTTCCTGGGTGAGCGTATACCCATGACAAAGGCATAAAGAAAAACTATATAAAAATAGCATTCTTTGCAGTGATGGTCCCGTTTGCTGTTACATGTAATTTATGATCATCAGAGGAAAAATTAGACTGTTTCAGAAATATTTAAAAGTTCCTCATAGCACCTTTAAGTAGCTAGGTAGACAGTATAAGGACGCAGTAAGCATTTGCACCAAGGAGCTCCACACACAGCTGGTAGTGTATGAACTGTATGTATGTTTGAGTAGCAGATGAATTGAGATGCAGGGCCTCAGGATGTACTGAGGCACAGTTATCCCCCTCACACACACACACACACACACACACACACACACACACACACACACACACACACACACACACACACACAGCAGTAACCTCCTTCTGCAGCGAGAGAGCTAGCGACAGCCAGCGTGTATCGCCATAGAAACTGGGTCACACAGATTACATGTTTTGGTCCGTGCTGATGTCAGTCATGCAGAAGTCAAGAGCAGAGACAAACATGGAGGAGCATGACGGTGGGTTAAGAAAGCCTAAAGAAAATCATTTTAACTTATTATAATGATTTAAGAAAGATTATTTTAGAAGATTAGCACATGTACTTTATGGCAAGGTGGCTTTTTTAAAGATCCAAACTATCTATTGTCATACGCACAATAAGAAACGTGTTCTCAGTCATACAGTGAAATTCTTCCTTTGTTTTCCACAGACTGAATGCCAAGAATAAAACATGAAAATATGCAATATACAAGTTAAAATAGAAAAATAAGCAGCAATAATACAGAATATACAATTTACAAGGCATGACTCATTACTTGATTTCTAAAGAGTTTTCTTCATTTTTGAGGATTACAAATAGCCTACTACAAACTAGCTTGGTCGATATTATATAGGTCGTTTTGAGAAGCACTTTCATACACACACAATAACACGTTATGTGCTAGAGATGGATAGTGGATAGGATATAGGTAGGTTAAGGGTTAAATTGATTCTGTAGTGGAGGTCTCGGGTATCCAGCGTTATACAGTTAGCATCTATTTTTATGTTTTTGAATGGCCGTTTTTTTTTTTCAGTTATCAAACAGGACATATTGAATATAAAGTGTATGAAATTTCACTGAAATGTGAGTAGTTCACATAGACATCAAACAGCACAGAAGATGGAACAATATGTTGTATACTATATACCAGGGGTTTTCAAAGTGTGAGAGAGTGAGCCCCCCCTCAGAGAACAAATTTCAGCGGAGCCCCCCCCCCCCCCCCAAAAAAAAAAAATGATTTTACAAATTTAAACATGTTTTTGAAACATTCTAAACATTTTTGTGCGTTTTTAAACACATTTAATACATTTTAACATCTTAATCCAGTGTTTTAATCCTGCTTCCTTTAAGCATGGATAATACTGACTGAGTGTGCATCGGAGTGAGAAAGATAGGCAGACAGACTTGCCCAAATTATTGACTAGTTAAATGTCATTCACACACCCAGTGTTTTTTCGCTAGTGCCTCCAATGTCCTGCTGGAGGAGAATAGCAGCCAGTGGAGAACCAGACCCTCCTAGGGGGGTCCGGGGGTATGCCCCCCCGGGAGATTTTTTTTCACCTTTTTAAAGTGAAATGCATGAATCTGGTGCACTTTGAGAGGACAATTAAGAGGCTAAATATGAGGAATTTTGTGTGAACAAATAATTTGGAGACACTGGGTCTGATGAATTAGAAGCTATTGAAGAAGGACACATGGATTTTCCATAAAAATATTAATTTAAAATAAACAAAATGTATGCAGGGTCCTCTGGGTTGGGCTTGGTGCTCTTTTTCTTTAACGAGACCTATTTCTCTGTAATTTACTGAATGCATTTAAATGCAGTGAGGGGAACGAAGCAGAAGAACTTGTGTCCAGCTATGCCGTGATCTTAGTATAAAAAAGAAAAACTAAAAAAAAAAAAAAAATTTTTTTTTTTTTTTTTTTTTAGTTTTTATTTTTTTTTACATATTCATCCGCGCCCCCCCTGCCATAACCCCGCGCCCCCCAAGGGGGGCGCGCCCCACAGTTTGAAAACCGCTGCTATATACACATACATCTTATTCAAAGCACAGGGTTACCTTTGGCCTATATGGTTAACATGGACACCACACCACTCAACCTGGTATCAGCAGCAGAAGGGCAGGAGGACTATCAATGCACCGCTTTAACATAATCAATGTAGTAAGGCACAGCTATCCCCCTCACACACACACACACACACACACACACACACACACACACACACACACACACACACACACACACACACACACACTAAGGTCGCTATGTCTTATTTCATTGGTCAACAGAGCCTTGTAGAGTGAATCTAACCTTTTCTAGTTAAAGGTTTGTTTATAGCAGCACGATTTTGCAGAGAAATTACTGAATTTTATTGGACTTTAGAAAATTAAATTGCTGATCAAAATGTACTATCATATACAAAGTCTAGATTGAAGGTGCTACGAGGAACTTTTAAATATTTCTGAAAATACCCTAATTTTCCTCTGATGATCAGAAATTACATGCAACAGCGAACGAGACCATCCGTGAAAAAAATGCTATTTTTATATAGTTTTTCTTAATGCCTTTGTCATGGGGTACCCTCACCCAGGAACAACAGCTGGCGTAGCAAAAAACACTACTGCTTTCGTCCAAAGGTGGTGCAAAAATGAACACAAACTGAAAGTTCCTCGGAGCACCTTTAACATATAATCCCAAAGTTGTTCCGCCCTACTCTCTTGGCTACTGAAACACCAATTGACAGGATGAAGTCAAAGTCAAATGTATTTCTATAACACATTTAAAAACATCAGTTGACCAAAGTGCTGTACAAAATTCAATACAAAACAACATATAAGATTCATGAAAAAGTGTCAAAGTCTCAACTTTTGTTAAAGGCCAATCAAGAAAAGTGAGTCTCTTCAGCAAAGTTTTTAAGATACGTTGATTTGCCCAAAGGGAAATGAAGCCGGGCCGAAATCTTTACAAATGTTTTACATCAAATCAAACTTTGACCTTTAGCCATCTTTACCGTTCTGACCTTTGATAATATAGAGCGTATAAACTTTACAATTCCATTAACATAATCAATAAAGGGGTTTCCAAGTCTTATTATATTGGTCAACAGAGCCTTGTTAAGTGAATCTAACCTTTTTATAGTTTAAGATGCTGCATAAAATCTCTATATTTTAAAACGGTAGCTAGCCCCCATGAGAAGTCGATACGTAACCTAAGCTGCGTTCCAATTCCCATACTTTCTACTATTTAGTATGTTGGAAAAAAGATTTAGGACGTCCCAATTCTTGTGGTTCTTATGCATAAAAATACCCGGATGTCTACTAGATCCGGCCGAGATTTTTAGTGTTGAAAACAGCATGCTATTTGGGCGATTCTGACCCATAAACCAGTGTGCACCGGAAGTCACGTCACATCGACGGAGCCTCCGTATGAAAACAACAGGGGATGCAACGGATATAAAAGCAAGAGGCAAGATAAAGGTGCAATGTTATGATGAAATAAATAAGTAAAAGTATGTTCCAATTGTGTACCTACTGCATGCTAACTAGATTATTTTTATGGTCAGATTCCGTATGTAGAATAGAGAAAGATTATGAGATTTGGAACGCAGGGTATGTCTCTACAATCAAATATTTCCAGATTAAATTTGCTGTCTGACTTCTGTTTCTGACAATAGTACAGAAAACCAAATGTATTTTTACCAACGACACAATACTTTTATTCTACTTTTACAAAATCGTTTAAAACCCGCAACAACACATTCTAAATTGTTTCCCTCTTCATCTTAATGGTTACTGAAAGCTACAAGCTCATTCACTATGCTGCAGTGTCTTGTTCAGGGAGAGAGAGAGCAAACATACACACACACACACACACACACACACACACACACACACACACACACACACACACACACACACACACACTCACACACACACACACACACACACACCTAAGAGAGAGAGTGCACCTAATGAAGTTAAACATCAGACTACTTAGAGGCACACAGTGGGTTTGGGGAGAATTAAATGTTCGGGAAAATCAAAATTTAATGAAGCTCGTTTGGAACGTCACGCTCCCATAGCTACACACACTGATTGAACTCCTGCACAGTCAATCATCTCTGACTCAATCTCACAGCAAAGACACAATAGGCCCACACAATTATGAAGGTATCATTGTAGCAAAAGTATTAATCACATGTAACTGCAGATTTTGAATGCCTATACACTAAAGTCACAAACGTGTAACAGTAAATTTGAAGTCACAAATATTTATTTTGCGTTTCCCTATTTTGTGTTAATGGCAGAAAAACTATTTACGACTTCAAATTTACTGTTAAACATTTGTGACTTTAGTGTACGCATTAAAACATCTGCAGGTACATGTGCTATAGACTTTTGCTACAATAATACCTTCATACACAATATAGGCACATAAGTCAGATACTTGGAAATATATTTGGCGGGATTTTTCTATTGGAACAAATATCATCCCATTTTTGGAGCTACATTTCAGTTAATGTAGAAACTCTTCATTTACAGAAAGGGAAGATTTTGAAAAAAGGAAAAAAATAATGATTGCATGAATTCTATAACAGGCTCATGTCGTATGTATCTACTGTTCTGATTGTTTAATCTGTAACGGTAATATTTCAATTCTTAGACAATGTCCACATGAAGGCTATAAGGATATTTGAAAAAATCTATCTATCTATCTATCTATCTATCTATCTATCTATCTATCTATCTA
>NC_137218.1:5477174-5534674 GCF_949987685.1 Ammodytes marinus
GCCGTTTGTAAAAAAAATTATTGATAGATGGATGGATAGGATGTGACATTAACCTCAGATTCCATGGGTATGTATATGAAGCTGACTTTCAACTGATGGTCTGAGTAATATTTCCTTTCAAACTGATATCTGTAGGAAATTATGAACTAAAATGAAACTTATTAGCCTATCCTACCTGGTGAACTGCCTGCATAGCCCTTGGAATTGAAGTAATATAGTAAATTTATTTTAATAACGGAATTTGTACCAATCAAATTATTTAAGTCAGTAGGGAAAGAGTTGAATTTAAATTTTTGGCCCAAAAAACAAAACAAGTAACAGTTTTTGCATAAATATACTTCATAATGTCATAACAAAATTATTAACTTAATGTATTGTTTTATACTATATATTCAGAGATATTGAGTTCATTTAAAGGTGCTCCAAGGAACTTTCAGTTTGTGTTCATTCTAGCACCCCCTTTGGATAAAAGCGGTATAATTTTTACTACACCAGCTGTAGTTCCTGGGTGAGCGTATACCCATGACAAAGGCATTAAGAAAACTGATATAGAAACAGCATTCTTTTCACTGATGCTCTTGTTTGCTTTTACATGTCTTTAATGATCATCAGAGGAAAAATTTAGACTGTTTCAGAAATATTTAAAAAGTTCCTTGTAGCACCTTTAAGGTAACTTCCTTTTGTTTATGTTGAAGTGCATCCGTTAGTAGAGGACGGCGTGTCTGTATCTAGTGTGGACTCACTGCCTGTAGTATTCATCCCACACAATCACATGAACCACAGGTAGCAGGAGTGTGTGTGTGTGTGTGTGTGTGTGTGTGTGTGTGTGTGTGTGTGTGTGTGTGTGTGTGTGTGTGTGTGTGTGTGTGTGTGTGTGTGTGTGTCCGTGTGTGTCCGTGTGTGTCCGTGTTGTCGGCTTTAATAGAAGTCTGTCTGTTCACATTATGGCAGCAAATGGACCTCACCTCAGCGCAGCCACAGGAAATGTGATTTAGAAACGTAAATGCACGCAGCGCTCTCCCACACACACACACACACACACACACACACACACACACACACACACACACACACACACACACACACACACACACACACACACACACAGCCCTCAGGCAGGCAGAAGATCCTGTATATGATACGTGGGCGCATAAGGACAGATGGTCCCGTTCTGATTCGTGAATTTGCCTCAGTAACCCAGTTATGCTTCTGTTTGTCTTGTACCCTGCACCACACATTCAGTTTGTTCACCATAAAACCTGTTTCACATCGCAGATAAAATATACAGTATATGTATATACATTTTCTACTAATTATTAAAAAAATATCACAGCAACTTTAACCTTAGTCTCGGGTATGATAGAAAATGTTTGCCTCAGCATGACTTTAAACCTCCCACAAGGAAATTTGAAATGTTTGTGAGAGAGTGAAATTTTTCCTCTGATGATCATAAAATGCCCTTTAACAGCAAACAAGACCATCAGTGAAAACAACGCTCTATTTATATAGTAATTATTAATGCCTTTGCACCGATCTCACAGGGAACTTTGACATACGATTTACGGAAGGCAGACCAGAAAAGCCTGTTTTTATGAACGGTACTAAATCAAAGTTTAATTTGGTTCACCATTGTCATATTACCATTTTCAATCTTCCACATATAAATACATTACCTCACCGGGATGCATCCTGCCGTTTCTCTTTCACTCGCTTCCTAAACAAATGCACCATGCCGGCACGCGCTATAGCAACGATCTTTAGGACAGTAGGCTCTGGTGTCGTAAAAAACACTACCACTTTTGTCCAAAGGGGCCGTTAGAATCAACAATAGCTGAAAGTTCCTCATAGCTACTCTAAATTGCATGAATTGTTTTATTCCAAATGTTGAACGAACCTCAAAGCTGTCTCACACCAGTGGATGTATTCACTTAACCTGTGTGTGTGTGTGTGTGTGTGTGTGTGTGTGTGTGTGTGTGTGTGTGTGTGTGTGTGTGTGTGTGTGTGTGTGTGTAGGAGCTGTGCGAGGACCCTCACCTGTTTGTAGATGGCATCAGTGCTCATGACTTACACCAGGGACAGCTGGGGAACTGCTGGTTCGTAGCGGCCTGCTCCAGTCTCGCCTCCAGAGAGTCGCTCTGGCAAAAAGTAAGTGAACGTTTATCTGTGTGTGTTTTCTGCTGTCCATTTCTCCTTCTGTCTTTGCGTTGTCTTTATACCTGAGCACGATAATAACACATTCAGTAACTATTATGTAGGTGTGTCTAAGGTCCCTGATTCACTGACCTGACCTAAAGACAAACAGCTGTGATGCTTGAAATAGGTGAACACTGGGTTAAATGAACTTAATTGCTTTCTTTCTGAGAGTGAGATGAGTGAACCGATATCAATTTCACGTCTGTGTGTTAAGCTCCGAGCTGGATTCAGGGTCTTGTTGGCCTAGTTTGGCGCAATCACCCAAGGCTTATTGCCTCATGTAGATGCACCGACAGAGAGTGTTATTGGAAATCCTCATGGGGGGGGGGGATTGGGGCGACAGAAGTTACGCACTATAGCTTTAAATACCCATTAGGAAGCATTAATAGGAGAGGTAAAGCCCAGTGGACTCATTTACAGCAACAGATCGTCTCCGTGGTTTCGGCAGACGCCATCAGTCAGATGAAGTTTGATTGGTTGAGTCTAGACTCCCTTAGGAACGGCTGGAAACGCTAACCCAGCGTTCCAAATCACATACTCTTTCTTTTTACTACACTACATACTAAAGTACAGAAGAGTTTTAGGGCCACAGGAGAGGAAAAAATCAGATAAGGAAGATTTTTGTTGAGAAATGTCAAGAATAAAGACAAATACTCCAAAGTGCTATTGGAGTTATTGGGGCTTTTATGTATTTTCATCATACTACAATCGACGTGCATGTATTGGGACATCCTAAATCTTTTTCTGGCATACTAAATAGTAGGGAAGTATGGGAATTGGAACGCAGGGCAGGACTGGATTGATGTCTGAGGGCTTCTGTCTGCAATGAGTGTGTTTTCATTATAGTAAATGGACTCCAATTATATAGCGCTTTTCCCTGGTTTTCCACAGACCCAAAGCGCTTTACATTGTTTTGTACAGTCACCCAATCACACACACATTCATACACCGATAGCAGCAGCTACCACGCAGGGTGCAAGCTAACTATCGGGAGCAATTTAGGGTTCAATGTCTCTTTGCCCAGGGACACTTGGACATGTGGCGGGGAGGCGGGGGATCGAACCTCCGACCCTGTAACCCAGCGGATGACCACCCTACGCACTTCTCCACAGCCGGCCATTAGTCACTTTTTTAATTTCACATTGTTAACAAAAAGGAGAGGATGGATGGATGGATGGATGGATGGATGGATGGATGGATGGATGGATGGATGGGTAGATAGATAGATAGATAGATGGATGGATGGATGGATGGATGGATGGATGGATGGATGGATGGATGGATGGATGGATGGATGGATGGATGGATGGATGGATGGATGGATAGATAGATAGATAGATAGATAGATAGATAGATAGATAGATAGATAGATAGATAGATAGATAGATAGATAGATAGATAGATAGATAGATAGATAGATAGATAGATAGATACTGTGGATAGATAGCTTTACTTCCTGTGGAAACAAAACAAATACAGGTCCAAATCCCACAGGATCTGTGTTCTCTCTCTGTAATCCCATGAGACTTCAGCGCTGGTACAGAACAATTGTTATTTCATCTCACTCTTGTAGATGGTAATTAACTTGAAAACACCACCAGACTTACCCTGCGTTCCAATAACCATTCTTCCCTACTGTTTAGTATGTCAGAAAAATATGTAGGATCTCCCAAAACATGCAAGTCAATTGTAGTATGCTGAAAATAGATAAATGCCCCACTAACTCCAATTGCATTTTGGAGTACTCGTCTTTATTCTTGAAATTTCTTGACATAATGAAAAAAAAATCTTCCTTATCTGATTTTTGTTCTCCTGTAGCCCTGAAACTCTTCTGTACTTTAGTATGTAGTGTAGTAAAAAGAAAAATGTGATTTGGAACGCAGGGTGAAAGTGGCTTTGAACTAGAACGTTTGTAACATTGGTTAATGTAATGTTGTATATCATAGACTGTACAGTAGCATACATGCACTATCTAAGGTTCAGAATAGTTAAGAAAAGGCAGATACACATTTCTGATCTAGTGGATTTATTTCTATTAAGATGAATTTATGCCAAACATCATATCACACAGAAGCACCCTTTTGTGGTCAACAGCTTATATTTTTATGTGAATTAGTAAAAAAAAGATTGATTTAGAATGTACATCTTTACATTAGAATAAATGCATGAATGAATTTACATCAACAACACATTACTATACACAGTAAACAAGACAAAATAAGACATCGGACATCGTTAGGTCAAAGACTAAAAACACAATAGAATCAGTTCATGATACAACACGTAGGGTAATGAGAAGAAATACACAGACAATACTAAGACAGACAAAAGACATGTATGCTGGGTCTGTATCACTCAATAACGTATGAAACTAGATCAAACTTCTGATATAATGGTCCATTTCACACAATTCTTCATATACAAATATCTAACTCATCTTTTTCTCATAATCAGTGAATATCTTCTATCTCCACAATCAGCTACCTGTCTGTACCTGAAAAAATAAAGCTGTAAATACACAGCCTAGGTTCTGTAAACTGGTATGTACTGTCAACAAAGGGGGGCCCACAACATCTAGCAACATACCTGTTTAGGCTGTGTATTAACACTGGATTTCTCTCTCCCAGTGCTCACACAGTATGGAAAGGAAGCAGATTGATAGGAGATATTCACTGATTTTGACAAAAAAGTGATTTGTAACTTGGCTCTCTCAACTAAACACACACAAGCACAGTAGAAAAGTTTGTAGCAAATATACAGCTTCGGGAAAAAATTAAGAGACCACTCCAAATTTTCAGTGTCTCTTGTTTTACTCTTTAGAGGCATATGAGTAAAATGAACATTTTGATTTTATAATATAAACTACTGACAACATTTCTACCATATTCACAATAAAAAATATTGTCATTTAGAGCATTTTCAATAAGTAATGTAGAGATGAAGATTTAAGAAAAATCCAGACTGGTCTTTTCATTTTTTCCGGAGCTGGCATCTCCAATTATTCTCCATCGTCACATCTCAGCTGTCCACAGTGAAAGCGATGGAGCAGTCCACAGTTTCAGGGCTGCATCCTTCTGCGAACGCAAACAGGAAGTACATCACCTTGCGTATCTTTGCCTGCTCTGCGATCCTCTCTCCAAACTCGTGTGCGTCCGCCTCGTAGCACTGTATCGGGGCGTTCTTACCGTCGCTCGGCCCCCTCCAAAACACCCCCGCGGGCTCCAGAAGCTGCCTGGTCATGAGATGGGTCAAATCGGGGGTCCAGTGTTGCGAGGTGGCCGTTATGGTGATTCTCCCGGCCTGGGCCAGACGTACTTTCCAATGCCCGAATCTGAGCGTCTGTTTGGAGAAATCCAGTTTGTACACGGCCTCGTTTGGTAGTAAAAGCCGTTCCCCGTCTTGCCTTTTCTGCCCGCGCTGTTGGAGGGATTGAACCCGCAAACGCATCACCTCCGTCAGCTGGTTGTCCGGGCGAAAGGGAAGCTCCAACTCTCGGGACATGTTTCCAGGGGCACACCAGACTACAGCAGACTCAAATACAAGTCAATACCAAATGCAAATTGGATTAGATTTGTAGCTGTGTTGAAACCAAAGCGTTTTTCTAAGATTAATTCCCCCTGTATGCTAATGGACTAGAACTCAACTTTGGAGAGAGAGTTTGATAAAGTTAGTCCCTCTTATCTGAAATCCTTCTCGTAAGGTCCAACCAATAGTGTGTTTCAGTGTCTTTGCTTCTAGCTCTCTCTCTCTCCGTGCCCCTTGCCCGCAGGCTTGCACCGTTTTGCATGTGTGTGTGTGTATGTTATGTATCATCGAGAGGATACACAGATGTACGGAAGAGCAGAGGTGCTAGGCAACCAGATCTAATGACATTTGCCACCGCGGCAGCAGCACAGGGGTTTTCTGCCCTCAGGGAAACTGTGTTTGTCACACGTTTGTTTGGCTCCTTGTTTTTCCGCTTGGTTACAGGTCCCTAACTCTTACTACCTGGTGTTAAGGTAATGGGTTACTACAGAGGAGGCTTTGTATGAGCAACAACAATGCAAATGTTTAAGCGTCTTTGAACACTAGAAAAAGCACTGGGAAAAGCGCTATATACATTTGATCTATTATTATTATTATTATTATTATTATTATTATTATTATTATTATTTTTATTATTATTATTATTATTATTATTATTATTATTAAATGTAAATATCGGAATTATTTTATGATTCTTTATTTCTCAAACTGGAAGAAAATCTGGTTTTGTTAAGTTTTCTTTATTAGTCATTTTACACGAGGCACATTGAAATTCGTCTTTTCTCATCTCTCCTCTCAAGTTACCACACTTCGGAGGGGGTCAGAGCGCAGGGTCAGCCATAGTACAGCACCCCTGGAGCAGCTTGGGGTTAAGTGTCTTGCTCAAGGACACAATGGTAGAGATGGTGGGCACCGTACTTGTTATACCAACCACCACTATTAGAGATAACACCTTCCTATCCGGTTACGGGGATCGAAAGATATTACTTTTATTTTCAAGCTTTCATACATTATCTAAAACACACATATGAATATTATATTCCATTTCTACTCAGTCTGCTCTGAAAAATGCATGTATTTGAAAAAGTTGCGCACTATAGCTTTAAAGTATCAGTATTTCTTGCAATAGATTCTACACACTGCACCTTTAAGTTGGCTCTAGACTCTATTAGGTGAGAGGAATTCCCCTTTATTCCCCTTGGTGTGTGTGTGTGTGTGTGTGTGTGTGTGTGTGTGTGTGTGTGTGTGTGTGTGTGTGTGTGTGTGTGTGTGTGTGTGTGTGTGTGTGTGTGTGTGTGTGTGTGTGTGTGTGTGTGTGTGTGTGTGTGTGTGTGTGTGTGTGTGTGTGTGTGTGTGTGTGTGTGTGTGTGTGTGTGTGTGCGTGCGTACTGACAGAGAGCAGGGAAAGCCAAGCCGCCCTCTGCTTGTGTTTCCGGTCAGTCGTTGGGTCTCTTACCTACTACAGTTCACTTGCTGCATAGCGACACTTGGCCCAGATGAAAGCTGAGATAAATGGGTTCTCTGCTCTCTCTCTCTCTCTCTCTCTCCCTCTCTCTGTTCTCTCTCTCTGCTCTCTCTCTTCCTCTCTCTCTCCCTCTCTCTCTCTCCCTCTCCCTCTCCCTCTCCCTCTCTCTCTCTCCTTCTGTCTTTCTATCTCTCTCTACCTCTCGCTCTCTATCTCTCTGTCTCTCTCTCTCTCTCTCTGTGTCCCCCTCTCTCTCTCCCACTGTCTCTCCCACTGTCTCTCTCTCTCTCTCTCTCCCACTGTCTCTCCCACTGTCTCTCTCTCTCTCCCACTGTCTCTCCCTCTGTCTCTCTCTCACTCTCTCTCTGCTCTCTCCCACTGTCCCTCTCTCACTCTCTCTCTGCTCTCTCTCTCTCTCTCTCTCTCTGTCCACAGTGCACAGTCACAGAGTTAGCAGTAGCACAGTGCAGTGCAGGAGAGAGATATTCACTCCCCGAAGGATTCCTAAATTACTCTAAGGTTTCCGTGGTGCAGTGTCTTGTTTTTTTTGTTGTTGTTCTTTTTCTCCCTCCTCTGGTTAAGCAGATGAATAGGGTCACATTTTAAAGTGTCGATATCATCATGAAACCTGGCCTGTTGATTAGTAATATATTATTTTTTAAAGTATTTTTTCCAGACATTTTTGAATAAATATGTACTTTTAAACAGCTTAAATAAGTTTTTTAAAGTGCTAATATAACACTCTGGAGTCGTTCTCCTCCTGCCAGAAAATAATTGACACCTGGTATCTTATAATAGGAGCTGCTGGCAGTTACCAATTGCAACATTCAGATTCAAATTCAGATTCAGAAAACACATAGGCCTAGTGCAAGCCCTATCTTGATACTGAAAATGTATTACAGCTGTTAAGAGAGACTGGATGTGTGTTTATCTGCCCCATATAGCCCACATGAATGTTATAATGTCAGTTTGAAGCAGAAATATCATTTTAACTATACGATTCGGCTTCAGATCAATTTCTGGCAGGTGCAACACGACTGACAATAACACACACACACACACACACACACACACACACACACACACACACACACACACACACACACACACACACACACACACTGTTGCTGCTTCACACATTGTTCACCAGATTCTCTCCCTCAGCAGAGTGTGGCCTCCTGCAGAGCGCTCTGACAGGAACTGCTGTTCGGTTAGCGCACCTTGACTTCTCCCAGGACGCCCGCTGTCTGCCAAGTCACGTGTGTGGTGTGTGTCACTCGCAGAATAATTTGCCGTTTTAATCCTATGTCATATTCATAACTGGTAAAGGGTGACACACAGGTGCCATGGGTGCTCTGTTACAACACCAACTCACAGTGGGTGAGAGAAGCACTTTATGAATTTTGAAGAGCAGTCGCATAATAACGGCATTATGCGTAGGATTACAATTACCACAAAACACATTCTATTTTGGTTTTGTGAATACAGATTCCCCAATATTTGTTGTATTAGTTTGAAACTATGAAAGAGTTATTAAGTATCATGTAATGTTCGTTGCATTTACTGAAGCTACGGTGGCCTTCAAGGACAAGAAACTAGTCGACTAGGTCTTTCCACAGAATCAAGTGATCGTCTTCCAACAAATGCATTTCCCCAGGACGCCCACTATACAGTATCTCACAAAAGTGAGTACACCCCTAACATTTCTTCAAATATTTCATTATATCTTTCCATGCGACAACACTGAATAAATGACACTTTGATACAATGTCAAGTAGTCAGTGTACAGCTTGTATAACAGTGTAAATTTACTGTCCCCTCAAAATAACTCGACACACAGCCATTAATGTCTAAACTGTTGGCAACAAAAGTGAGTACACCCCTAAGAAAAAATTTCCAAATTGGGCCCAAAGTGTCAATATTTTGTTTTGCCATCATTATTTTCTATCACTGCCTTAACCCTCTTGGGCATGTAGTTCACTAGAGCTTCACAGGTTGCAACTGGAACCCTCTTCTACCCATTCATGACGACATCAAGGAGCTGGTGGATATTAGAGTCCTTGCGCTCCTCCATCTCCCGTTTGAGGATGCCCCAAAGATGCTCAATAGGGTTTAAGACTGGAGACATGCTTGGCCAGTCCATAACCTTTACCCTCAGCTTCTTTAGCAAGCCAGTGGTCGTTCGGAGGTGTGTTTGGGGTCGTTATCATGTTGCAGTACTGCCCTGCGGCCCAGTTTATGAAGGGAGGGGATCATGCTCTGCTTCAGTATGTCACAGTACATGTTAGAATTCAATGAACTGTAGATCCCCAGTGGTGGCAGCACTCATGCAGCCCCAGACCATGACACTCCAACCACCATGCTTGACTCTAGGCAAGACACACTTGTCTTTGTACTCCTCACCTGGTAGCCGCTCCACACTCTTAACACCATCTGACCCAAATAAATGTATTTTGGTCTCATCAGACCACAGGACATGGTTGCAGTAATCCATGTCCGTAGTCTGTTTGTCTTCAGCAAACTTTTTGTGGGGTTTCTTGTGCATCATCTTTAGAATAGGCTTCCTTCTGGGATGACAGCCATGCAGACCAGTATGATGCAGAGTGCGGCGTATGGTCTGAGCACTGACAGGTTGACCCCCCACCCCTTCAAGCCCTTCAGCAATGCTGGCAGCACTCATACGTCTATTTTCCAAAGCCAACTTCTGTGTACGACGCTGACCACGTGCACTCAACCTTCGTAAACTGGGCCGCAGGGTGGTATTGCAACATGATAACGACCCCAAACACACCTCCAAGACGACCAGTGGCTTGCTAAAAAAGCTGAGGGTAAAGGTTATGGCCTGGCCAAGCATGTCTCCAGACCTAAACCCTATTGAGCATCTTTGGGGCATCCTCAAACAGAAGGTGGAGGAGCGCAAGGTCTTTAATATCCACCAGCTCTGTGATGCTGTCATAAATGGGTGGAAGAGGGTTCCAGTTGCAACCTGTGAAGCTCTAGTGAACTACATGCCCAAGAGGGTTAAGGCAGTGCTGGAAAATAATGGTGGCCACACAAAATATTTACACTTTGGGCCCGATTTGTAAATTTTTTCTAAGGGGTGTACTCACTTTTGTTGCCAGCAGTTTAGACATTAATGGCTGTGTGTCGAGTTATTTTGAGGGGACAGTAAATTTACACTGTTATACAAGCTGTACACTGACTACTTTACATTGTAACAAAGTGTCATTTCTTCAGTGTTGTCCCATGGAAAGATATAAAGAAAAATGTGAAGAAATGTGAGGGGTGTACTCACTTTTGTGAGATACTGTATATATGCCCACTATATATAAAACTTGTAATGCCGTTAAGTTTGTCTGTTCTGTGCTACTATAGAAACATGGCGGTGGAACATGGCGGCACCACCATGTTAGAAGTTGGTAAATTCATGATACATGTGTTTTGAGATTTTACGTGAATATGTTGCTGACTACAGTTCACAAAATGGAGGCTCTGTTGTTGGGGCTTCACTGGTCCACAGTAAATACAAGCAGCTCACACACACACACACACACACACACACACACACACACACACACACACACACACACACACACACACACACACACACACACACACACTCCAATAGTTATTACCTCTCAACCATGTCCTATTACAGCTAGATTTACGACTGAGAGAGCCATCGTGATAAATTTTGTCCCCTAATCCTAAATGCATCAGCCGACATGAGAGTCCGCTGTCTCTCTCTGGCAGTCTCAGCTCCACTGTGACGTTATTTATGCTTTATGGACCCAGACTGTGTATGTTTGGCTGACCTGCCCTCTGCTAGGGCTGGGCAGTATGGTCATCATCTTGTTCTATCATGGGGGTGTTCATGGTGTGTAGTGGTTAGAGTGCCTCCCCCCCCCCCCCCCCATAAAGGCTCAGTCCTCTTCACAGCAGACCACGGGTTAGAATCCAGCCCGTGGTCGTTCTCTGCATGCCATTCCCCTCTCTGCCCCATTTCACCTCTGTCTCTCCAATTCATCTAATAAATAAATAAATCCACAAAAAAAAAATATTAATCTTCTATCACGATATAAGTTATTTCATATCACGGTAACGGTTTACATTTTTTATATCACAAGTTAGTATTTTTCTGTAAATTAAATTATTAATTGCTTAGAATATTCAAATGTTCCTTGTAGCACCTTTAACTGTAACTTCAACCAAAATAATATATAATCTGTATGGCCAAATATCTACCTGTGTGTAAGTGTGTGTGTGTGTGTATACAGTATATATTTCCAACCGTCTCCTCTCCTCTCCTCCAGGTCATTCCCGATTGGAAGGAGCAGGAGTGGGACACGGAGAAGCCCGAATCGTACGCGGGGATTTTCCACTTCCGTTTCTGGCGCTTTGGGGAATGGGTCGACGTGGTGATCGACGACCGGCTGCCGACCGTAGACAACCAGCTGGTCTACTGCCACTCCAACGACAGCAACGAGTTCTGGAGCGCCATGGTGGAGAAGGCCTACGCCAAGTGAGTATACACTATATCGTATTGTTAAGAAAAGTGCTATATAAATAAAGTTGTTTATTATTGTTATTATCAGCGTCAACGGATATAGAGATCTGGAATGATCATGGTCGAGAAAGCCTATGCCAAGTGAGTATCAACACCCATGGATGGCTGTGTTCGAAAAGCCATACTAACGTCCTACTCATACTCATTTTGACGTCAATTTGAGTATGTTGTGGTTGTGTATGCAAGTCTGTGTAAGCAAGAAATGCCCGGATGATTACTTACTTCCGGGAAGATTTTATGTATGGATCGATTGAGCAAGTATCGGGGATACCAAACTGACTGAAGTTTGTTACTGTTTCCACCGGAGAGTGTTTTTTATAATCTTCCCGACCCCTCACAAGCCAAAGAGTGCACCTCCGTTTTGCATATATATCCATTTGCTTACAAACTACCGGCGTTACAACAGTTAGGAACCAATCATATCGCTTGATTTTAGCCACCTGTTTTATAAATAGATCTATGCCATGTGCATGCGTATGTGGAATTATTAATAATCATAAATAAATAAATCGATGGTGGAATCAATTAAAAGCAAACAGCATAGATGCGTGGTTTAAGCAGCTAACCCTGGTCCTCTGCCTACAGGGTGTATGGCTGCTATGAGGGTCTGGACGGGGGAAACACAGCAGACGCTCTGGTGGACTTCACCGGCGGCGTCTCGGAGCCCGCCGACCTGCTGGAGGCTCAGATGGCCACGGACGAGGTCGCTCGCAACCAGCTGTTTGAACGAGTCCTGAAGGTTCACAACAGAGACGGGCTCATCAGCTGCTCCATCAGGGTGAGTGGAGAGACTGATTGTACATTGGACGATTTGGCATAAAAGAAGCACAGTAGGCAAGTAGCTATCTTAAAGCAATAGTGCGTCATTTCCCAAGCCCCAACCACAGCGAGTTCTACCAGCATCCAATGCGGAAGTGACAACTTAGCAGTAGAATCAACAACTGAAACAGTTCGTGGGCGTTTCTTGAGCTCCTGTAAATGCTGCCATACTGAGAAATACAGAGATAACTTTGTGGAGCTGATATGGCTTGAATATATAGCCGACTTTCATTAAAGTATCAGCATTTCTAGACTTTTAAGTTTCAAATAGAGCCTTAATGAATTATGCCTTGCCAATGTTCGGGGCGACTGTGGCTCAGGTGGTTAAGCGGGTTGGCCAACGATCCAAGGGTTGGCGGTTCGATCCCCGCCCGGCCACCTGTGTCATGGTTGTTGTGTCCTTGGGCAAGACACTTCACCCACCTTGCCTTGTGTGAATGTGTATGATTGCTGTATGTTTGAGGTGGTGGGCGGAGGGGCCGTTGGCGCTGAATGGCAGCCACACTTCCGTCAGTCTGTCCCAGGGTAGCTGTGGCTACTTTCTTAGTTTACCACCTATGGTTTACCACCTATGACTGTGTGTGAACGAATTGAACCTGGAACCCTATAAAGCGCTTTGAGTCACAGAGAAATAAAGCGCTATATAAATCCAATCAATTATTATTATTAATTAGTGTGTTTCTGTGCTCTCTGCTTTTTAGTTGAACTCGCGTCTCTTTGTTAAGAAAACAAGCGTTTGCTCTTTTAGGGATTTGACAGTTTGGCCTTCAGCCTTTTGTGTCTCATGCCAATCTTATTCCCCTGACGACCCGCCATAGCAACAACAACTAATACACTATCCCTCATTGTGATTCAGAGTCAGGAGCAGTTCAATTTTCTTAAATGATATGGCTCTTTTATATGCATGAGTTTCTACATTGGACAGGTGTATTATCGTTCAATTTCAAGAATGGTTGACATTTCCAAGAACATAACCAATACTGTAGAACAATGCATTTTCCAACCTTATCCATTGTGTTATATTACTACTCACTCAGTCATACATTGATATTCCGGGGATGCATTCATTTTACCCCCTATCCCCATGGAGACTGAAGGCTGTTCTACCAGTAGCCCTTATTACAGTCTCATCTTTTTTTAATAGTGTGTGTGTGTGTGTGTGTGTGTGTGTGTGTGTGTGTGTGTGTGTGTGTGTGTGTGTGTGTGTGTGTGTGTGTGTGTGTGTGTGTGTGTGTGTGTGTGTGTGTGTGTGTGTGTGTGTGTGTGTGTGTGTGTGTGTGTGTGTGTGTGTGTGTGTGTGTGTGTGTGTGTGTTAGGCTAAAGCAGGCAGGAGAGAAAGAAATGGTGTGTGTGTGTGTGTGTGTGTGATATTACTGTCCAGTAGAATTCCTCACTGGTCCAATATTTGCACCAGGCCAGAAAGCAACCCTTGGGAAATCTACTTTAACCTGACCTGCATAAATGAATTCTTAAATAATAGAGATGAGACTCGCGAGGCTGGAGGAGCCAGTTCTGGGGTCGCTGGATGGTGGCAGATTAAAAATGGTATTTTATTTTATTTTATTTTGATTTCACCTTTATTTCAATAGACAAGTCATTAGGAACAAGTACATTTTTTTTAACCTTTATTTATACAGGTAAATCCCATTGAGACTAGAGACTCTTTTTCAAGGGAGACCTGTTTCCATTTTCATGTTACCATTTACACACATTCATACACCGATAGCAGGCTAACTATCGACATTCACACGAGGCAAGGTGGGTGAAGTGTCTTGCCCACGGACACAACAACCATGACACAAGTGGCACGGCGGGGATTGAACCGCCAAGCCTTCGATCATTGGCCGACCCGCTCTACCACCTGAGCCACAGTCGCCCTGAGAACAAGTGTTTAATCCCATTCATTTTTCCCAATGACAGAGTCAAATAACTCACAGCTAAAGCACTTGAATAGTCATGACACTGAATACATTTCAATACAAAAGATGATCAACAACATTATAAAATATGTTTGTTTTTTTAATTCATTATGGATTAAAGAACATAAATTACTTCCGCCCCAGACCGGAAAAGGGAAGGCACCTGATGCATACACTGCAAACTACCAGGTGTTGGTTCGGTGAAAAGAATATCCAAAATCCAAATTCAAATAACTTTATTGTAAGACTCACATAAAATCATTTGCTTCCTTGCAGTCCCTTACATAGTAAAACACGAGGTATGATGGGGTTAGGAACAACATTGATAGATTCATATGGTGGGATCATAATATCAGCCTGGGTCTCTCCACGGCTGTATACAAAGATAGTCTAGCCACTGTCCGACCGTGCCTAACTCCGGGGATCAGTATTCTTTCTCACAATTATTGGAAGTCCATTAAGTAGCCCTATCTATTTACCCTGTCTGTCTCAGTGCCATATTAATCAGGCCTTTCAGCTTGTTGCAAGGGATAATAATGTTGGGAATTTGCAGCGTAATGTGTCACAAAGAAGCCAAGTGCACTACGACACAATTACTGGATCGAAGAACCAATTTTCTGATAACGCTGCTTAATGTTTCTCTCTCTCCGTCCGAAAGCTTCGGACTCACAAATGGTGCAGTGGCTCGGATTTGAAAGTGTCACATCACCGTTACTTGCTCAATCAAGTACAATCATAGAAAATCTTGTGGTGTGTGTGTGTGTGTGTGTGTGTGTGTGTGTGTGTGTGTGTGTGTGTGTGTGTGTGTGTGTGTGTGTGTGTGTGTGTGTGTGTGTGTGTGTGTGTGTGTGTGTGTGTGTGTGTGTGTGTGTGTGTGTGGGTGTGGGTGTGGGTGTGTCTAGACCTTTGGGTGGTTTAACATGATGAAAAATTAATACACAAGTTGTTTCACACAACTTTCCAGTAGCCTCTCTCTCTCTCTCTTTTAGTAAAATACTCTTTTTCTTTCTTTCTTTCTTTCTTTCTTTCTTTCTTTCTTTCTTTCTTTCTTTCTTTCTTTCTTTCTTTCTTTCTTTTCTATTACAGAAAGATCACATACACAAAACATATTTATTCCTGTGACATATTTAATGTTTAATTATCTTATGTTGTCATGTCAGTATTTAATCCTTTTTCAGGATTGAATTATAATTGCTGTGTTGCTTAAAGCGGCTACGAGTAACATTTAAATATCTTTTAAACAGCCTCATGTTTCCTCTGATAATCATAAATTACCTTTAACAGCAAACGAGACCATCAGTGCAAAGAAAGACGTTTTTATATAGTTTTTATTACTGCTTTTGGTCTGGTCACACACCCAGTCTGATTTTCGGTTCGCTCGTGCAGGCTCTATGGTCACATATCCGCATTGGTCGCAGATTTCAGTGTGGAGCAGCAACGCGATTTAAGAAGCCTATCCCTCCAGGTGAGGGAAGGGGAGCGGGAGCCTTGTTTGAGACAGTTATTTGTCGTCATAATGACTGATAACGGGGCTGAACCATCAAAGAAAAAAAAGAGAATGCAATGAAGAAAAGCTAAAAGGGAGAGTGATATAGGCTACGGGCGGGACGAGGGCGTTGCCAAGCAACGTGTATACAATTTCACGAGAGCGAAACTAGACTGCAGTGTTTACTCCTAAATGAATGAGCGGTTGGTAGGCTACTAACACAAATTTTGCTTTGCTTCACCATCATCAGATAACCATTATCTGAAATAGTCATTATTTACATCAACACAAACACATTACCTCATCGTGATCCATACTAACTGCCGTCTCTCGTTCATTCGCTTTCTGTGAGGACACGTAATCTTTCAGCTCCGTGAGAGAGAGTATTTAGGTGACACTGCATCAACTCATTGCAATCAGGTGTGTGTAGCACTGACTGGCATTAGTTGATGCAGTGTCAAAACCACTCTCACGGAGCCGAAAAGAGTCCTCACACTTTCAACACACGGACATGCACTATATTGCGCCCTTCTCAGTTCACACTCGCACGCCTGGCACAAGCTAGAAAACAGCTTTGCGACAGCAGGCGTCGTAAAAATACTACCGCTTTTGTCCAAAGGGGACGCCAACGTGCCATGTTACTCGTAGTGGCTTTAAGCCTTTATAACCTTAAACCTTTTATCACCACAAACACATTTTCTTTATAATAATTATGATATCGGACAGTATCAGTATCGGATACTTGACAAAACCATAACATCCGAATCAAGTCAAAAAACTGAATCGGTCTAGTGGTATTCACACCTAGTTTTCTCTTTGTTGCTGTTGCCAGGCGACCACGGTAATAATAATAATATCGGACGGTATCGGTATTGTCCAATATTCAAAACCCAGATATTGGGAATCTGGGCAGAACTAAAAAAATATTGATCGGCATCTGTAGTGATATTCACTCTTAAGCCCAGTTCAGACCAAAGATTCGCCTCGCAACGACTTGCATTGAGACGGTTTTAGAACATTGCGGGGGAGAAATCGCAGCAATGTGAACTGCTCGTTGCAGCGTGTTGCAAGGAGTCGCAGAAGATTCAACATGTCAAATCGGCAGGTCCAGTTTTAGAACGTCCAGGCCAGCTCGTTGCAAGCGGTTGCAGTTGCGTCTTGTTGTTGCGAGGCGAATTTTTGTTCTGAACTGGGCTTAAATTCTTCTTCTGTCTGTCTGTTTTCTGCTGTTGCCAGGCGACCAGGGTAGAGGACATGGAGGCCCGTCTGGACTGCGGTCTGGTGAAGGGCCACGCCTACGCGGTGACGGACGTGAAGAAGCTTCGCCTGGGCCACGGGCTGCTGGCCTTCTTCAAGTCAGAGAAGCTCCAGATGATCCGCATGAGGAACCCCTGGGGAGAGAAGGAGTGGAGCGGGCCCTGGAGCGACAGGTAACCACACCACTGCCCCCTACAGGCCTGGGGGAAGTACTGCAGGGATTAACCTTATTTTATGTCGGATTGTGTGTGTGTGTGTGTGTGTGTGTGTGTGTGTGTGTGTGTGTGTGTGTGTGTGTGTGTGTGTGTGTGTGTGTGTGTGTGTGTGTGTGTGTGTGTGTGTGTGTGTGTGTGTGTGTGTGTGTGTGTGTGTGTGTGTGTGTGTGTGTGTGTGTGTGTGTGTGTGTTTTGTGTTTATGTGTGTGTACCTGGACCAACAGGTAAACACAACACTGCCCCCTACAGGCTTGGAGGAAGGACTGCAGCGATTAATTTGAGTTTATATATCAAATTGTGTGTGTGTTACATTTGTGTAAGACGTACGCTACCGTTGAAACGTTTCACGCGAGTAGAGCCTATATCTCTCGTTATGACCCCTCTGTTGTTGAGTTTGAGTTTGAGAGATTTTAATTTGTGTTCGATTGTTAATATCTGCACGTGTGAAATCACATACTTCGCTTATGAGTAATTTTTTTGCTTGCTTGAAATTTGACCAAATCTGACTCCATACCTCCCTCCCAAATCCACTCAGTGAGTATCTGTATCTGTCCTTCCACATACGACCTTGTTCAATTTATTCAAATTCGACTAATTTAATTTGTTGAATGACAAATTGCGCCGGTCCCCTTGGTCTCTCAAAAAATACAGGTGATGAACAACGAGCAAACAAAAAAACAATATGTCCGCAACGTTAGACGGGAATCTACAACGGGGAAATGTCATGTAAACTATGAGAAATGGAGACGCAATCAAGCTAATGCACGACAGAGCAAAGACAAATGACTGAATTCAACCTTGTTACAGGCCCTTGTTTTTAAGAGAACAATTTCAAACAGTGCAGCGCAACTCTGATGTCACTGGATGTCTGGACTCACCAAAAAAAAGACAGGTCAAAATTTAGCCGACTTACCTTTTCAATTCAATCGCCTAATGATCCTGTATATTGTGGACGTTCAATCAGGTACACAAAGTTGTTACTCCTCTTAAAGCTATAGTGCGTAACTTCTGTCGACCCCCATGAGGAATTCTGAGTAATTACTACAACACTCTTGGTGCATCTACATGAGTTAAGCCTTTGCTGATCGTGCAGATTTATATAACTTCTGCGGTACGTCCAGGGTTTTTTCTTAGCAGTAGAATCAACAACTGAAACATTTCTTGGGCTCTTCTTGGGATTTTTCTGAGCTCCTGCACCAGTGTCAGAGGGGGTGACACCAGTTTGTAAACGCTGCCATACTGGGAAATACAGAGAGAGTTTTGTGGAGCTGATAGGCTTAATCAACTTTGTGTCATATCATTTAGCGATGAGACATTTTTTTATTTAATAAAACATTTAAATGGTAGCATGGTAGATTCTAACCGACATTCATTCATATGAAAAAGTTACGCACTATAGCTTTAAAAAAAGGTGTTTTATTCCACCTCTACTTTACATTTCTTATGGGAACATAAACACAAGGGAGATAATGCTGCTCCCTTGACATCTCTCTGTATGTGAAATGTTAAGCTAGTGGACTCTTTGAAACAAACATGGAGGTGGTAATCTCATAATGGCGTTCTGAATTATTGATAAGACCTCCGAAAGATAGAAAGATGTTATTAAAGAGACGCGACTCCATCTCTCTCTTCTTTTTCTCAGTCACTCACTCGCTCCGGATAAATAATTTATTCACGGTTTGATAAAGATCTGTTTCTGTAAATGGGCTCCGACCGACAGGCCCGTTGAGATGTTGAATGATCGTCAGTGAATCAGAAGTAAACACTACAATGCATCTAGTAAATGACTGTGTAGCCTCATAGCAGTGAAAGCAAAGAAGATATTGATGGTTCAGTATAGTTCACATCAACAAGTACATACTGAAAGGTTGACTCGTTACTGTAAGAGTCCATGAGGGGAAAGACATTTGTATTATTTGTGTCTGAGTTTGATACGATTTTTGAGATTATGATTATTAAAAGATTCACAAACTAAATGTTCCACTATTAAAGATATAGTTAGTGATGCATGAGATATGATTTGTTGTCGAAATCACTTTTTGTCAAAATCAGTGAATATATCTCCTCGCGATGCGCTACGTGTCTGCAGTTCGGAGGAGTGGAACAAGCCCACCACCCAGTGACCCACCCAATCATTATTACAATCTTGGACTTCATACAGTTGAATGACAGCCGGACTGGTGCATACGAATTTCACTACGCATTGCCCTGTGCAATTATGCATGTGACACATGAATAAAACTAAACTAACTAACTAATATGAGATGCACCTGTCTGTACTGTCTGAATATCTCTTTTTTTTATGGGCCTTATGGAATATTCTAATATTTTGAGATGCCGGATTTTTGATTTTCATGAGCTGTGCGCCGAAAATCCTGAAAAGTTTTTTTTCCAAAGAGCCTGAAACATATCACTCTATGTCTAATGCATCTAGAATATATGGAACTTTAGCTTTTTTTTTATTAAATTACATAATTAAATGAGCTTTTCCATGATATTCTAATGACATGAGATGCACCTGTCTGTACTGTCTGCAGCTCCGAGGAGTGGAACAAGGTGAGCAAGAGCGAGAGAGAGAAGCTGGGAGTCACCGTGCAGGACGACGGAGAGTTCTGGTGAGCATCATAAAGGAACCAAATCATTCTGTTCTTCCCTTTTCTTAGACATTTTTTTTAACACTTATTTTAATTCCATGTCAGCACCAGACGTCCTAGTCCTGTAACATCATGTCGCTCCTTTGTCCTGATTTCATTTCCTCTAATGTTAAACCTGTTGAAGGTCTTCTTTTCATTCTCGTTGGTATCCACTCTCTCTCTCTCTTTCTCCCTCTCTCTCTCTCCCTCCCTCTCCCTCCCTCCCTCTCTCTCTTTCTCCCTCTCTCTCCCCCTCTCTCTCCTCCCTCTCTCTCTGTCTTTCTCCCTCTCTCTCTCCCTCCCCTCTCTCTCTCTCTCTCCCTTTCTCCCTCTCCCTCTCTCTCTCTCTCCTTCCCTCCCCCCCTCTCTCTCTCTCTCCTAACCCTCCTAACTACACAGGATGACCTTCGATGATTTCTGTCAGTACTTCACTGATCTGATCATGTGTCGTCTGATCAACACGTCGTACCTGAGCATCCATAAGACGTGGGAGGAGGAGGTGATGCGCGGGGCCTGGGTCCATCGACAGGACCCCACGAGGAACCGCTCTGGAGGATGCATCAACCACAAGGCCACATTCCTGCAGAACCCACAGGTAGGTACTGGGGGGGGGGAACATGTTGAAGGCAGGATGGGTATAGTTAGAATCAGAAAAAACTTTATTCATCCCAAGATGGACAATTTAGTTCCCAGTTCCCTGTCTCACATTAATACACATGTGTAAGGCCCTATCTCACTGGGCTGAGCTTAGATGGAGACCAGTTGGAGACACGAAATTGCGAGAGAATATGCAAATTGGCTGCAATTGTCACTTGCAGTCACACTTAATTTACGACACATTTGCGAATGTTGCACGAGCCTCCGCCGAAAAGTTGTCTCACATTTCTAGCACTTCCTGAGTCATGGGAACTAAACTGCCAAGGGTTGGAGACACCCCGCGATGACTCTGTGACTATTTTGAGAGTATATTTGAATTTCTTGGGGACCAACTTGTTTGTCTTTCTAATTATTTTTGTGGGAAGAGGCTGGAGGTTTTGTCATCACTTTTATGTGTGTTATAGAGAGATGTGTGAGCACGGTTGTAGTGTAATAATAATGGTGTTGTGTCCTTTCCCTCTCCCTCTCTCTCTCTCTCCCTCTCTCTCTCTCTCTCTCTCTCTCTCTCCCTCCCCCTCTCTCTCTCTCTCTCTCTCTCTCTCTCTCTCTCTCTCTCTCTCTCTCTCTCTCTCTCTCTCTCTCTCTCTCTCTCTCTGTCTCAGTATGTGTTTGATGTGAAGAAAGCCGAGGACGAGGTTCTGATCTGTTTACAGCAAAAAGAAAAGAGAGCCACTCACAAAGAGGGCAAGGGGGAAAACCTGGCCATAGGCTTTGATATTCACCGGGTACAACACACACACACACACACACACACACACACACACACACACACACACACACACACACACACACACACACACACACACACAAACACACACACACACACACACTGTTGAACTTCAATTTTTGTGAGGACACTCATTGAAACACAAATCTAGTGTTAACCCTCAAACAGCTCCTTTAAAGGCCTGTACCAAACACTTTCCAAAAATGTCCTCACGCATAAAGTCTAAAACTCAAATTGGTTCTCACAAAAATATTTGTTCAAGTACACACACACACTCACACACACACACTCACACACACACTCACTCACTCACTCACTCACTCACTCACTCACTCACTCACTCACTCACTCACTCACTCACTCACTCACTCACTCACTCACTCACTCACTCACTCACTCACTCACTCACTCACTCACTCACTCACTCACTCACTCACTCACTCACTCACTCACTCACTCACACACACACACACACACACACACACTCACTCACTCTCACACACACACAACACCCCCCCTCCCCCCAAACACACACACACACACACACACACACATAGCTACCAAGTAGTCTGAACACCCATAAACCCTTTAACACCCCCAGTTTTAGACCTATTTTCTCCTCCTAACATCTCCTCATCTTCTCAGGTGGAGCTGAACCGTAAGTACCGTATGCACATGGCGCAGCAGAAGGTGGCGGGCTCCATCTACATCAACTCCCGCTGCGTGTTCCTCAGGAAGGAGATGACGGAGGGCCGATACGTCATCATCCCAACCTGCTTTGACCCGGGCCAGCAGGGAGACTTCCTGCTCCGGGTCTTCACTGATGTGCCTTCAGACTGCAAGTAAATCTGATATATATAATTCATCTTTCTGTTGTCTTTTGAAATCACTCTCTTGGCTTGGTTACTTTACACCAACCTGCTAAGGGGCTAAAGATGAAAATGATTTGGGTCGCTCCGGTGGCGTAGTTAGTAGATAGGGCGCGTATCATATTATCTCCGGCCTACCTTACAGTTGTTGTGGTTTCAAATCCGACCCGTGGACCTTTACTGCAGGTCATCCCCCCTCTCTCTCTCTCTCTCTCTGTCTCCCCATTTCAACTCTGTACTATCTAATAAAGCTTGAAAATGAAAAAAAAAACTTAAAAAAAAAAAAAAAAGAATATGAAAATGATCCTCTTGCTACAATTTTGCTTATTTACATCTATGTTTTTATATCTTCATTCATTTGTCCCTGAAATAAAAGAAATTGAAAATGAGAATGTCTTCTTTCCCAGAGAGTTGAATCTTGACGATCCTCCTCAGACGTGTTGGACGGGGATGTGTGGTTACCCTCAGCTGGTCACTCAGGTCCATGTGCTGAACGCAGAGGGGCTGCAGGGCCAGGACAACAACGGAGGTAGGACCCACACACACTGTTTATAGGACAGGGTACCCACAGGAGGGGGAGGGGGGGGGGTTAATAAATCATTAATTTAATAATAAAAAAATAACAAAAAAATATTTAAATGCATTTTTTATTATTTTTATTTTTTTTGTTTTATATTATTTTATTCTATTTTATTTTATGTATATTTTGATTGATTGATTGATTGATTAATTGATTTGGAATCCATTCTTTTCAAATGTATTAATAATTTTTTTGGTAGCCATGGATTTAATATTCTCAAAATAAGGTTTTAAGATTTTTGAATTTCACAGACAAAGTTTTGAACTTCCTTTCCAAAGGTCTTAACATTTTTAGATTTTGCCCTTTTGTGGGACAAAATAAATACTTGGAGATGGCTCGTTATGTGACAAGAAACATTTCACAAAGCGATTGTTAAAGTATGTCAATCCGAGTATATTTATGTAATTTATAATTAATGTTCTTTATTAAATGTTCCTTTTAAAATGCATCAGAATTCCCTTTATATCCTTCCTATTCATGACAGTTTACGGCCTTGACATCGGCATTACATTTTAATTGTAAGTAGCATTAAAAAGGCATTTAAAAAAAAGCCTTCAGTTAGATTTAACTTCCCTGGGGGTACCCTGTCGAAAAAAATATGTCCACAATTTCTATCTGAGTAATTTTTGCATTTTTTCAGTTTTTGCATGTTTGATGACCCTGTTCCTTTTTGTTGTAAACTCCTGTAAACGCCCACAGAGCTTCAATGCCTCAATCCCAATAAGAAACGACTTCTGAGCAAAGCACAAGGTACAAACAGCACCACCTGCTGGAACCAGAGTTACTGATTCAGTCCTTAGTCTGCAGCAGCTTGGGATGGAGACAGTGATTCTGGAGAATGCCTGTTGTCAAAATCTATTTAGTCACAATCGGTGAATATCTACTCACAATCCGCGCTACCTGTCCGAACTGTGTGTGTGCTGAACAAAAATCCACTTTTAATAAACAGACTAGGATATGTAAACTGGCATGTTGCTAGCTAATGTGGTCCCCCTTCTGTTATCATACCAGTCTAAAGAGCCTAGGCTGTGTATTAAGAGCAGACTTTTTCAGCTCACACACACAGTACAGACAGGTAGCGGATTGTGGGGAGATATTCACTGATTTTGACAAAAAGTGATTTGGACAACAAGGATTCTCGTGAATTGCTGACTCCATCTTTAACCCCTTAAAGCTCTTACATTGTGTGCACAAACGTTTACAATTCACATTTAAAGCCACTGTGTGCAGCTTTTTATGCTATTTAAGTAAATTATCCTGATGTCTTACCTTCACCCCCTGACCCCCTCTGAAGTGTAGTAACTTGAGAGGGGATATGCGACAAGACACATTTAAATGTGGACATTGCCTAATAACGGAACTTAACTTAAAGGCCCAGTGTGTATAGAGACGAAGCATTTTTCAGAGCACAATTGGTAAAAAATTTAATATAATATTTAAAAGTATGCTTTCATAGATGCTACCAAAATTCATTAATTAAGTAATTACACACTGTAGCTTTTGATAAAACACCCTTTTCATTCTGGACGGCGATTGCCACAGTGTCCACCGGAGGGCACCAAATTCTGAATTGTTCAGATACTCCATACAGTGGCTTTAATTATTAAGTTTTGTTTGGTGAAATATTTATGTCACGTAATAGTTATTTGATGAGCACTGACAATTAATGATGACCTTTATTCAAAGAGTTATTCCATTAGTCAATTATTCTCCAACTGCTTTGATAATCATAAGCCTGTTTTGATTATTTTATTATTTTTTTGTCAAACATTACCTGTAGCTATTATTAGCTTTGTTTGTTAAACATGATAGCAAATAGAAAATGTTAAATTTTTCAGACAGTTGGTTGATATTTAGACATTAACTTGACCTGTTGGATAGTCAGACCGAAACATCAATTATAAAGTCACTTCAGATGTATTTATTTAAAATAGGGACAGTGCAAATTGATGAACATTGATGTAAATATGCAGGATTATAACCGGCTAATTTACATCTTAAAGATCAAGTCATAGACGAATGGTTTTCGTTTTAGGTCAGGAGTTTTGATCCTATATGCACCGGTCCCTAAGACTTCATGGTGTAAAATCTTGAGAAATTGTCCTTTAGATTCATTGATAATGAACGTAATCAGTCATAGATAGGCATAGGATCACAATCTATTGATTATGGATGGATGGATAGATAGATAGATAGATAGATAGATAGATAGATAGATAGATAGATAGATAGATAGATAGATAGATAGATAGATAGATAGATAGATAGATAGATAGATAGATAGATAGATAGATAGATAGATAGATAGATAGATAGATTGATAGATAGATAGATAGATAGATAGATAGATAGATAGTGATATAAAGACTATGTTTCTCCCTCAGCTGTGGACCCCTATGTGATCATCACCTGTGAAGGGGAGCGGGTTCGTTCTCCGGTTCAGAAGGACACGCGCTGCCCCAACTTTGACATCAAAGGCCTGTTCTACCGCAAGAAGCCCAAGGAGGGCATTCACATCGAGGTACGCTTAACTCTGTTACATGGGGCGGCTGTGGTGAAGTGGGTAGGGTGGTCCTCCACTGGGTTACAGGGTCGGTGGTTCGATCCCCCGTCTCCCCACCACATGTCCAAGTGTCCCAGGGCAAAGAGACACTGAACCCTAAATTGCTCCCGATAGTTAGCTTGCACCCTGCATGGTGGTACTGTTATCGGTGTATGAATGTGTGTGATTGGGTGAATGTGTACAAAACAATGTAAAGCACTTTGGGTCTGTGAAAAAACAGGGAAAAGCGCTATGTAAGTTGAGTCCATTTACCATTTACACTTTCCCTTCATTATCTCTGTGATGGGAGGAAATGTGTCCGTAACTAATCGATGACAGGCTCAATATCCGTCGTAGCAGGTGTACTTGTTATGGAATTATTGTTGGTAATATCATGTTGCATTTACGATCAGTCCTGTGAAATTGCATCAATTGTATCCGGGTTAAAGGAGGCAGAAGTGTGCATCTTACATTTTTATATCCCATACTGATAATTCACGGTAGCAACTGAGTATTTTCTCTTTTTGTCATCAACAAAGCTGACCTGCAAAACAAAGCAGTTCCCTGAGCCATTTCTCCTTCTATCAATTAAAATGTTCAAACCAACCCTACATCGGAAAGTGCAGAAAATGTCAGAACTTACAACACTTTTGGCTAACGAAAAAAATTCACAGAAAAAGCACATTAAAATGCATTTATTAGAGGGTAAAGTAAGTGGCTGCCGTAGCTTAACGAATATTATCTTACTAGAGTAGAAGAGAGAAGAGTAGAGCCGGAACTATGTACTAGAAAAGTGTGATTCGAAACTCTCGCACTTCTTCCTCTCTGTCACTGTCTTTCGTCCAGTTTAACTTTCTCTGTCTCTAGAATTTTCGTCTGTGATATCCCTGCTTATTTGCCTTTTCTCTTTCTCTCTCTCTCCCTTCTCCCCCCTTTCCTATCCACCTCTCTCTCTCTCCCTATATCTTTCTCTCTCTTTCTCTCTCCCTCTATCTCCCTCTCCTCTCCCCTCCCCTCTCCCTCTCTTCCTCTCTCTCTCTCTCTCTCTCTGTCTCTCTCCCTCTCTCTCTCTCTCCCTCTATCTCCCTCTCCTCTCCCCTCCCCTCTCTCTCTCTTCCTCTCTCTCTCTCTGTCTCTCTCCCTCTCTTTCTCTATCTCCCCTTCTCTCCCCCTCTCTTCCTCTCTTCCTCCCTCCCTCGTTCTTCAGATCTACAACAAGAACATGCTTGTGGACACGTTCCTGGGCCAGGTCATTCTGTTCAGCGATCCCAACGAGCGACAGGAGACGCACACGCTACACCTGAGGGACAAGGGCAGTCGCCAAGACGACGACCTCCCGGGCACGCTCACTGTGCGCCTCATCACCTCCACACAACTCACAAACATCTGACCGGCTCTTATATTACACTTTATAACAGTTACTATGATGAATCCACACATTTTCAAAATGGCGTTCAAGCGTTTCCAAAAATGTCCGCCGTTCATTTTTCGCTCATCAACTCATCTTTCAACAAACCGTCGTCTTCGCGCGGGAGCTCACTGTGTCTTTTTTTTCTGCTGCTTTGCGCTCTCTCCAAGGGTTTTTTATTATTTTTTTCACTTTTTTCTTTTGCAGAAGTGATTTAAATCATGGGTTCTTTTAAAGGCCTGTACCTTAATCTCTGTTTGGAACGTGTCCTTATATAATATTTGGGGTTCGAAATTTAGTATCTTTGAGCTTTTTCTTGCCAAAATGATATAGTGTTTACGTCAGAAATTTTGCTCTTAAAGGTGCAGTGTGTAATACAGTTGTATTTTGGAGGGATCTTTATCAGAATTTACAAAATCTACGGTGGCCTTCAAGGACAAGAAGCTAGTTACTAAAGATGGCATCATCCACCACTGCCTCAAGTCTTTCAATACAATATCAAGTGGTGAGGTGAAGATGTTTTTAGTTATTTATTACTATAGTACTTCTTCTTGGTCTTCCAACAAGTGCATTTCCCCAGGACGCCAACTATATATAAAAAAGCGTCAGGCCGTTAAGTTTGTCAATGATGTGCTACTGTAGAAACTTAGCTGTTGAAACAACACCGCTCCTATGTTGATATAAAAATAATTATAATTCCAGCGATTATACAGTAATAAAAACATACTTATGAATATTATATTAAAAAATGCCAATTCCCTTTTACACACTGCATCTTTAAAAGTAGGTTTCATTGCAGCTTTTTGTAGCCAGAAATTTCCATTTTTATTATAGGGCCTTTTTTTTAAATCATTTAATTAATTTAATTTAATTTAATCTGTCTGACACCTATCTACAAACTTCTTATTTTTCTTTCTGCATATTGTTATACACGCACACACACACACACACACACACACACAGACACAGACACACACACACACACACACACACACACACACACACACACACACACACACAGTCCCCCACACACACACACACACACTCATACATGCACATCCAACTACATATGCAGACATTTCTCTCCATGCATGTGCCAATGTTTCCAAAGGGCTATGCATTGCCTTAGGGTCGAGTCTTTCTCTCCACCTTGAGGAGGCGGGTGGGTGTTATGTTAAAATCTCCATCCGCTATCCTTAGCCTTCATTTTTGTAGTCCTTTTAAAAATCCAAGCTACACCCGCTTCTCGTCATAATTTGAGTTCCCATGTCCCCATAACATTGACATAAACACTCTTTTTCTATCCGTGGTTAATCGCCCCCTAACCAGCCCAGCTCCGCTCACCTTATACACACACCTCAAGTCTTCACCAGTTTTGCCGGTTTGTCGGTGCTTTTCGGAGAGCATGCAGCAAGCAGCACTGTCTGTCAAACTTTCTACTGTGGACTTTACAAAACTAACAAAAAAACTTCAAAAATGTCGGCCCAACAGCAGCTATATTCTCTCCCTCTTACTGAGAGCTTTTTCTGTGTTGAACGCGCTCATGTGTGAAATCTTGCCTCCCTTGCCTCCCGTCTTCCGTCACTAAACAAAAAAAAAACATTTCAACTATTCCTCCAAGGCGCTTTTTTCTACCGGTTTGCTATGGACGATTTTCCGCAAAACTGCATGGCTTAAAAAAACTGAAAAAAAAAAAAAACTAAACAAAAAAAACAACAAACAATTTGCCTGTGCTGCACATGTGTTCAGTCGTAGCTTAGCAACCGGTGCTTTTGATGGCGCTAACCCCCTTTTTCCACTGTCCCATCCCTACCACACACACTTTCCCCCCAGTCTAGCGGAGTGCAAAGATTCACCCTGACATAATCAAGTGCTTTATGGGGACCAATAAGAGAGCTCCGTCTCTCTTGAAGGCCCGCCCCCTTTTTGGACCCGAGCTACAAACCACCACCTCCCTGTGCCACATCATCTCTTAACGGCAACACCACTGCCTGACGCTTCCTCAGTCTGTTGGCCCGGGCTTTGGTGTATACAACAGGCACGACTGGGTGTGTGTGTGTGTGTGTGTGTGTGTGTGTGTGTGTGTGTGTGTGTGTGTGTGTGTGTGTGTGTGTGTGTGTGTGTGTGTGTGTATGGGTGTGTGTGTGTATGAGTGCGTATGAGTGCATGTGCGTGTGCGTGTCCGTCCTACTAGTTCCAGCCTTGCTCTGAATTAGAGTATGTGCTCACAGCACTGTAAAAAAATGAAAAAGGAAAACTGGAAAGTTCAAGGCAGCTGTCTGAACTAGATTTCTGAGATTTGAGGCTAAACCTTAAACTATAAGGAAAACGTTCTACTTTTGAGTGAACTCATTAGCTTTTGTTGAGATAACTTTTCATTCACATGTAATGCAACTTCAAGTGTTGAGTTATACAGACTAAGAATTCCAAAAAGTTTAAGTTTTTCACACACACTCAAAAAAATAAGTTGTTGAATTTACTTAATACAGTTATGTCAACGTTTTCCACACAACTGAGTTAAGTTAGATATATTTGAAAATTATGATTAAAATGGAATCAACTCACTTGTGTGCAACCAACTTAACTAGGTTAAGTACATTCAACATAACATGGCTACATTTGCCTTAATTAACTGTGTTGAGTAATACCAACAAAGATAATCATTCTACTGACTTAACCCACTTACGTTAATATGACTCAACTTTATTAAGCAAGACTAACTTAACCTCACATTGTAGTTCCAACTTAACTTACATACACTGTAAGAAATTTCCCTGGAAAAAAACATTAATCAACTGGCAGCAGGGTTGCCATTTCAATACTGTTAAATGAACATTATTTTACTGTCACTAAAATTGACAGGATTATACTGTTAATGAAAAAAATGGATGAACCTGGACTAAATGTTTGTTATGTTGCTGTTTGCACCGTGAGTGAAGGGGATGTTATATTTCATTGGGCAGATCTGTTTCATTCCATATGTAAGTTTACTATGTCCCCTATTTGATCAAATGCTAAACACAGAGATCAGCTTCTGTTTGTTACTTCAAGACACTTGTCACAATATATCAAGTTCAATGGAATGATTAATTTATATTGCAAATTGTCTCCTGAGTTGAACTAGGGATCTTGCTTAAGATTTCCACAAACCGTTTGTTATAACCAAAAATAACGGTTAGTTCACACAGAAATGTTTTATTTAAACAAAATGCATAGTGACGTAATGGAGTGAAACATCCCCTTTACTGAGGGTGCAAATAGCAACATAACAAACGTTTAGTCCAGTGCAAGTCATTGTGGGAAAGGGGGCGTCTCTACAATACACTTTGTTGTGCTTACTTGATTTATCGAAGGCAATCCGTTTCCTTCATTCTACTGAGTAAACATAACTTCAGACTAACTTGGTTTAATTATGTTAACTGCACTTTCCATTTCCAAGTAAATATAACTCAACTTTAAGTAAACTTAACCAGAGGATATAAAGTAAACAACACTTATTAGTTAAGATGTGGATGGATGAGGATTAATGAAGAAAATTGTATTAGCTTCACATGTGCAGGCAGCTCATGTCAAGTTAAGTTTGATGGTAAATTAACAGCAAAGTTCAGTATTTTTGAAAAACATTACCGTTCCGTAACATAACAGCAAAGGACTGTAATTTAACAGACTGCCTTTTATATTAACAGTTAAATGCTGTTTTTATAAATAACAGGTTAATGCTGTTGAAATCCTGCTGTAAATTTACAGCAATTGTTTACAGTGTATGTAAGTGTGGGAACCACTGTACTTTGTTTTACTTAACTGGTTGACAAAACGTACTTCACCTGATTATATATTATCAACAACTTCTACATATATAATAATTATGTTAATTCAAATCACATTACTAAATAGTGCATAAGATATCGGTCCAAGAGTACACAAAACAAGTAGTATAGTTGAATTACAACGTTTAATGCAAATACAATAGGCATATCTTGCCGTCAAACGTTACGACCAAAACGTTTGAAATGGAAGAAAATGTCATACGATGCAATGTTTTTCACACTTTGGATAACAACACAGTGTATATATAAGATAACAGGCTAAGAGACACAACACATTGGAGATTATGGACCCAGCAATGAGAATTATTTACCAAAAAACAGAAAAGGTAAATCCTTTTTCACACTGCCTTGCTTCCCTAACTGCAGAAAGAAAACATGTTGCATTTAAAGGTAATTTCAAACTTATGAGGATTTTTAGATGGCTGTTCAGTACAACTCTCTTGGTGCTTGCCATGCGTCTGTACTCTGTAGTCAAGATGGCGACGTTTGAATTTCTTGCTCCCGATGTCCACGTTCACGAGCATGCGCAATGCTGGCCTACGGCAACACATCTAGGACAATTGTTGTGTGTTCAGTCTTGATTGTGCGATTTACTCAAAACTGTTACTTTGTATTTACTCAACTGGCGTTCTTTGGTTTTAAGAAGTCTTACATTTAAGTGAAACCAACTGAAGTGGGTTACGTTTTAAAAGCCAACACAGACATGTTAATTAAATTTGACATAAAAACATTAATTAAATTCAACAGCTCACTGAGTTCACTTTTTTGAGTGCAGTTTTAATGTTGAATCAACATTTTGACCGACTTGGTTTTTGTTTATCTGTATGACAAAGAAATATTTGGCTCAACTCTTCAATCGTCTGAAATTCGTAGTAGAACTCAAAATGTGAAGTTTGTATAAATATTAAAGATAGCCTACATTTTCATTACATATGAATTATAATTTATCTCAACAAAAGATAATTATTTGGCTCAAATGTAGGACGTTTTTCTTCAAAAGTTAAGAGTTTCAGTTTTAGCCTCAACACAGTACTGGAGACAGTTGCCTTGAACATTTACATTTTCCGGACTTTTCCACTTTTTCCAGTGTGCTGTACTTGCTCTGAACAGGAGTCTGTGGGAGTGCTTGGGGTGAATGTATATCTGTAAATCCACGTTGGACCTTCAAGGGAAAAAATAAGTTTCTTGGGAAAAGGTGTGTGAACCGAATGGACAGGTGCCCTTTACGGGGAACACACACACCTTTGCACTTTATTTCATTTTAAAGGGGGAAATACAAATGACCCTTATATGGATTAAAGAAAAAAAGGAATTTTTGCAAGCAGAGGAGACGACCTGCCAAAATACCTGTGCCATGGCCTCGGTCCCGGCTTTGCCTACACAGCGGGGGAAAAACTACACGGGACATTTTGTGATGAGTGATTTCAGAAGGATTTCAGATGATGTTTGAACCAATTCACTGGTACAATTTAAATCCATTTATGATGGCTTCTTCTTCTTCTTCTTCTTCTTCTTCTTCTTCTTCATGGATTATGTTGCCATTTAAAACTGTGGACCTTTTGGCACAGAGGCTTCCTGTTTAAAGTGCGATATCATTGCCGAGACTTTTCATTCATGAAGTTGAATTTATTTTTGGATTATGTTTTATTGTTTGTTTGTGTTTTTCCATATTTGTCATAATACGATTTTGAAAAGAATTGTAACTTACAGTCATTTATCGAGACATTTCCTTTTGAATGTAAGTACGAACAGCTACAGTGGACTAATATCTCAGTCGAACCATCGAGTCCAATTATTTTTCAGCGCCTTTTAATTTTTCATTACTTGAAAAAACTTGTCACACACATGGCATTTAATCGATCACACACCTTTTTGTGTACAGCATTTTTTTTCTTTTTCTAAATATAAATGTGTCTTGCATGGGTTACTTTTTTTCCAATATGTCCATGGCCTTGTAATGTACTGTTTAATTGTTACTATTATATCTATTTATTCTTTCTATCTCAAAAAGTTCTTGGAAAATGCTAGTTTTTGAGCAGTCAGCATGTCTACACTAATGCACACATCATGTCATATCAACGGGTTAGAAAAACAGTTACGTCTTGTTACTACGGTGATGCATTTAAAATGAAGCTAGCATAGGTTAGCATTAGCAGCGGTTGTTATGTGACTACTATATAGGTGCTATTTTACCTGCTCCGTGCTCGTTTCCTATTGGTTTAGAGAAAGGAATGGACAATTAAGGCGAGACACTGCAGGTGAATAGAGTGAGAATGTTTCAAGGAAAGGCAAGTTTATTTCTATAGCACAATTCAGACACAAGGCCATTCAAAGTGATTTACAGGGGCATGAAATACATCAAGATTATACATAAGAAATTGCATTTAAGAGATAGTAAAAACAAAGAAAATACATCAAGATTCAAGATTAGACAGCGATGTAGGATGGCTGCAATGAAAATTACGTGACTGATAATATAGTTATCGCATTAAAACAATTTAAAAAAATTAGTTTTGAATGTCCAAACTAATATGCAAATGTGTCAATATCAAACTAATAATGTCTTTAAAAAACAACAATCTAGATATTGAATGAAGCCTTAAAGAGTTAACATCTTTATTCCATTTTTAAACATATTAGAGTCCAAAGTTTTTACACAACAGATTTTGGATACAGCCTTTTTTATGATTATTATATAAATCAAAAAATACTATGTACAGGTCTTAAAAAAGCATTCTTGTCATGCTTTTAGGAAAAATATCTATCATAAATCAGAAAAATTTCAACATATTTAAAAATAGATATTTCTGTAATAACCTTCATAATAGTGCTAAGAATGATTATGGTAGGATTAGTTGATGTAAGTGCTTTAGAAGTTGAGATGATGAAAAAAACTAATGTTGAGATAATTGGCCGTTAAAAGATGGTTGTATAGGAGAAATATACAGACGCAAACGGACAAGGTTAAGTCAAAATAAACACTTAAATTTACATTATGGGCCTTTTATTTCTAAAAGTATGAAAGAAGACATGTTACGTAAACAAATTGGCCTAAAATATCTAAATTGACCAGTGCTTGAAAAAACTAGTTTTTGCCTGCAGTGCCGCGCCTTAAATAAAAATACAGAGTTTGGTAAATGTCGCGTTAGTTTGCAGACAGACAGTCAGTGTTAGAAACTGAAGTGCCAAGCAGTGAGTGAGAATGTGCCTCGATATCTGTTGGTGTTGATATACAAAAAAGCCCCTCTCTCTCCGTCACTAACTGTTTAAGTGTCCTTGAGTAAGGCACTGAACTCTTAACTGCTCCTTATATCCTAAACAATACGTAAAGACAAGTTGATTGCGGAAAAAAATGCATAGTTCATTTTTTTTTAGTTTTAAACCTTTATTTGACCGTTTGAAGTAGATAGTGACAGAGTGGAACTAGGGAGAGAGACAGGGAGGGGATGACATGCAGCAAAAGGTCCACGGGTCGGATTCGAACCCGCGACCACTGCGACAAGGACTGAGCCTGATGCTTAGAAGAGGTGAATAAGTATTCATTAATGTGCCATGTTTTTTGTATTATATTTTTTCACTCTTGCTTTATCCGTCGCATCCATGGTTGTTTTCATACGGAGGCTCCGTCGATGTGACTTCACTTCCGGTGCGCACTGGATTGTGGGTCAGAATCGGCCAAATAGCGTGCTGATTTCAACACTAAAAAACTTGGGGGGATGTAGTAGACATCCAGGGAATTTTTTAGCGTACTAAATCTGACCACAAGAATTGGAACATCCTAAATCTCTTTTTCTACCATACTAGATAGAAGGAAGTATGGGGATTGGAACAGAGCCCAGTTGTGTTATTTCTTGGCGACCTCCCATTTTTCATTTGTGCGGATGTGTCACAGAAATATAACGGCTAACACACAACCTGACAGCTCTGATATATGGGAGTTTTCTGAGGGCGTTTTTTAGACTAGAAATTGTGTCACTCACAATCCAACAGAAACAGTAAGAGAAAGGAGCCAAAATAATAGTGTGTCAAGCTCGATGCGAAATCTTGTCAAGGCGTCCCTAGCTTTTTACTCATGTGCCAAAAAGACGACTGGTCTATTGAAAATGATGCATTGTGGGTGATGATAAATCATACTGTACATTATAAATGAACTGTTCATTACTATGTAACTGTTGGACAAATGCAAGACTGGAAAAGTTATCTTTTTGAATTTTTTTTGCACCTTTTTTAAATTTTCTTATTGTCTTTATTTATTTATTTATTTTATCTTATTTTTAAGAAGGATTCTCATATGTTGCTATGGTTATTATTGTAATTCTGTGCATTGTGATTATTTGCCAAAAGTGTTATGACTTTCACTGTTACCCACACACACACAAACACACACGCGCACACACACACACACACACACACACACACACAGACATAGAGTGTGTACGGACCTTGACTGGGTTTTTTTGACAGTTGCTATGAAGTTTATCGATTTTTCTGTATCTATATTTTTCCGCACGGCAAATGCCAAAGCAGGTTTTAGGAACAAGAAACTAATTGAATTAAGCTGAACTGCTTAAAAAAGATGGTCTCACTTTTGTAGAAATCCAAAAAACGCCAGTGCATGTAGCAAAGACTGCTTGAGATCTGCTCGCCACCGTTAACGAAATCACAGAAATATTTATTTTTGTTGTGAAAAACATAATCCGCTGTTGCTACTTTGATAAACATACTGTGTGAGGTAGAAAAAAGGCTTATGTTGCACACTTTGCATGCATTCAAAAAACACTATCCAGTTTTCTAATATTTTCTATGACAGTGACCTGCAGTATACAGTATGTATATAAAAGTAGCAGCAACTCTCGACGTATCAGTTATTATAAAGGGGTCCATGTTTTGATGGATGTTATAGAGTATATTGTAGAACCATTTATTTGGAGAGGAAGATGTGATAAGCAAGAATACTTAGAGTGAGCTGCGAGAATATTGCTAGAGTTAGTGATATGCTACCGGTGTCTGCCTTTTTCTGCATTTAGTTTTAGCAATTAAAAGGTGCTCCGAGGAACTTTCAGTTTGTGTTCATTCTAGCACCCCCTTTGGACAAAAGCGGTAGTGTTTTTACTACGCCAGCTGTTGTTCCTGGGTGAGCGTACCCATGGCAAAGGCATTAAGAAAAACTATATACAAATGGGCACTCGTGGTGGTGACATAGGGACGAGGGAGGGGACTGCTAACTGCTAATCACTGACAGGACGTTAGCTAAAAGGACCATATCACTTACTTCTCCTTTAAGGTGACATGTCTCAATTGGATAAAGTGTATGAAGGTGTTGATTTTGTAAATTGAAATTGATATTGAAGAGCGCCTTTAAGAACAGGGAAGACACCTGTAGCATTGCACTAACAAGGTATCATGGGACAAAGAATATGCAAGATGATATGATATGATTGAGAAAATTACAAATACAGTACGTATACGTTTGTTTCAGAGTGCCGAAAAGGCGTTCATTCTCGTCCATTCTTTTTAGAACGAACAGTGACATGATGGCAGTTGAGGTTTGCTTGCCTGCTGATCTTTTAGCTTTCGTCAAACTTAGAAACTGCTGCATGTGTCGAAATGTTACAGACTTTACAAGACACTGGTGAATGGCCCTCAAGAGATAAGTGGGGGGCCTGGACACTCAGGTTGCGTTCCGAATCGCATACTCTTTCTTTTTTCTATTCTACATACTACATCCGACGATAAAAAGAATCTAGTTAGGATGCAGTAGGCATACTATTGTGACATACTTTTCTCTCTTATTTCATCATAACATTGCGCCTTGATCTTGCCTCTTGCTTTTATATCCGTCGCATCCCCGTTTGTTTTCATATGGAGGCTTCGTCGATGTTACGTCACTTCACGTGCGCACTGGATTGTGGGTCAGAATCGCCCAAATAGGATGCACTTTTCAACACTAACAATCTTGGCCGCATGAAGTAGGACATCCGGGTACTTCTAACCATCCTAAATCTGGCCACAAGAATCGGGACATCCTAAATCTTTTTTCTACATACTATATAGTAGAAAGTATGCGATTCGGAACGCAACCACTGTCATTTCAAGTTGATGCGAAAGTTTATTTTCTAAATTGAAGCTAAGGGTCTATAGAACAAATTTGGTTCGAATATCAAAAAACCAGAATGGCCACAATAGAAATCATGAATTTTTGAAGGTCTTAATTCAGGTAAAAAATAAATTAATTTGGTCTGGTTTCCTTACCCTTACCAAACCCTTACCTTCACTTTAGAAGCATAAACAAAACTTTTGGATAAATTTGAAATGAAAACTAAAATGTACTCATATACGCCCCCTCCCCCCCGCACTAAAAGAGTATACACCGAGTATTACAGTATGATTATCAACAATGACAGCATTTTGTAAGACCGTATTGAATTGGACTCCGTTTGTACCAACAAGTCACCGGGTGATATTACACGTTCTGCATTCTCGTTATCGCCATTTTTATTCTGAGATCAAAGAGTCTTGTCCACTCTTAAGGAATGAGCTTGTGATTCTACTTCTTGTAATTTTTCTTGCTGATATTTATTAACCGGAGACTGACTGGAAATACCTTACTGCATGGTCGACCACTTCTAGAAAAGACGCTTACGGTCTTTATAAAGAAGTAACTTTTATCAGTATTTTATATAATAACCTTGTTCATTTTTATATATCCACTACTTTAACTTGCGTTTCCAAAATTCTGGGTATATGTTTACGGATAGCTAGGTTTCAGAGAGCTGTTGCTGTATGTTCTGTATACCGTGTGCTTGTTGTCTGTGTGTTTTATTTTTCGGCGTGAGCTTTTTTAAATTAATTTTTTATTTATTTATTTATTTTTATTTTTTTAAATGCGTGTTGTTCGTTGAGTTTTGGTTTCTCGGTTACACTGTGGTTATTTTATAGCTACACTCGGAAATGATTAATTTTTTCTTTTGTATTTAATGTCAACTTGTGGCATGACTTTGAAATAAAAACAGGAAACCCTATTCTTGGTATGTCATTCTGGTTCAATCAATACATCGCTGTCTTATTTAAGGTATTTATCTGTTGAACACACTTTTGCCTTCAAAACTGTGGGGTGGCTCAGGTGGCAGAGCAGGCTGGCCAATGATCGAAGGGTTGGCGGTTTGATCCCCGCCCTGCCACCTGTGTCATGGTTGTTGTGCCCTTGGGTAAGACACTTTACCCACCTTGCCTTGTGTGATTGTCGATATTTAGCCTGCTTTCAGTATCAATCAATCAATGTCAAAGGGATTTACCTGTAAAAAAAGTAAGAACTGCGTTTAGTCAAGTCACACTGCAGGTGAGTAGGGGAAACATCTTAACCTATAGATATTATCATGAAACTTTACCAGTTGATCACTTACAGTGAAACAATTATTTTTGATATTTGGCAATATCTAACCAATCTGCAGCACCTCTTCAATTAAAGATAAATCTGTACAATATACTGGATAGGACTGTTGATACTGCTGTTATATCTCTTATAATATCGTCCCTTTGCATAAATAGTTAGATATACATACAGACAGACACACACACACACACACACACACACACACACACACACACACACACACACATAACTAAACAGCATCCTGGCCCTAGTGACCCGGTCATCCTCCCCGGCTGCTCTGTGTATTTGCCACCAACAGGCTCCTCCTCCTCCAGCAGCTAATCAGGATCAGCAGCCATGAGTGAGACCCGGCCACAGAGTCTGTAGAGGCCCGTCACTGAGCAGGACGCCCCACTGTAACCGGGCCCACAACAACCCTACCATCACATCCTTTAGGAGCCTGGGACCAGCACCGAACGGGACACCTGTGGAAAGATTTTAATTTGATTTTAAATAGTATAAAGAAAGTGGATTGACGGATAAACACAAGAGCAAAAAGAAAAATACTTCTTCATCGGTTTTGGAGCATTTTTAATTGACCATCTTGAGTGACTCTGGGACGTCTCAAGCCTTTTTTGAAGTGAACACGGGACAATAAAGAATTGTAAGAAGAAGAAGAAGCAGTGTGTTTTGAGGTAAGTGGGGCAGGTGGGGTGGCGGGCCTGAGGGCTTATGGCCTGAAGCAAGGCCACAGTGCTGCTACTAAAGCCTCTTACTGTACTAACGGCCTAGGCCAGCACTTAAAGGGGCCATTATGTAGCCTTCTGTTTTTCCTTTTCTTTTTCTTTTTACAACCAACAGGAAGGCCTTTTATTTTGAAATTTGTGGAATTCTGAGTAATAAAGTGATGGTTAAACAAATTAACTTGTGGTATGTTAGACATAGACACAGTATGGATTAGGTAGAATACAATGAAATACAGTTGGTCTGATGTTGTTTGTGTGTGTGTGTGTGTGTGTGTGTGTGTGTGTGTGTGTGTGTGTGTGTGTGTGTGTGTGTGTGTGTGTGTGTGTGTGTGTGTGTGTGTGTGTGTGTGTGTGTGTGTGTTTGCTGCATAAAATGGTTCCTTTACTTCCAATTTAGATTCTATTGAGAGATTACTTCTTGATAGATAAGACATAAGACATCTGATTTAAATAAAGTGTAGTAGTGTAGATCAGATAGACAGTTAGCTTAAAAAGAGAGTGACATAGTCGTTTAAAAGATCCATTAAAAGATAAATGTAATATACCAATAATCATGTTAAACAGAATATGAAGGTTAGAATCAAGGGGATGAGGTGACAGATATGGTCGAATAATAGCCTACTGCTTGAAAGGTCTAAAGATTTGGGTCAGAATAAGATAAAAATTAACATTATTAGACCAAAACTAAGGATTTTGACTGAAGTGAGACTTCAACTAATGATTATTTGTTTAGCTAATGTTTGTACAGTCTATGAAATGTCAGAAAACAGTGAAAAAAAAACAATCACAACTTTCCAGAGCCCAAGGTGACGTCTTCAAATGAATGTTTTTTTGGTCACTCTTAAAAAGTTAGTTAACGGCCAAGTACGGCTTTTTGGACGAGGGTCAAACTAGGCCTATGTTTCCAATCAAGAGACTTTGTAGCTCAAAAAGTGTGAAAAACAGATCTGAATACCATGAATATCTGTGTTTGAAATGTCTTAAAGTTGCACAATTGATTCTGTAATTTTACTTTAGCCATACTGATGACATAACGGAGCTAGTAGGCTATTGTGTCACACGTTTCGTCACTCACAAACAATGCATCGGTTCAAGTTAAATGACCCTGAGCTGTTGTATTTACATTACTGGTCATTCTCCACTGGTGTCTCTCACTCATGTTTCAAGATGACCCCACAGCCAGTAGATGTTTACAATAGCTAAACATAAAGACCAAAAGCAGCCGGGAAACATCTATCTTAACTCTGTCCATAAACTAATTTAAGTGTGGATAGTTTAAAGTTGCACATTTGTGATTGTTAGCTATGTATGGGGAAATCATCTATGACTGTACCAAGAAAAACTTTAAGAAAAATGGCACTTTTAACATGAGCCGCAATTAAGGAGTTTATTCTTCAGGATTCAATGTACTTTCAAAAGGGATTCTGTTATAAAGATTTAACTGGAAATAAGTTCTTATCTGACAAGTGACGGATATATAGATAGATGGATGGATAGATAGATAGATAGATAGATAGATAGATAGATAGATAGATGGATGGATGGATGGATAGATGGATGGATGGATAGATAGATAGATAGATAGATAGATAGATAGATAGATAGATAGATAGATAGATAGATAGATAGATAGATAGATAGATAGATAGTTTAAACGGTCAGATTAATTGAGTTGATTGAGTCAATTATACTCCAGTTAGAAGACAGAAAGACAGAAATATGGATGGATAATTTTCCTCCAAGTGAACACAAACTTACAACTATGAAATATATAGATATATACTGTATACGAAAATATATATATTTATAAATAAGTGAATTTTAAACTTTAAGGCAAGCTATCAGGTTGGGTTATTCCTACTTTAGTTAGAAGAAGTAGACAAACTCTCTGCATATCAGTGTTAATATTAATAGTTCTACTTTTCTGTTTCTTGCAGTGACGGAACCTTCAGGCCTCATGGACGACATGGAAACGTTTCTTTGTCAGCGATGAATAAGCGTGTATGCCTCTCTGGGCCTCTGAATCCCTGCCATGTGAGTCACACCCTACTGACACACACGTATGCACTATAGCATTAAAGGACACACACACACAATCTCACTGACACACACACACACACAAACGCGTGTGCACACACACACACACACACACACACACACACACACACACGCTCACACACATACACACAACACGCATACAAACACTCACACAAACTCACACACACAGAATCTCACACACACACACACACACACACACACACACACACACACACACACACACACAGATTAGCAGGCGAGGTATTAACAAGATTGCTGTTGCCCATTACATGAGCATCTCTGACCAGGTTGAGTCATGAGCGGTGATGACGGAGGCTTACTTCGAACTATTACAAAACCTTTATTTGGGATCTAATTGTGGGTCTTATTCAACCTCTGTCTGAAATGCACTGTGTAAGCTAAGCCCCGCCTCCCTAAAAAGCCCAGTCTGTTCTGATTGGATATAGGTCCCCACATGAGGTCACAGGCACTGCCCCAATGAAGTTCCATTGTGGCCACAGGAAAGGCCATGCATGCCCATCTTTAGGTCAATGATTGTGACAGTTGCCAGATTGGCACCCTGTGGTTCTGGATAAGAGGCTCTGGCTGTCTCGGCATTAGCTTAGCATGTTGTGACTTCTTGAATGTGTGTGAACTTGCTATTTATCTAAACCAATGTTCTGCAAAAGGTTCCCAGCCCCTAATTAAAATGTGAGGCTGGGGGGTGCGCTTGTGGTGTAGTGGTTAGAGGCTCTAGGGGGGAAGGCTCAAACCCTTTAAATTGAATTTGCATGGGAAAAGGCAATGCATTACACAATACATTTCATCCAGATCATTCAATTAAGCTTTAATAATTCATTCAAATTGATCTGTGTGATTTGATTAGAGCTCTGAACTAGACTGTGTTCCAGCTTTTAAAGTGGGCTGTACACACACACACACACACACACACACACACACACACACACACACACACACACACACACACACACACACACACACACACACATGGACGGCAACAGAAACCAAATATGTAAATCGTACTAATGTGTTGTTCTCTTTTTTTATTTTTCATCCCTAAAGTACATTTTTGGTGGAGTGAGTGATTCTGGAGAACGCTTGTTGTCAAAATCACTTTGTGTCAAAATCTGTGAATATATCCTCACAATCCGCTATTACAGTGTGTGTTCTGAAAAAAAATATATTTTGATACACAGCCTAGGCTCTGTAATCTGCTATGAAAACAAAGGGCATGTAAAAAAAAAGGGGGGGACCCACCGTCGCTAGCAACATGCCCGTTTAAGGGGCCTAGGCTTGATTTTGACAACAAGCATTCTCCAGAATTGCTGTCTCCACCTTTACCTTGAACTAAAACGTGCATGGTACTGTATATACAGTAACAGGGTAACAGAGGAAGGTCTGCTCAATAGGAGGGGGCGGGGATATGATTCAGCAGTCATAACTAGCATCCATGGCCACGTACTTAACCGTGGGATTAGCCCGTAGGAATCCACCTAAGCCTTGAACTGGCCCCACCAGACCCCTCTAACCCCCCTCCCTTCACTGGTCCCCTATGTCCAGCCCAACCACATGGCTAGTTATCTCTGCCCCTGTGTGACCCTGTGTGACTCTGTGTGTGTGTGGGTGTGGGTGTGTGTGTGTGTGTGTGTGCGTGTGTGTTTGTTTGAGCTTAAAAGAACATGGTTTATGCATGCCCTTTAACATTGTGTAAAAACTGTGCTTAAGACACATGCTTAGTGTCAGTCACTGTTGCTAACTCATATTTGTTAGCTTGATGATTTTTTTTTTGGGGGGGGGGGGTGTGGGGGTGGCCTACAAAAATAACAACATTAACCCCCCCAAGTACATATATCAAGTCAAAGAAAGAAGTTAATCAAAGCATTTTTTTTTTCATTCTTTGTCCGCATATGAATAATTAGTTCAGAAGAGGTAGTTTGTTCTTTCTGTTGTTTGATGTTGATGTCTGTGTCCGTTGCAGAGGCCACACATGGTGTCTTCTGATGTCCTGGTCTCAACCCAGCGCTGAACCATGGTCATCGTGCAGCAGGTAGGTCTGACGTAACGTAGAAAATGTCTTTATGCATTTTTATTTTATTTACTGTAAATGTTCTATTTCTTTTCATTCACTTTTCTAATGTGTATTATGTGTTTTAATCTTGCCCCCTGTAAAGCACTTTGAATGGCCTTGTGTCTGAATTGTGCTATAGAAATAAACTTGCCTTGCCTTGATCTGCTTCGAACTTACATCCGCTTTTTGTCCCCATATCAGTTTTTGAATGACAACCTTACTACTTTAATCCAGTGCTTGTTGTGTACATTTTAACCAACATTGGATTCATTTATTTAACTTTGGGCTATATGTACAAATGGCTCAATCTGCTTTGACGTAGACCCTGCTCTTGCCCCTTATCTCAAATTGGAGAAATGTTTTACTACTGTCAGCTGGTGTTTGCTGCTTACAATGGAACTTGACAGTTGACTCCCATTTTTTTATTAAACTTTGGACAGTTGATGTGCAGGGATGGGGCCTGTAAACGGGCAATTTTCCATTTTCTTTATCGTGCTATAGACTGTTTATTTGAGGTCGAACACAGTTTTAGTCTTGTTTTAATGTAACAATCACACACATACTAACACCTGTGACCCACTGACCAGCTACAAACAGTACATAGTAGCATTTTAGGAGTTCAGAGCCTGTTTTAAGTGTGTGTGTGTGTATTGGCTGTTGATAAAGGACAGATAGTTGCTCTCACCATTTTCTATTTCATGCTGCTAAATTCACTTCATCTCCTTCCCACAAAGCACCAGTTTTTTTTAGGCTAAGTGTCTTACAAGGCCCATTGTCCTTTGGCCCAAAAATAGTCGCTGAAAAATTGGCCTGTGTTTAGCCGTCTTGTTTGGTTCAAATTTAGTCCAAGGTGGTGTATTTTCTTTAGTAGTTTTTTGAACACATTTGACATACTTTTGTAGACGTCTTTTCAATTACCCTAAAAAGCTGTCTCTCTACTTAGCACTTTTCAACCCAATATCAACATTGTTAAGATGATGGCAAAGTCGTTTTTACAAAATGTTTCAATTACTTTTTTTGCTGGGAGGGTTGAAGGTGACACTGTTCATGAAAATCCTGCTTAAAACCCAGATAAGCAGAATTAAGCAATTATTATAGGAAAAGAAGATTAGATGGTATTGATAAATGAATAAGATTGTCGCATCAACAAAATCAGATACAGAGATTAATCATAAAGCAAAACGAGGATGTTAAACATGTACAGGGCATTATGTTAAAGGGTTAGTTCACCCAATAAAAGAAATAATATACTCATTCACCCCTTGTGGTAGTTTTGCCCAGCTTCCCTGAAAAAGATGGAAACTGGTTTATTCAATCAAATAGAAATATTTGGGATCTAGATGTCTTCAGAGTCATTTTGTTCAATATTTATTTGGTTTACACTAGAACTGAACAAGGCTTTTGTGTATAATTTATAGCACTGAATAAAATTGCCAAAAATGTAGACTATGCAGTATCAATCAAGCAAGAAAAAAAAATGTATGTAGTGCTGCTCTATCACATTTAATTTTCATTTTTCATTTAACTTTTATTTATTGACCCTCATTTTCAATGACGTCGATATTTCAGTAGCTTTTCCCAAATCCTATAGCATTCTAAATACAGCAGAAGCCAACATGTCTCTTCAGTTAGCCAGACGTGGTTACCTCCATATCAGAACATCAATAGTTTCCTTTTTTTTCCACAAACGATTTTTATTATATTTTCTTTTTTACACAAAGATACAAACATTTAAAACCCCCTCCCACCGCACACCCCAAACAATCCTAGGACAAATGGAAACGACATAAAAAAATAAAAATAAACATTAAAAAAAAAGGTGCAATAGAGAAAAAATACACGAGTATTTCACCTTCACATAGACACTGTAATAGTTTCCTTTTGATAACTAGATCCTGGAGCCTTTTTCTCTCTCTGCGCTCAGGACTCAGGCCGCACTGCGTTGTTTCAATCTCCGCTCTAAGCCGAGGCTTTACCTCTCGATGGGAGACGACTGGATGGTGTGAATAGGAAACTGAAATAGCATCTGTAAAGGTCACGGTCTAGACTGTGAGGGTGGTGGAGGGAAACTAAAATCATTTTTACTTATGGTCACATATAACAGGTACTTGAACTTTACAATAGTATTTCAGGCTTTCCGGAAAATATTGTTGTTAATATCATTACTTGCAATCCTAGATAGATAGATAGATCTATCTATCTATCTATCTATCTATCTATCTATCTATCTATCTATCTATCTATCTATCTATCTATCTATCTATCTATCTATCTATCTATCTATCTATCTATCTATCTATCTATCTATCTATCTATCTATCTATCTATCTATCTATCTATCTATCTATCTATCTATCTATCTATCTATCTATCTATCTATCTATCTATCTATCTATCTACCCACCCACCCACCCATCCATCCATCCATCCATCCATCCATCCATCCATCCATCCATCCATCCATCCATCCATCCATCCAAATGTATGTCAAATGTGCACTACTACTAGATGGTTACTGGATTGATGAAGTAAGGATATTTTTTAAACCGGCCCCCTTCTTAATTTAGACCTCCTTCAGTGTTACTTACCCAAACAGCATCAGGCCCTACTTTTGGGTTACATCACGCCCACATTGGGCTGACGGTGGTCGGATTTCAAGCCTTATTGCAGACTTAATCCTCCCATTCAGAGAGTTGGCAGCTGAAACATTAGACAACCAAATGTGTGAGGCAACTTTTCATATTTCATAGTTATTTAACAGACATAATGAAGTTCTCACAGGCACAAACACATTAAGATTATAGTAGAGAAAATTATACATTATCACTTTTGGATGCTGTTAGTTATTTTTTGGTAACTTCAGAGACATTATGGGTGTGTAAAAGATAGTTTAAGTACCATAAAAGGTATCAGACATTAAGTTTGTTATACTGTTATAAAGCCTTGATTTAGTCAAGTATATTGGGCTCTGGGGCGCTCCGTTGGCCTAGTGGATAGAGCGTGTAACATATTAGCTCCGGCCTTCATCGCAGTGGTCACGGGTTCGAATCCGTCCCGTGGACCTTTACTGCTGGTCATCCCCCCTCTCTCTCTGTCTCCCCATTTCAACTCTGTACTATCTAATAAAGCTTGAAAATGCCAAAAAATTATCTTTAAAAAAAAAAAAAAATGTTGGGCTCTTTTTGCATTATCCATGTTAACCCAAAGCTGTATGTTACCACCCAGGGGGACTATGTCTGGCTGGACCTCAAAACGGGCCGAGAGTTTGACGTCCCGGTCGGAGCCGTGGTCAAAGTGTGTGACTCGGGACAGATACAGGTCCTCGATGATGAAGGAAAGGTGAGTCATCAGCACGAAAATAAGACCCACACTGTAACAAACTAGATTTTCAAGCAATACATTTTTAAGTGTAAAAGTAACACTACACAACTTCAATTAAACACCATCTACTCCAGCAGTTTCTGTAATCACTCAGAAAAAGTTAATGACAGACAGACAGACAGACAGACACACACACACACACACACACACACACACACACACAGACAAACAGACAGACACACAGACACACAGTCAAACACTGCATATTTAACACTGGGGAATTTACTGTTGTATATTCTCTCACACAAGGAACACTGGATCTCCTCTCGTAATGCCACGAACATCAAGCCGATGCACCCGACCTCCGTGCACGGTGTGGAGGACATGATCCGCCTGGGAGACCTGAACGAAGCCGGCATCCTGCGCAACCTGCTCATCCGCTACAATGAATGTGTCATCTATGTGAGTAACACTCTCTGTTATAACGCCACGGCGGCTTGGCACACACGCTATGGACTGCTACTGAATGACTGAACCATTTATTCTTAAATGTTGTTGTTGTTGTTGTTGTTGTGTGTGTGTGTGTGTGTGTGTGTGTGTGTGTGTGTGTGTGTGTGTGTGTGTGTGTGTGTGTGTGTGTGTGTGTGTGTGTGTGTGTGTGTGTGTGTGTGTGTGTGTGTGTGTGTGTGTGTGTGTGTGTGTGTGTGTGTGTGTGTGTGTGTGTGTGTGTGTGTGTGTGTGGCGTACCCACCTGTATGCATATGTGTCCTAATTGTGCTGCACTTTTGAACACACAAATTTCTCCAACTCTGGGATAATAAAGTATACTTTGACTTAATACCTCATCCTACCAACACATTTAAAGCTCCCAAATCACGTTTTCTTTCTCCGATGCTCATAAATGATCTGTAACAGCAAATTAAACCATCAGTAAAAATAATCATATTTTTATATAGTTGTTATTAATGCATTTACACAGGTTTGATTTTTCCCTGAGAACGATTTACAGGCGGAATTTGACCCGGGGTAAAAATGAGTCAAATCGGTTGGTATTTTTGTAAGTTGTCATTAAAAGAAAAACAGAAAACAATGATATGAAGTCATTAGGTGCAAATTGATTGACAAAGTCGTTGAAAATTTATATGACAGAATAAAGCAAGAAGGAGAAGAGTAATGATGACCAAAAAAGAGTAATAAAAAATCTTATTTCTACGCACTCAAGATTGCGTTTAAAAATAAATAAAAGGCTTTTCATTAATTTGGCAAGACATTAAAAGTTGTGTCAGCTGCCTTATAGTGGAATATTGGTTTATTGGTATGAAAATATAGATATTTTGGTGTGCGGTGTGACTTGTCACCATCATGGGCCATCTATTCTTTCTTTTGAGGCACTGTTTACCTTACATTTACTTTAAACTTTGTATTTTTGTAACACTCTGCATTTTTTATTACACTTCTTATATTTATATTTTTCTGAATTAATATAATTTTTTTTCTGTCATCTTGGAGCAACCTGGCAACACAATGTCCTTCAGGATGAATAAAGTTCTATCTGATTTTTTTTTTAAATATTTAAGACAATTTAAAATGACAAACAGAGTACGTGTGGGGTCTCTGAGGTTGGTTGGATGAAGGCTTAGCACCAACAGTGCAGTGAAGGTAAACGGGTCACAGGGAGCAGAGTTGACACAGTTTAACATGGTGGAGGTAGTAGTCTGATAATTGGCCACGGAGCAGTGAGGTTGTTATTCAGGTTAAGCTGTTTACTTGCTACCTTTTAATACCCCGCCGTTGAATTACGTGTTACTATAAATACAGCAATAAACAGAATGTCTCCAACCCACACACACACAGAGACACACACACACACACACACACACACACACACACACACACACACACACACACACACACACACACACATGTCTCCGGCCTCGCTCTTACTTCAAATGTTCTCAAAAAGGAAACAAGAAATTGTTACCAAAAAAAAAACGTATTTCATTATAAAGACTTTTGTATCAGTTTGTATCATATTATTAGAATAATCTTATATTAAGTTGATTCGTCAATTAATTATCAACTTGTTTGATCTTTCATATTTTTTAAATAGCAGAAATGTATTGGTTCTAGCTTCTTACTGTAGCCTACATGTTTATTGTCATCTTTATTTGCTAAAAGAAGTATAAATGCATCTGATTATCTGCCAAAAGGCTGGTTTCCATGGATGATAGATAGATAGATAGACAGACAGACAGACAGACAGACAGACAGACAGACAGACAGACAGACAGACAGACAGACAGACAGACAGACATCATACTTTATTGCATCTTAAATTACGAAGAGCAAATGGCACCACAGTATTTACTTTACATCTTGTATACTTAACATTTGAGGTGTATGACTCCTGTGCTGATTAAGGCTGACAGACCAGACCTTTAGATGCCTACGCAGTTTTCACACAAAATAAATAATGACTTAAGTGACAAAGCCCCAGTGTCAAAATCCGGTTCCTTTAGTAACAAAGGGTTTTAGTAAAGGGATTGTTCTCTGTACGTAGGAACCTAATTCAAAGAGCGAGCAGTCTTAAATAGGCTTACGCTGGATATCGTCTAGTAGTTTTGAGGCTTAACAGCTCAGTTTGAACCAAAGGGGGCAAGTGCCTGGAAAAGCTTGTACATGCTGCTAGTGTGTGTGTGTGTGTGTGTGTGTGTGTGTGTGTGTGTGTGTGTGTGTGTGTGTGTGTGTGTGTGTGTGTGTGTGTGTGTGTGTGTGTGTGTGTGTGTGTGTGTGTGTGTGTGTGTGTGTGTGTGTGTGTGTGTGTGTGTGTGTGTGTGTGTGTGTGTGTGTGTGTGTGTGTGTGTGTGTGTGTGTGTGTGTGTGTGTGTGTGAGAGAGAGAGAGCTTTGACTGCCAGTTAGTTCTATAATTGTTTTTTTTTGGGTGTTTTGTTCTCTCTTTCCATGTAGACAATTTGTGGTGGAAGGGTGAGTACGTAACCGATATTGACAAGCTTTTAAATGCGCTTTTGCTAAAGTCAAATCGTCCTAACACACTCTTTCTTTCTCTATATTCATTGATTTTAACATGTTGCCTCTCTGTAACTGTGGCTGGTAAGAGCAGCCATGGTGTGTGTATATTAATCTATTGTATCCCCATTATCTTAAGAACATGATCAAGGCAAGTTTATGGCAAGTTTATTTTAGGTGCTTTAGCTGAATACAATGACAGAATACATGGACAACTGGTTTGGTTGCAGCTCTTTGGTTGCGAAGATCAGATTGTTTTTTTTAACAGGTTTAATACAGATTAATGAAACGATATATGAACTGTTAATCAGTGAGCTTATGAGGCTACCTGGAAAGCTGCTTCCGCCTGTAAACTGAGCTAATCACCTGCTGGCTAGACACAGTATTTCCCAAAATGGCAAACTATTTGAAGTGTTAAGTTCATTTTGTTTTTGCTTTGTTTTATTGGTTTCCAAGAAAAATAGTTAATAAAAACATGGCCTCGCATGGTTTCCATATGTTACTTTGCAACCTTGTCCTGCTTTACTAATGACTGATTCTATCTCCTGCTGATGTAGTAGATAGTGACTTATACCTGGCTCCAGCTTCTTCAGTAGAAATGTTGAAACACTTTTGTATGATTAAATCCATGATCCATAAGAAATCACTGCAAAGATTTTAGGAAGATTTCATTTTAATTTTCACGATATGATTGCAGTCCTCAATGTTAAAAATCCAGTTAATTTTTTTAATCAAATTATGGAGAAAATCTAATTAGTGATTAGCAATAGGGGCAAATAAAGCTGCTTCATGTATACAACCATCTTGTTTGATTTGGAAACTTTTACCAAATAGTTTGAGAAAATCACAAGGGAAAATTAGAAAATGGAGATAAAAAATGATTAGTCATAACATCAACTCTTGTGTTTTTTGGGTTCATAATAACTCATTCACAAGGGAAATTCGAGATAGTAAATAACTATAGCCATAATAACTTTTTTTTGCGTTCATACAAAAAATAAAAAATAAATAGTTTGAGTAAGTCCCAAGGAAACATTTGAAAATCGAATAAATTACTATAGTCATAACATCAACTCTTGTGTTTTTTGGGTTCATAATAAGTAACTATTTTTTGCGTTCATACAGACATACACAGGCTCGATCCTGGTGGCAGTGAACCCGTACCAGCTGCTTCCCATCTACACCGCAGACCAGATCCGCCTCTACACCAATAAGAAGATCGGAGAAATGCCGCCGCACATATTCGCCATAGCGGACAACTGTTACTTCAACATGCAGCGGAACAACAAAGACCAGTGCTGCATCATCAGGTGTGTGTGTGTGTGTGTGTGTGTGGTGTGGGGGGGGGGGGGGGGGGGGGGGTGTGTGTTTGTGTTTGTGTGTGAACATGCAGTTAAGAGTAAAGAACAAACATGGTTTCCATCACAACAGCTGGAAAAAAAAAATTCTGGACTTTTGATGTAATGATAATAATAAGTAATAGCAATTAATGCAAATATTAAATAATTCTGTGTTTGTACATTTATTTTGTTATTTTATTTCTATGTATTTTACTGTATTGTTGTCTGAGTGTGTAACCGTCCTCCTGTGTGTGTGACAGTGGTGAGTCCGGAGCGGGGAAGACAGAGAGCACCAAACTGATCCTTCAGTTCCTCGCTGCGATCAGCGGACAACACTCCTGGATCGAACAGCAAGTCCTGGAGGCCACGCCCATCCTAGAAGGTCAGACAGATGCATTGCTATAAAAATATCATCTCAAATGTTCAATAAAATGTCTAACTGTTGGGCTTCGTAAATGTCCAATCTAAATGGAGTACTTGGATGTATACCTTGGTGTAACTGTGAAAAAGTTATTTTAAATCTGGAACAAATACATGTCAAATCCAGCTGTTGTGGTGCATTAGTTTGGATTAAATAACCTTCAGCTGGCCAGAGTTTTGTCCAGTTTATGTAGAGAAGTAGATGTTTAAATTACCATTTCTCTTCATACTATATGGGGCCTTTTTTCCTGATATTCAGATGTCACTCCTGTGGGAAGTTTTGTCACTGTTCTTGAGCTTTTATTGATGTCAAATACTCTTCAGGGGCAGGTGCAGTTCACCCAGCCCAGTTAACATGGATTGGTTGATGTTCAGATTTACACGTTTGTCATTTGGCCGATGTTGGGAATCATTTATGAACCTGAATCTAACCAAAATGTAAAACCAATAAGTTATATATAATCGTGCAATGCTACTGTATATGTTTTGTCGCTCACTTTATACCATTGTGCTTTTTCCCCATCACCTCACTGTATGATTGGTCCATTAACACATTCAGCATTTGGAAATGCCAAGACCATTCGTAACGATAACAGCAGTCGCTTTGGGAAGTACGTAGACATTCACTTCAACAAGAGAGGCGCCATCGAAGGAGCCAAGATCGAGCAATACCTGCTGGAGAAGTCACGCGTGTGTCGACAGGTGAGAATTAATCTTTTATATATTTTATAATTTGCAGAACTCTTTGAAGATAACACACATCGCCAGTGTCAGTGAAGAAAGATATAATAATATACAGCCCCTTGAAACAATTAAGAGACCACTCCAAATGTTCAGTGTCTCTTGTTTTACTTTTTAGAGGCATATGTTTGAGTAGAATGAACATTTTGATTTTATAACACAAACTACTGACAACATTTATTCCAAATTCACAATAAAAATATTGTCATTAAGAGCATTTTCAATAGGTTCTGTAGAGATGAAGATTGAAGAAAAATCCAGACTGGTCTCTTAATTTTTTCCGGGGCTGTATACAATTCTAATAATTTCAGGCGTTTTCAGTTCAGTTGTGTTTGGTTGAATGGTCTGTCCAGGCTCCAGATGAGAGGAACTACCACGTGTTCTACTGCATGCTGAAGGGAATGGCCCCAGAGATGAAGGTTAAGCTGGGCCTGGGACTCGCCACGGACTACTCCTACCTCACCATGGTAACTTAGTAACAACCATATTCATTTGACCGTCTGGCTTAATTGTTTCGAAGGCAACCTAGCTTTACAATAACATTACTACATCGAGCGGAGGAGAATCAATATAGGGGAGAACGGGGGAATGTGATCATTTTAGCTCGCTTAGAGGGGATCAAATGTAAATAGTGTCTCAGATTACCACCTTTCGAACCATTTTGAATAATCTCAGCTGATTCAGATCTGCCCGCTCATATAGAAAATCGACTATTTGTGTTACTACTATTTGGCAATCAGAAAAACTGCATTGGAGTTGGATATTTGCCCCTCCGTCTACACGAAAATGGTGGTAAATGGAGTTCTTAGATCACTGGAACTTTTGCGAAACACCGCCTCAAGGGTGAAGATCTTTCATTTTTTGCCTGTATTCCTGTTTACGAGTGAAACAGAGGTTTTAGGAAACCCTGGTGTCATGACCTCAATATGTGCATGGCAATTCTTGTTTGTACTAAGCATGCGCCATGAAACCAAGATGGCATGTTGCCGGTTTGTTTTCATCTTTTAGATACTGGTAGTCTTAATTGTTTCCAAATCTACCTAGCTTCACTACAACTGTACTAGCGGAGGAGAATCAATATATTGCCCGAAAACAAATAAATCTGCATTTGTTTTTACTTTTGATATTTCCAGTTAACTTTTCGTTTTGCCGCTCTTTCAAGAAGCCACTCAATGCTTAGGCTTTTCCCCTCTTACAAACCAATGTGCAATGTTTAGCTATAGTGCTACTGTAGAAGCTATTGAAGAGAAGCTAAAGGCCCCTGTGTCTTTGTCTCCTCCAGGGAAACTGTACAGCGTGTGACGGGCGTGACGACCTGAGGGATTACTCCAACATCATGTCGGCCATGAAGGTTCTGATGTTCACAGAGACGGAGAACTGGGAGATCTCCAAGCTCCTCGCTGCAATACTGCACATGGGCAACCTGCGCTTTGAGGGTAGGATGAGCTGCAGATGTGTTTTTCTTAGCGATTAAAAAACGCCATTTTAGAAGCTAATTGTCAATGGTGTTTCCTTCTAAGGGTGCATTCATTTATGGTTAGTTAAAGGTGCTCCAAGGAACTTTTAGTTTGTGTTCATTCTAGCACCCCCTTTGGACGAAAGCGGTAGTTTTTTTTACCATATAAAAATAGCATTCTTTGCACTGATGGTCTTGTTTGATGTTACATGTAATTTATGATCAGAGGAAAAATTTGACTGTTTCAGAAATATTTAAAATTTCCACGTAGCACCTCTAATGCTTAGTTCATGCTAAATAAGCATTACTTATAACTGTTAATTAATGTTACCCTCATTGTAAAGTGTTACCATTGATTTTTACTATTTTCAACCAGGTTCCCAGATGCTTTAAGATCTGTGAGAAAAAAACTATGATCTTTTTGATTTTCCGCAGCTCGTACCTATGACAACCTGGACGCCTGCGTTGTTGTGAAATCTCCCGACCTGGTGACGGCTGCTTCACTCATGGAGGTGTGTGTGTGTGTGTGTGTGTGTGTGTGTGTGTGTGTGTGTGTGTGTGTGTGTGTGTGTGTGTGTGTGTGTGTGTGTGTGTGTGTGTGTGTGTGTGTGTGTGTGTGTGTGTGTGTGTGTGTGTGTGTGTGTGTGTGTGTGTGTGTGTGTGTGTGTGTGTGTGTGTGTGTGTGTGTGTGTGTGTGTGTGTGTTTGTGTGTGTGGTTGGGTGGGTGAGAGTGTGTGAGTGTGTGCGTGTGTGTAGGAGTTAAAATGGAGTACATTTTTATTCATCAAAGTCATTGTTATTTCCTCCATTTCCTCTAACATTGCTTGTGGTTCGCTGCAGGTGGAGCCCAAAGATGTGATGGTGTGTTTGACCACACGAACGCTGATCACACGCGGGGAGAGTGTCGCTACGCCCCTTAGTGTGGAGCAAGGCCTGGATGTCCGGGACGCATTCGTCAAGGTACATCCTATGCTCTGTAAACTGGCATGCTAGCTCCAATGGGCCCCTTTTGTTTACAAACCCATTGTTTACATGCCCAGTACGGATAGGTACTGCAGGTACTTGTAAGGAGATATTCACTGATTTTGACAACAAGCCTTCTCCAGAATCGCTGACTCCACCTTTAAATGACAGATCTACTTTTCATTCATTCATTTTCCTTTATTTAACCTCGAAAGATCAATTCAGGGGTGACCCTCTTTTACAATGACGTTGAGTTATTACAAATACACAATATACAATAAAAATACACAACTTTTGCCAAATACTGACCACCAGTGTCACCCTACAGGGGATCTATGGACGTCTGTTTGTGTGGATTGTGGATAAGATCAACGCGGCCATCTACAGACAGCCGAGCTGTGAGAGCAACATCGTGCCCAAGTCCATCGGGCTGCTCGACATCTTTGGGTTTGAGAACTTTATTGTCAACAGGTGAGATGGTCTGCTTGGCAGTTTGATTAGAAACATGAATTTTTGGTCCATTGGTCCAACATAGAACGTCTAATTAGAAAGTTTTTACATTTTAATTGTAATAAAGTGTTGTATCTAAGGCTGGCGTTGAAGCCTAATTTTCTCAGTCGAATCAGTGTGAGTGTTCAATACAGTGAATTTGAGGATTTGTGATACTATTTATCAATAAGAAAAGCATTCGAGTGAGATATTTGGCCTACCTTTTACAAGAAAATGGTTGAAAATGTAAGATCACTGCAGGTTCTCATTGGCAAAGTTTATGCATAAACTTTGCCAATGAGAACCTGCAGCAGTTCTTTGTGTCTTAATAATTTACAACAGAAAACTGATGATTTGAATCATTGACTTTCAGAGGGCAGCCCTAGTCCTATCTGCCATTTTAATTCTGTAATATAACACCTCTAAATAATAATACTTAATGAAAAATAGAATAATAAGAAAATAATAAGATCCTGAGGGACCCACGAAAAAAAAATATATAAAATGTAAAAAGGGTTGGTGCAATAAGCAAAGTGCTTTAACCTACACCTATGCAATGTTGTGTATATATGTGATCGAAATAAATAAACTAAACTAATCTAAACTAAACCTTATTTTCTTCTTTCTCCTCTCCCCCGTGTAGCTTCGAGCAGCTGTGTATAAACTTTGCCAACGAGAACCTGCAGCAGTTCTTTGTGCGTCACGTGTTCAAGCTGGAGCAGGAGGAGTACAACCTGGAGGACATCAGCTGGCAGCACATCGAGTTCACTGACAACCAGGACGCGCTGGACATGATCGCTAACAAGCCGCTCAACATCATCGCTCTCATCGACGAAGAGAGCAAGTTCCCCAAGGTACAGAATGGAAGGGAGTGTGAGTGTGAGTGTGTGTGTGTGTGTGTGTGTGTGTGTGTGTGTGTGTGTGTGTGTGTGTGTGTGTGTGTGTGTGTGTGTGTGTGTGTGTGTGTGTGTGTGTGTGTGTGTGTGTGTGTGTGTGTGTGTGTGTGTGTGTGTGTGTGTGTATCATCAGCTTTAAATCCACTATAAGTTGTCAAAACATTTATTTTTATTTTTAATTTTTTTTTATAACTTATATAACTAACTTTTTCTTTGTCTTTCCCCAGGGAACTGATGCTACGATGCTTTATAAACTCAACTCGCAGCACAAGAACAACTCCAACTACTTCCCTCCTAAACACAGCTACGCAACACAGTTTGGGATCCAGCACTTTGCCGGTGTGGTGCAGTACGAGACCCGGGGTGCGTCCAGTCCTTTGCACTAGATTTTCATCAGGATTTTGGTTTAAATAAAGGTCAATGAGATGTGAGGATCAGAATACAGTTAATCTGAATAAAAAACAGCCACGGCATAATCTATTAGTAAATAGCCAGGGTTTTAAAAGAGCTGTCATGTCATTAAAGCCATAGTGTGTAACTTCTGACGCCCCCATGAGGAATTCCGAGTAATTACAACAACACTCTCGCATCTACATGAAGTAAGGCTTTAGTGTTTGCGCATGGATTAAATATCTTCTGCTGTACGTCCAGATTTTTTTTCTTAGCAGTAGAATCAACAACTGAAACATTTCTTGGGATTTTATACCTTCTGCTGTACGTCCAGGTTTTTTTTTCTTAGCAGTAGAATCAACTGAAACATTTCTTGGGCCTTGATACAAATTGCACATTAAGAATATTGCACATCAAACAGGTTGAGTCATTTCGGTTTTGAAGTGTTTGTCCTTTCAGAATTCTTATTGCGGTGGGGAAAAAGCTGTGTTTGAGTCTATTGGTCCGGGTTTTGAGTGATCTGTAGCGCTTTCAAGAGGGCAGCAAGTGAAACAGATGGAATCCTGGATGAATGATGAATGTATTATTACCTGAATAGAATATCGTGACCTGACAGTATTTCCTTCTCTGTCCGTCCTTCAGGCTTCCTGGAGAAGAACCGTGACAGCCTCCACACCGACATCATCCAGCTCGTCCACTCGTCTAAGAACAAGTTCATCAAACAGATATTCCAGGCTGACGTTGCCATGGTGAGACCAGCAAACACTGTCATAACACCACCACGAAAAACATGAATTATTTCTAATGGCGGACTAATCATTTTCCCTTCCTTTTTTAACTTTTGTTTGTGTTGCTGTTAAAGGCGGAGTCAGTGATTCTGTAGAATGCTTGTTGTCAAAATCACTTTCTGTCAATTTATTTTCAGCATACACACAGTAGCCTATGTACAGGTAGCGGATTGTTAGGAGATATTCACTGACTTTGACAAAGTGATTTTGACAACAAGCATTCTCAAGAATCGCTCACTACACCTTTAAGTGGTGACTTTTTCTTCTTACTAATGGCTGCCCCCCATCCTGTCACTCTCTGTCTCTGTCTCTCACATCAGTTTCTGTGTGGCTATCAGCAGCCCAGCACCCCCACTCCCAAGGTAATCTACTGCCCTAAGCATCAAGCATGTGCTAAACATGTGCTCAATCATCAGTCCCCAGTATGTGTTTGCTTTAGGCCAGACACTGCAGGTGAACAGGGTAAACATTTTAACTTATAGATGTCATCGTGACACTTTTCCAGTTGATTGCTTTGCAATATCTAACTAGTATGTGTACATTTTCATCTCTTTAAAAAAAAACAATAATCTAGATGTTGGATGAAGCCCAAACTACAGGTCTTAAAAATGCATTTTCAGCATGTTTTTAAAGACAAAACGTATCAATAATCAGAGAATTAACAACATATATTAGTGTTAAGAATGAATATGTAGAGTTTAGAGTATTGAAAAAGAAATTTGAGATAATGGCCGT